>NC_134483.1:501017204-501337204 GCF_040206685.1 Ascaphus truei | reverse complement strand
TGGGATAACTTAGAATATAGCTCAATAGAATGACACTTGGGGGGTAATTTAATATTCCCGAAAATGAGTGATCATATCGCAATTGTCTAAAAAAAAAAAAACATGCATGTCAAGGGGAGTTTCGAAGTATATTGAATTACCCCCTTTGAGATACATATTCCCATTGACTCTATTGTCCATTTTACAACTTTGTTTTGCAGGTGGACATGTCTTGGTCTCTAGATATATATATATATATATATATATATATATATATATATATATATATATATATATATATATATATATATATATATATATATATATATATATATATATATATATATATATATATATATATATATATATATATATATATATATATATATATATATATATATATATATATATATATATATATATATATGTAACGGGTATTCCACCCCACCCAATCTCATATGTAGTGTGGGTGAGTAGAACATATGTTGTTACCGGTGTGGTGCGTATACCTGCAGGCTCACAGGAGGTCTGAGCCTCCGCTAATGAGAGCCTGGGGTGAATCCTCTGGAACGGATCTTCGTTTACAGCGCCTCCACCTATGTAGGATTCTAGGGAAGTGTAGAATGACCCTACATAGGAACCCAATAAGAAACTACACACACAGTGATTATATATAACTAAGGGCTTTACTACGAACATAGAGAATATCATAATCCATTACATAACATCATAACCTGTGTCCCTCTCACGAGGAGACACTACCCTTGGTGACGTCTCGCAGGACGATTCCCCGACACCAGGTGATCCCACCCAGTGTCCCAAGAACCCCACCCAATGTCCCGTACTCCTACAGAGATAGTCACTGGGTGACTGCGCAGTCACTAAATCCTCTAGGCCTGTTGGTGCACATATAATATTGATACCTTCCGAGCACTCCGATGCTCGGGCCTGCAACACTCTTCTCAAAGGGTCAGACGTCCGTCTGATCCTTTCCAGGTACTCTGCCGGTGGACCCCAACGAGGGTCCCACCACTCCACGGGAACTGCAACCGATCACGGCAACACCAACCGCATGGGAACAGCAACCGCCGCTATCAGCTTTCTGCCTAACTACTTCTAGAGTGACAGCAACCCTAACCTAGGGCCTGTCCCTGAGGAACCGCAACCTGGGATGGCTTGAGGAAAACTCCTAGGGCCTGTGGAACATTAACCTGCCCCCCTTCCCCTAGCTACCCAGTCTCAACTGTAACTGCTAATCCTAACAGCCTAACGCACCTGCAGCCAACACTCAGCTCACACTGTCAGCCTGCAGACATTCACACACACTTCACACACACTGCACGCACTGCGCCCAGCACATGCAGCGACACACACACAGACAGCTGCAATCACACACAGCCACCTGGATCCCGTAGCAATCCACTACTAGCACACTGTGCCTATTTGCCAGTGCACACAGCCCTCTCCGCTGTGGCACTGCCAAACCTGCACCTTACACACACTAAGGGCGACCTCCCTATCTAGGGCCGTCCCTTATCAGTTACCCACTAACCTGGTGGGGAGTTGGGGCCTACCTGGAGGGTGAGGGTACCTATCAGGATGCAGGAGCTGCACTCACTCCCTGCATCCTTCCTTCCCCTTCAGCTCCGCTGCTCCAACTGACGTGACTCATGCAAAAGCCCGGGAAATGTATCTCTTTCCTCCAGGGTAGTCCTACAGCCCTATTGGCTCCTATCAAGCACCTGGTGCCTGCCTCGCTATGCCTCATGGGAATTGTAGTCCCGAGGCCCTTACTATAACATTGGGGCCACGTGCGGTCCTCCCCTCTGCCTACACTAACTCCTAATGGCCGCCTCAAGCTCTCCCTATGCTTCCCTACTCTCGCGCGACCTCCTAAGAGCTGCCTTAGCTCCCTACCCCTATCTGCGCATGCGCGACCTATCTGGGGCTCTCCTGCCCTCGCGCGATCACTGCGCATGCGCGACTTGAAGCGCAATGGCGGCGCCCTGCTCTGCGGCCGCCGGGACCTTAGAGACGCGATCGCGGCCTTAGCAACGGCCCGATCGCGTCCCCGGCAACCGGCCGCAGGCAGGAGAAGCCGCGCTGCTCCCTGCTCCAGCCCCCACCCTTGGAAGCAGCCGTCGGGTTGTTCAGTACCCGCGATCGAGCTGCGCCAGGGGAGGGGGGTCTCCAGGAGCTGCTGGGGACCAGGGTTACACTCTCCCCCTGGTGAAACACCCAACGCCCTCGCTTGGAGAACGACATAGCATGGTACACAGTTATACAATGAAAAGGCAGTGCATATGTACAACTTATCAATGGTGACTTTAAACCCCAGGTTACAATGCATTTCACACCCATTAATACCCGAGACTAGCTGAGACCATTTGTGGGGTGCCCCTACCAGATCAGATGGGGGTACCTCACTTTTGCGTCCGTGAGCCTCCCCCAGAAAAATTTCTTGGAGAGCACACTCTAAGGCGACAGTTTCTGGCTCTTCGCTACTTCCTCCCCCTGGTGGAAGGAGTAGCCCAGTGTCTCTGAAGCAGACCTTTACCCGGTCATCCGCGGCAGGGATGCGGTAGACCAGGAGGCCAGGACCTTTCCCGCGGTCCACCACCTGGCGAATGGCACGCTCCTTTTTGGGCGTAAAGGAGGCCAGTCTCCCTGGATCGTCCTTTACACAGTCCTTGTCCCTACGGACTTGCGAGGCTTCCACTGAGAAGCAAGCACTGGGAAATGTCTCGGTTTCACCTGGCAGGGGGGAAAAAGTAGACACCTTACCCCTGCGGTGATTCATGGTGGCCAACAGGTCCTCGGGGACGCTGTCAGTTCCCACCTTGGTGGTATCGGGACCTGCCCCTGGCACTTCTGGGGCAGTCCACTTACGCGCTGAAAACTCGGGAGCGTTGGATCCCAGTCCTGGGACCACTTGTGTCGGAGCACACGGGCTCACACTCCGCTCAGGAACCGTAGCTTTGGCCTTCTTCACGGCCACCTCCATCGGAGTCTGTGGGGAACAAGGGGGTTCCTTACCACTCGGCTGGCTGACGATGGGCTTCCCTTCTTCCGGAAGGATCGGCGGTAGACACCGGTCCACTCTCTTCCCTGGACAGCTACCTTCTAATGAGGACACCTCCGCCAGGACGCGATGAAGAGGGGAGCCCTTCGCCCGGGCGACCTGACTTAAGGAGCCATCGTGCTCCGCGGTCACCTGGAGGCTCACCCCCGACACCCCTGGGGCAGTCGACTCACCCTTGTCGGCGTTAGGTACTGGTCCCCATTCTAGGACCGATGGTATCTCTGTAGTAGGTCGGACTGACCATTGTAAGGCAACCGGGCCCACAGCAGGGTCCGCAACATCAGAAGACACCTCTTCCAGGGTACACGGACCCTCAGCAGACTCTGTATACTCTGCATCACCGCTGGGGTGGTTCGCCGGTAGGCGCATCGCCACCGATGGGACTTCCACCTTTTCCCCGGAAGATCTCATGACAGTATCCTCCGCAAGGTAGTCACCAGATTCTCCTGAGATGCAGCCAGTGGTTGTGGGTACAAAGCTGGCGTGCTCCGGTACCTCCACTGCAGCCGCACTCTTCTCTGCCAAGGGTTCACTTAGCTCCTTAGCTGGCTCTGTAGGCTGGGGTACAATAGGCATCAAGAAAATTGCACCGCAACAATCACATTTAGGTTCCCACGCCAGTGCTCCCCTAGAACAGTCACAGGTGGGGCTAAAGCACTGTGTACACGGCTCCCCATCTACCTCGGTGATCCTGAAGTCTAGTGGCACTTGGGACATGACGGCTCCCTCCTCATAGGCTTCTTGCAAGCAGGGGCACAGTAGCATAAGAAGATCTATTCCTGGCGCTCGCCAGGGCACATACACATTAGGGTGTATCCCCTGACAGTCTATCTCATCCTCATCATAGAACAGAGAGTCTATCTCATCCTCATCCTTAGAGATCAGAGTGTCTATCACAGCGTCCACGTATGGTTGAAGATAACCGTGCTTGCTCCCCCTGGTGGAATCTAAAGGAAGGGCACTTTTTACAAGGGATTGGTTTTCGCTCTGCTCTGAGTCACTCACATCACAGGGGAGGGGCTCTGATTTTCGCGCCAAACCCGGACAGAATGTTGCGACATCTTTCTGTGCAGGCTTGCAGTCAGCAGCACGTGCGCTCTCCTGATTTGGCGGGAGATGCCATTTTGCTGGGTCGGCATAGACTAGGGGGTACCCTTCTGAGGGGCCCCCGGGCATGAACAGTGCGGACGGTGCCTCTGCCAGGCATATATCCTCAGTGTGAGTTACAACAAACAAAATGGTTTTCCATGTGGACGTGGGATCTTGTTCCTCCTCTAAGACACATGCCCACGGCCACCCAGGAATTTTACACATGCCCTCCCGGACCTTCATCGCGGGTATACTAGCGGGTATGCCTCCTACCGCCACTACCTGGCCAGGTTCCATATACTGCCGCAAAGCCCAGGCAAGGACCTCGTCTCTGGACTTTACAAACATAGCGACAAAAATAGGAACGGGACAATTTAGAAAAAATGGACAGGGCACCCCAGGTGTATCTCAGCAGCGCCTCCAAATGTAACGGGTATTCCACCCAACCCAATCTCATATGTAGTGTGGGTGAGTAGAACATATGTTGTTACCGGTGTGGTGCGTATACCTGCAGGCTCACAGGAGGTCTGAGCCTCCGCTAATGAGAGCCTGGGGTGAATCCTCTGGAACGGATCTTCGTTTACAGCGCCTCCACCTATGTAGGATTCTAGGGAAGTGTAGAATGACCCTACATAGGAACCCAATAAGAAACTACACACACAGTGATTATATATAACTAAGGGCTTTACTACGAACATAGAGAATATCATAATCCATTACATAACATCATAACCTGTGTCCCTCTCACGAGGAGACACTACCCTTGGTGACGTCTCGCAGGACGATTCCCCGACACCAGGTGATCCCACCCAGTGTCCCAAGAACCCCACCCAATGTCCCGTACTCCTACAGAGATAGTCACTGGGTGACTGCGCAGTCACTAAAACCTCTAGGCCTGTTGGTGCACATATAATATTGATACCTTCCGAGCACTCCGATGCTCGGGCCTGCAATACTCTTCTCAAAGGGTCAGACGTCCGTCTGATCCTTTCCAGGTACTCTGCCGGTGGACCCCAACGAGGGTCCCACCACTCCACGGGAACTGCAACCGATCACGGCAACACCAACCGCATGGGAACAGCAACCGCCGCTATCAGCTTTCTGCCTAACTACTTCTAGAGTGACAGCAACCCTAACCTAGGGCCTGTCCCTGAGGAACCGCAACCTGGGATGGCTTGAGGAAAACTCCTAGGGCCTGTGGAACATTAACCTGCCCCCCTTCCCCTAGCTACCCAGTCTCAACTGTAACTGCTAATCCTAACAGCCTAACGCACCTGCAGCCAACACTCAGCTCACACTGTCAGCCTGCAGACATTCACACACACTTCACACACACTGCACGCACTGCGCCCAGCACATGCAGCGACACACACACAGACAGCTGCAATCACACACAGCCACCTGGATCCCGTAGCAATCCACTACTAGCACACTGTGCCTATTTGCCAGTGCACACAGCCCTCTCCGCTGTGGCACTGCCAAACCTGCACCTTACACACACTAAGGGCGACCTCCCTATCTAGGGCCGTCCCTTATCAGTTACCCACTAACCTGGTGGGGAGTTGGGGCCTACCTGGAGGGTGAGGGTACCTATCAGGATGCAGGAGCTGCACTCACTCCCTGCATCCTTCCTTCCCCTTCAGCTCCGCTGCTCCAACTGACGTGACTCATGCAAAAGCCCGGGAAATGTATCTCTTTCCTCCAGGGCAGTCCTACAGCCCTATTGGCTCCTATCAAGCACCTGGTGCCTGCCTCGCTATGCCTCATGGGAATTGTAGTCCCGAGGCCCTTACTATAACATTGGGGCCACGTGCGGTCCTCCCCTCTGCCTACACTAACTCCTAATGGCCGCCTCAAGCTCTCCCTATGCTTCCCTACTCTCGCGCGACCTCCTAAGAGCTGCCTTAGCTCCCTACCCCTATCTGCGCATGCGCGACCTATCTGGGGCTCTCCTGCCCTCGCGCGATCACTGCGCATGCGCGACTTGAAGCGCAATGGCGGCGCCCTGCTCTGCGGCCGCCGGGACCTTAGAGACGCGATCGCGGCCTTAGCAACGGCCCGATCGCGTCCCCGGCAACCGGCCGCAGGCAGGAGAAGCCGCGCTGCTCCCTGCTCCAGCCCCCACCCTTGGAAGCAGCCGTCGGGTTGTTCAGTACCCGCGATCGAGCTGCGCCAGGGGAGGGGGGTCTCCAGGAGCTGCTGGGGACCAGGGTTACATATATATATATAAAGCAACTGTAAATATTTCTGTATGTTCATTTGCATGTCTTAGACAGGTCTGCAACCCTGTCTTTCCCCATTGTCACCCAGCATACAGCGCTTCCACTGCAGCAAGGGATTCTGGGAAATGACATGCAAATGAGCACTCAGTGCCACCTTTTGTCTCAAGCTCGTATTACACAAGCCAATCCTCAAGCCAATGCATGCCGTTTTAAACACAGCTTTTAGACAGAGGCTAGGATGAGATGCAAAGCCATTAGACCCACTCACATACATGTTTCAACCTTGATGGGTATCATCAGTGTGAGGCTGGTCTTAATGGCTAGCAGGTTTGAGACTAGACTAGGTAATCACCACTGTCATTAAGGTTATGGTGGGTAAAAAAAGTGACAAAAACCCTCCACAGTAAAGCATAAAGCAACAATATATATATATATACTTACTGCAGGTTATTTGCTTGAAGAGTTAAAACCCGATTAATATTGTGGTAGACGGGAATGAATTGTCTGGTATTTTGTTGAGAGCGCTATAGCACTATAGAGCACTTGGGCGTAGATCCACAGAAGTCCGGTAAATGTTTAGCTATATGTTAAATGGGGTTACCGTTACTATAATGTGGAATGCATTTCCACAATGGTATTAGCAAAAAAAGAAAAAACCGGCGCCTCTGAAATATAAAAATCTAACCAAATATAAAGTCCAACACGAATGGAGAGGAGTCCTGGGAGGAATCTTCAATGAAGTCTCAATAGGGACAAACAAACATATAAGACAAAAACAAAAAAGACAAAAGAAAAAAGATCATAGTGTAACTCAAAAACAAACAAAAAGCACTGAAAAGATTGGCAAAAAAATAATTACAAATTTAATGCAAATGTAAAATATAAATAAAACAACATACACATATAAGTAGGCTAGAGACGCTAATAAAGCTGTAACATCCAGTAGGAGTAAAATTGGAATCCTACTTACAGCAATGCTGAATGGTAAAAACCCGTAGAGCAACTGTCTTTAGGTTCAGACCGGAGCCTCTGCAAGGATTGGAAACAGCAGCCTCCAGGGATCCACACTGCCGGAGCGACCACTGCTGAGCCACACACAAACCTTGGAGTGAGTGGGATGTGTCACAGGGGAGAACCGGGGCTGCACGCTGTTGGAGGGATCACCTGGCACCATACACACAGACCGTCAGGTCGCGCGATGTGTAGGTGACGTCACACCACAGCGCGAGGGCAGGGGGAACACCCAGGAAGGCAAGGAAGCTCGAACGAGCTGAGGCAAAGTCTGAAGGGGACAGTGCACATACGGAGGGGGATGATACAAGTCTCAGCCAGATAAAAAAAAACACCCTACGCGTTTCGTGACGTCAGTCACTTCGTCAGGGGCATGATGGGAGTAACAAGTGTGGGCATATTTTATACCATAACACCAATAAAAGCATTAACCAAAACAATGGCAAAATGATGTAAAAATCAATAAGAATCAATCTAAACAGTGATAACATACTACATAAAACAGATAAATATACAAACAATAGAAAAATAATATAACATGACAATGAAAAACACATAAAATTGAGACCTCATGGAGCCCACCAGGGCTCAATACCCCTATCTTAAAGGCACAGTACTAAATGCACATATATAGATACAATGCTCTGTGCATATAGAAATCACTACTGGATAACACAAACTACTAAGACTGCCAGTACCAGCAAACGGCAAAAGAAATTACATACTTATATACAAAGCAAATATCAATTAAAATATATAATTACTATTTACTTAGCGTTGCGATGCCCTCGCGTTGTCCTGAAAAATATTGGATCGCTGACTTTTAACGGACATCTGGCTTACTCCTATGCTAATGAACCTTTAACCGAACAATGCAGATCCACAATGCAGATCCACAAAGCTCCATTCATGTTAGTGCATGGAAATAACACAATGATAATTAGGTCACATCAAAACCATTTCTCACATCCAGACCTTGATTAGTATAGCCAGTGGCAAAGCTGAACATGCACGCGCCCCCATACAAAACGTTGTCGCACATGCCCATTCGCCCAGTGCCGATCACGCATGCGCTGTCAGCGAGCAGATTAACAGGTTTGCGCATGTGCAGTCAGCAACAAATATGGTCACCCAAGAGAGTGGGCCTCCCAAGAGCGCAGGTCCCTGGGCTTTGCCCGGGCCATAGCTACGCCACTGAATAAAGCGTTATTTCAGGGAATAGCCTACAAGGAAAAAGGGCAGTTCTTAAGTGCTGCCCAAATGAATGTAATGAGAGTAATAACACTCTCATTACATATCTCACATAAAGATATACTCTATATTATGGAACATATTAATGTCAGAAACACAGATGCATCTGATATTGTGTAATGTTCATGTAATAAACTATGGTTTTTAGTGATAGCAGGGAATTTTTGTTATGTTTGTGTGGCCTATTATGGTATATAATGAGTGTATGAAGTATGGGTGTACAATAATGGGTCTACATATTATAATAAGAATTACCAAGCGACGGATGCTGGGAACTTTACTTTAATTCATATACAGGTATATCACTGTGTCTGAAAACACAAGACAGAAATATCGAATACAAACAACAACAATAAACAACAACTAAATACAAAGTCAACATCTCCTTTTTTTCTGAGCTGAACTGCCAGGCTCACTGAGCCCCCTGGTGCAAGGCTTGCCACGCCTCAATCTTGGCACGGGCACTTTAGGTGGCGTAGCTGAGTTCCACAGAGGGTGGAGGTGGAGTTGCCAGCAACATTGAGACCCCTGATGTGGGCAGGTATTCGCTGGATGCTGTGGCTGTTGTGAGCATTGAGGGCACTTGCAGCTCTGTAAGTCCTGCTGGATATCCTATATCAGCTCTATTAGGGCTGAGCTGATCTGCCCCATGCCATTGAGTATTGCACTAATGTGCTGGCACATCAGGTTGTTGCTGATGCGGTGCTGTCACCGTGCTGTGTGCTCCATCCATGTCAGCTGGGTTGTGTGCTGCAGAAACTCCCCTCTTCACGCACTGATCTGCTTTAATAGCGGTCAGGTGAACCATGGCAGTAGGCCGTCTGAATGCAGCAGTAGAAGCTGGAGGAGCAGCAACCACAGCAGCATGGGTAGCAGGAGCAGTAGTATGGGCAGCTGGAAATGAGCAGCTGGACATTTTGGAAGGCAAAAAGATTGCAAACTTACCAAAATTCAGTTTACTCCCCCCCCCCCCAACATTAAAAAAAAAAAAAAGTGAATAACATCGTGAAATGTCCAATTTGAAGTGTTAGTCAAAAAGTTCTGGCAACATTTTTCAAATTTCCCAAAATAGTGTGAGTGTGTGTGTGTGTGTTTGTGTGTACAAGATGGATCAATCCGCTCACGAGTATGTATAGATAGTATAAATTGCAAAGGTGCATAATAGGAAAATATAATGTACACAGCACTGATCCTAATAGGATCAAAAAAGATCCTCCAAATTGTTGCACGCAATGTATACTATATGGGAATATGTAGGACAACAATGGTCCAGCAGATCATTTCTCTGCAGAAGGCTGTCAGATAGACTGTAGGATCAGTAATGAAAATGAACTAATAACATTTTTTTACATCCCAAAAATAATGGGTGACACAGTGAATATTATTATATACAGTGATACATATAATAAAATAAAATCCCTATACTGAAGTGCAGAGTAGGTAAAGAGCTGGGATACTATATTATGATAGGCTTGTCATATGCACATACAGTATGTATGCGTTTCTAAAATATATATACGCATGGTTTGTACTTGGACATCATGGATAATGAATGGTATATACATGCTGTAATCCCTATAAAGGAACAAAATTAGATATATCCTTGCTAAAATAGCATCCCAAAAGGAGGGTGTATGACATAAATGTATACATGAATAGTAACGGTAACCAATATATTCATATGTCAGGAAAAATGTATTTAGTAATACATAGAGATAAATGTGGTTTAATATACTGCTATAACAATGATTATAGGACTCTAAATTATTAAACAACTGTGGATGTGGGATTCAATCCCTGTGTATTACTAAATACATTTTTCCTGACATATGTATATATTGGTTACCTTTACTGTTACACTATACATTTTTCATATACGCTCCTTTTGAGATGTTGTTTTAGCAAGGATATGTCTATTTTTGGTCTGTGGCAAAGGGAACATGAGAAGTGGAAAAGCAGGGGACACTTTAACTTTTGCATGCTATGTTACCTGGCCCCTGGCTTATAGTGCTATGTAGCTGCCAGGGACCCCATGGTTTCAGGGTAACCAGATGGGCTTAACCTTTATTGTATATCCTGGTTACCCCCTACCATCACAGAGGTAAATAAGTAACTATCTCTGGATGAAAGTTATCAAAGCTCAAGCTGTGCTATTGGTCCTGAATTATCGATATCTGCCTTCGTCTAGTGTGGGGCGGGGGGTTATGTTGTTGATGCCCCGGGAAGGGAGGTAAGGCTGCCCGGTGGGGATTACAGGGTGGTGAGGGGGGATATTTAGGCTATTTGGATTTGGATGTTGGGAGGAGGGGTGGCATCATCTAGTGTGTGTGTATGTGTGTGTGTGGGGGGGGGGAGGGGTTATATGGGTAGGTGCCCCAAGGAGAGGTTAAGCCACCCGGTGGGGATATGAGGGGGGTATTTGTATTAACCCTGTGGTTATTTTTGTGGCCATTAAGGCATGCATAATGCATGCCTTCATGGCCACCATGGCAACCAAGGGCTTAATACACAGGTCATGGCTTCAATTTATGGTCTAGTCCAGGATTTTCAATTTGGCTTCCTATATTGCAAAGGCAATATACAGTATGAAGCCAAAGTAGCATGCTTCAGAACCCTGGACAAGGCTAATCATTTTCTACTCTCTGGCATTGGGTACTTCCAGCACCTAATGGCAGGTATAGCCATAATCGGAATACGAATGCATTAATTCCTGCGCTAACTTTAACGAACTGCTGAGGACACGTGTTGAGGTGGTCCCCACCTATTTTGTATATCATTAGCACAAGTGTCCATTACATTTAACGGCAGGCCATCATTACTTTAAGACAGCACTTAACACCTGATTAAAGTTCCCTGTTACCACTTACCACACACACACACACACACAATATATATATATATATATATATATATATATATATATATATATATATATATATATATATATATATATATATATATATATATACAGGTAATTGTTATTTTCTATCATAGGCTTGTGTAATAATAGTTATTTCAAAAGCCTATGATCGCGATAAGGTGTCATTAACACATTATTAACAGCCACATTAATTTCTACATCTAGATTTTGTCTGACTATTGCACCTGCTAAATTATTACTGCAATTTTGATGTATTCCAATTTAAAATTGCGGTAATAACACTGGTAAAAAAATGTACGTGTGATATTAACTCCACTTTGATTACGTTTTATGTATCCAGCCCTATGTATGCAATCAACTTTAGTTAGTGAACTAGTCAAATAAAACAAAATGGCGAGCGATCACGAATGTGAGCAGGAGTGGCTGATAATATCCGTGAATAAAAGGAAGCCGTGATAAGTCCAGATAATATAGTCTGTTTGCGCTACAGTAAAGTTCAAAGAATTTTTCTATTCTGGTCTTCAGCTGCTCACAAAAGTTGGCTCTACAACAGGAATCTAAAGAAAAAAGGAGAGTGCACAACCACTCAGTGTTAGTAAAAGTGTATTCTCATACAGTATGTAAAGGGGTAAGTATTGCATGTACACTCAGCCTGTCTGCTGTATGTAGATGGAGCATCCACAGCTTGGCAGTAGTCACTTAGGGCTGTCGTTTTGTGCAGTCTTCGTTCTCCTCAGTCTCGTCCGACAAGAAAACCACGAGGCTCTTCTCGAGTCTGGTGAAAACCAGAAATGACAGAATGCACCTAGCTATCTCAAAAACAGTACCCAGCATTTTGTCTGTCTTGCACATTTTTCTATTGACTTCTTGGGCTTCAGAGTCAATTTTCCCCTAGTGAATGAAGTTCAGATGTAGTAACGATCGTTTTTAATTCTATTTCTATGTTTTCATTATTGCCTTATTTACCTTGATGTAAGTATGTGAATTTGGATGGTTCCACTTAGAACCTTGATTTTATGTAACGCTACATAATAAAATATATGTTTTCTATTAGGTTTGTGTGACACATCGCTATACTTCCCTCCCTCCTGCTGGTTTGATTGTCAGTGATATTAGCTGACTGATGTTCATCACTGGCTTCTGACATCCAATCATATAAGCTGTGGTTCCCCAAACCAGTTTTTATATATTAATGATGGCAAAATGTTCATAAACTTTTTTATTGATTACATGAGATTTTTTTGTATTATCCATATGCTTGTCTTTAATAAGCTATTTTTATTTTGTATCCTTTTCAATCTATTAAAGCTCTTCATAGTCAGTAGTTTGCTATTCTACCCTTCAACCTTATATGAAAATACTCAGCTGTATTTCTGAATGCAGAGAAAAATGGAAGCCATGACATAAGAACTGCATATATTGTTACATTCAACTGGCATTAAGTAACACTACCCTAACGGCTTGTGTTTCTGGGATAAATTAGAATATTGCTCAATAGAATAACACTTGGGGGGGTAATTTAATATTCCCGAAAGGGAGTGATCATATTGCAATTGTCTTAAAACCCCATGCATGGCAAGGGGAGTTTCGAAGTATATTGAATTACCCCCTTCGAAATACACATTCCAATTGACTCTATTGTCAATTTTACAACGTTGTTTTGCAGGTGGACATGTCTTGGTCTCTAGATATATATATATAAAAAAAAAACTTACTGCAGGTTTTTTGCTTGAAGAGTTAAAACCCCATTAATATTGTGGTAGACGGGAATGAATTTATAAAACAAAAAAGGCGCAATAAAGAAAAACACAAGTCTGAATTCAATAACATTGATAAAAAAGACTAAATAATACTTACATAGTAAACTAGGACCATGTAGATTCAGTCATCCGCACATCCATAAAGACGCAGCCACGAGGAACAGATGAAAAATCCCACAAGCGCACAGTTCAAGTTGTAATTTTGAATATAGTCAACCTGGCAAGGTGTTTACAGCAGTGAATGTAATTGGAGTTGGGTTTCGCGTCCTCGTGGAGATGGGGGGATGTTAGCTTAAAGACGTCCGTTGTCATGGCATCACCTGGCTACATGATGACCTCACCTCAACACGTTTCGAGTCAAATGACGCTTCATCAGCGGGTTTGTCTTATGGATCCTAGGGCTGGTTATATATACCAAAGAGGTGTTAACCTCCATAAAAATTAGGATCTCAATCGCATACAGAATAAAGCCTTCTAATTAGTGATAGCAATCACTACCAAACCATGGGCAAGTGAGTGATAACAAAAAACATAACATACCAAGCAAAAAAAGCAGAGGGAAGGGGGACAAAGTGACATAAAACAATAATGGTTAATTACACTACAAGAAACAATACAAAGTGATAAACATGTACTAAGCTTGATCATACAAATAAAAAAATAAGAATAAAAATAAGAATATATGCCTACATGCAATAACAGTGAAAACCATGAACATCTAAATGTAACATATAGTTACGATAATTATGAATAATATAATAAATGATACCTTACTCTCCTCTCAGATCATGGAGATAGAGTACCCAAGTGTGTGGTGACCACGCGGCCACGAGAGTGAGAGTGTTATAGTTGGTGCACTTTGGTGTAGAGTTACCTGCCGAGCGCTCCTGCACTCGGACCAGCAGACTAATCTTCGCAAAGTATTCACAGACCCGTGCCTTCCGCGATGCTCCCCGGGGCGATCCCACCCGGGTAGATATAAATGTCTCTGAGGAGGTTTGGTCCCAAACCTCTGATAAAGAACTGCAGCGACCACTGTGTCCCTGACTTTGCACACTACTTGGGCAGGTTCCTATTCTAGGGCCTGTCCCTACAGCAACCAGAAGCTGCCTGTGACTAAGGGGCCTATCATGGGCCTAGGGGGGTTTCTGGTCTAGTGTAGAGGCTACTTGCCTCTCTACACATATAGGTCCTACTTCTTCACCCTTCCTCGTCTTGACTGGCCAACGTGCTCCCCTGCGCAACCTCCTATCTCCTTCCTGCAGAGCCCCTTTCACTCTATTGGCTCCCTGGCATCACATGGTCTCCCTGGTGCTCATGGGACTTGTAGTCCCCTGCTCTAGCCCTCCTCCCATTGGTCTGGGCTTCGTGCGCTACCGAAGCCACTCCCTGCGCATGCACAAACTCTCTTCAAGCGCCGTCACCTTTGAGACTCATTGCGCATGCGCGAGTATCAAAATGGCGGCGCCCTGAGCACTCGGGCCGCCGCAGATCCTCCTATGCGCCGGAGTGCTCCCTACACACTCTGTACCCTCCCTGACTTTCCCACCGCAGCGGAGGTGAGGGCAAACCTGAGGGACCTGGCTACATTAAAAACAGTGCACATTTATAACAAACATACTGTATCAAGCCCACTGTGGCATACATATTCTGGAAAATGATAGTGGACAATAACAAAGGTATATATCAGACATGCCAGTCTGGAACCCAACTGGTTAAATTACTGTTCTAGAAATGATTTCAAATAGATACAAAATTATTCCTGTCAGCGTTTAAAGATACAGAGGTGTCTATGTTTTTCAAGGATGTAGGGTACTACCACACAGTGAGGAGCTGTTTAAGCCGGTCGTTGCAAAGGTCAAATAAGGCTTCAAAAGAGCCTGCTAAAAAAGCCTATTAGACCGAAATGCAGAATGATACATTTGCCCTCCCCCCCCCACTAGTCAAAATGTAGGTCACATGACATGCCCATATACGAAAGATAACAGAGACAAATATAATATGGCTACAGATGAAGACAGAAGACAAGGTGGAGTGGTGTATAAATGACATATGAGTGAAGTAATGTAGGCAAATCTCAAAAATAGAAACAATATAAATAAGGTTTCAGGGTGTTGGCTCTTTGTGTTACTTGCCAGGTTGGGTTTTCTCTTTTGTTCAGAGTAACCCAAATCTGACTTATTACCTTTTTTTTACTGTAACACTGTTTCCTCATGAACACAGAATATACTAATGCTGTATTTACCTGTGTGGCCCTCAGGAGCCTAAGCCTCTGCACAGAGAGCCTGGGGTACATATATATATATTCACAATATCTCGTGGTGCAACGCCTCCACCTGGGAGGGATCCAAACAGTGGGAGGGACCCTTCAGTGGACACAACCAAATAACACACAATATGAATAAATAAGAATAACCTTTACTGAATCTGCATATAGGATATATGTCAATCACTTTTGTATTGCATAAAGGGTTTTACATATTATATATATACACCCTGCACGTCTGCAGTGACCCACCACCGTGTTCAAAGTACTGTTCAGGGCCCTTGGCCACTCTACCACGTAAGTGTCCCCAAGTGATACCCCCACCCTTTAGGCGTGATACTTGCGTTGCTGTACAGTGTTGGTGCACTTGTAGAACGATACCTGCCCGTGGCTCCTGCACCCGGGTTCTGCAGGCTACAACAGGGATTCCGTCCGGTCCGACATCGTCATCCGCCACCACGTGGGGTGAATTCCGGTGTGGATAATATCACCGTAAGTCTCTGTGTCCTTGGTGGCATTCTGATCCCAGAACCCACCTTCCAGGGCTGCGCTGCATAGTACTGTGTCCCTGACTACCAAACAGGTAATGGGGCAGAGTCCCTACCTAGGGCCTGTCCCTGTAGCACAACAATTTGAAATATGGTTCAGGACCTAACTGGGGCTTAGGGGGCTTATGGTCTAAGGCAGTGGGTCACAGACCCCTGCACTCACCTGCTACCCCTGGCTCTTTCTGGTCCTGATTCTCTCGTGGGTTTAACGCGCGAAATGTAACAATTTCCCAGAGAGGGAGATACTGAAGCCCCATAGGCTCCTTGGCGTCTTGTGATGCGCTCCTGAGGCTCATGGGACATGTAGTCCCTTCCAAGAGCCTTCCCTGGTTGGCTAGTGGTTGCCCGCCGCATCTCTCTCTGCCCTGCGCATGTGCGAGGGACAACATGGTGGCGCCCTGTACAGTCGGGCCACCGCAGAGCCTCCCGAGCACCGGAGTGCTCCCTGCTCGGCCCCCACTCTCCAGGAATGCCAGCGGGCCTGCCAGCTCCTGCGATTCCCCCCGCAGCGGAGGTACAAGAGGGGATGGGGGGAGCAGGGGAACACTACTACACTCTCCCCCTGGTAAAACCCCAACGGCCTCGCTTGGGCCACATACTTATGCAACTATATACAGAAGTTATATAATAAAAAATGCAGTAACATACATACAACTTATCACGTCATATCAGCTCTATATGAGATTGCACATTTCACTGAACATTACAATGACGGACTGAACTTTACTGCGAGCCCACTGCTGAGCCTCATAATGGGGTGCCCCAATTTGATCATACACTGGCGACACACTTTATTCGAGCTCGGCTAGTCCCACGAATTCGGGTATACCCGGGTGTATTGAGGTTTGTGACTGTTTTCTGCCCGAGTGCATTGGGTTATTTTCCAGGCAGGGATTGAAGCATTTTATTCCCGCTGGCTGCAATACTGCACAGTATATATATATATATATATATACTGCATTACAATTCATGAATTTATGCCATCTGGTAGACACGCGAAGCATTGCAGCCTATTACATCCTAATCATTATCATTTAACAGATCAGCCGCCCGTCAGCCAGGCATGAACCCAGGTTGGGAAGGCAAACGCAACGGGGCTTGTCAGAGGTGAGGAGCGGCGCATTCCAGGTATTTGCCAGGTACATACTGGGTATTTGCTCGAATAAAGTGTGTCGGTGCAGTAGGTCATCCTTGTTGGGGGATGCCTGTCTCTCTGGCTCCATCGGAGCTGTTCTTCAGTGACTCCCTCTGGGGAGTAATAGGTACAGTCCTGAGGCTCAGCCTCTTCCCTTGAGGGGAGAAATATCTCTGGACAATCTCTGTTTGGTACAAAGCATGGGCTTTGTGGGTCCAAAGGCGGACTCGCAGGAGCCACCTTATTAGGCGTTGGCCTATGGGACCCTTTACCCGTAGCTCCTCCGGGAGATGCCCCTTCAGTGGGAGGGTCCCTTTGGTCCCTTTCAGAGTTGGTATGATTATTTACAGTCTCTGGACCAATCTCTGATGACTCTGACTCACCGTTCAGCGGTGTGCCAGTATTTCTGCTTCCTCGAATCCCTCTTGTGGAATGGGGAGAAGATGATTGCAATGGCAGACCTTTACCCAGCCTTCAGTGTCTTTGATGCGATAGACCAGGAGGCCAGGCATCTGTGACTCTACCTCATATACACCATCTCTCCAACGGTCAGCCAATTTATGTTTTCCTGGGACTCACAGATTACGAAGCAACACAGCGTCCCCAGGACTAAGCTCACGATATTTGACTTTATGGTCGTTTCGTCTCAAATTGTCGGCATTCAGTTTAGCTGTGGACTTCTCGGCCTGTTGGTAAGCCTTTTGCAAACTGTCCTTAAGTCTTTGCACATATTTGAAATGGGTAGCATTGTGCATCCCATCCGTCAAAACTCAAAGACGTACATCTACTGGCAGTCTCGCCTCTCGCCCAAACATAAGGAATATATCGGGAGAATCCATTGGACTCGTGGCGGGTACAGTTGTATGCGTGTACCAAGGCCTCCACTCAGTCTTTTGAGCACCCTTCAGGGTTCCGAGCATGTTCAATAAGGTCCGATTAAATCGTTCTGGCAAAGCGTCTCCTTCGGGATTTTATTTATTTATAAAATATTTTACCAGGAAGTAATACATTGAGAGTTACCTCTAGTTTTCAAGTTTGTCCTGGGCACAGAGTAAAGACAAATAATACATGGTTATAAATACAGTTACATAAATGAACAGGGTATACATTATATACAAGACATTGCATGCACAGTTAAATATAATATATATTATGGGCGTATGAAACAGTTATAGACCAGATTAAAATGTGTGACAGCCTTAGATTTGAAAGAACTTAAACTGGTGGTGGATGTGAGAGTCTCAGGTAGGTTGTTCCAGTTTTCCAGTTTTGGGGTGCACGGTAAGAGAAGGAGGAACGTCCGGATACTTTGTTGAGCCTTGGGACCATGAACAGTCTTATGGAGTCTGATCTCAGATAAGAGGTGCTGCATGTGGTAGGGGTGAGGAGCTTATTCAGGTAGCTGGGTAGCTTGCCCATAAAGAATTTGAAGGCAAGACAGGAAAGGTGAACTTTGCGCCTAGACTCGAGTGATGACCAATCTAGTTCTTTGAGCATTTCGCAGTGATGTGTGTTATAGTTGCATTGGAGAACAAAATGACAAATTGAATTGTAGAGGGTGTCAAGTTTGCTAAAGTGGGTTTGAGGTGCCGAGCCGTATACTATGTCTCCATAGTCAATAATTGGCATTAGCATCTGCTGTGCGATACGCTTTCTGACCTGGAGACTTAGGGAGGATTTGTTCCTGTAAAGTACCCCTAGTTTAGCATAGGTCTTGGTTGTCAGGGTATCAATGTGCATCCCGAATGTTAAGTGGGAGTCAAACCATATGCCAGGGTATTTAAAACTAGTGACAGGGGTTACGGTGGTGTTTGCGTTGGTTCTAATCTGGAGCTCAGTCGCTGGAAGCTTTCAAAATTTAGTCTTGGTCCCAAATACCATTGTTACAGTCTTGTCAGTGTTTTAAAACAGTTTGTTTTGGGAAATCCAGTTTTTCGAGTCTCAAAAAGTCAGACTGAAGTATGTGTTGAAAGTCAGAGAGGCTTTTGCTGTGTGCATATAGGATTGTGTCATCTGCATACATGTGTATTGAGGCTTCCTGACAAGCTGTAGGAAGATCATTGATGAACACTGAGAAGAGTAGGGGCCCCAGAACAGAGCCTTGCGGGACACCACAGGTGATATCCAGGGGGTTGGAGTTTTAGCCTGAGATGGACACATGTTGGGATCTACCTGATAGGTAGGACTGAAACCAGTTTAAAGCATGCTTCCCTATTCCAGAGCTCTGGAGTTTGTTAAGCAGGATAGCATGATCAACAGTATCAAAATCCTTTGCAAAATCTAGGTATACTGCATCAGTGAGTTGTCCCCGTTCCATTCCACACTGGATTTCATTGCAAACTTTTAGCAGGGTAGTTACGGTGGAGTGTTTGGGGCGAAAGTCAGAATGGAATTGGCTAGGGAAATTTGTCTTGGAATAGTAATCGCTTAATTGGGAGTGGACACATTTTTCCATGACTTTGGATAGAATTGGGAGAAGTGAGATTGGCCGAATTTTAGATCGTGTTTTTGTCCTCCCTTTTGAAGATTGGGACAACTCTGGCAGTTTTCCAGGTCTTAGGGATATGGCCTGCAGACAGGATAGAGTTGACTATGGAAGCAATTGGTTTGGCAATGGCTGGGGCACCAAGTCGTAGGAACCTAGATTGTAGTAAGTCAGGTCCACATTGGCTGCTTAGTTTTAATTTGAGGAGCGCTTGTGTAATCTCCTCTTCGGATACTGGGCAAAATTGAAAATTGTAGGCAGTGTTGGGAGGATGTGGGGCTATGTGGGTACTCCCAGGATGAGATTCATATTTGTGGTTTGGGCTGCGTTTCGCTAATAAGTTAGTGGCACACCCCACAAAGTAATCATTGAATGCATTTCCAATGTCACTGGGGTTTGTCAGAGTAATATCCCCCTTAGTGATATTACTTTGTTGTTGATGGTTAGAAGGCTGGAATAAATTGTTGATAACCTTCCAGAAGTTAGCTGGGTTTGATGTATTCTGGTGGAGATTGTCAGAGTAATATTGTGCTTTTGCATGCCGTGTTTGCCTTGTGCACATATTCCGCAGGCATCTGTATTGATTGAGATCCTTGGTAGTGCCAGTTACTTTGTAGCTTTTCCACAAGGTATCCCTTAACTGGTAGAGTGCTATAAGGTCAGTTGTAACCCATGGAAGGTGGGCCCCCGTACCCTTATTTTGCATAGTGGAGCATGGGTATCACAGAGTTTTAAGAACTCGGATTGGAAATAGTCGAGCGCAGAATCAGGGTCGGGAATTAAATCGATTCTGTGCCATGGGCAGTTGGTAAGGTCATCCAGAAACTGTTGTGGGTTAAAGTTTCTAAATGTTCTAGTGTTGAGAACTTTAGGGCTTGAATGGGGCGGTTTAATTTTCCTTACACAGTACACTATTGCATGGTCACTGAAAATATCAGGAAGGATGCCAGAGGATTGGATTCTGCTGGGGTTTGAGGAGAGAATCCAGTCTAGCAAGGAATGGTTGTGCGATTTCAGGTTTGTCCGTATGGGTTGGGAAATGAGTTGCGATATGTTAAGTGATTTGATTTGTATCTGGATTTTGTGGTTTTTAGGGTGAAGCCAATTGTAGTTGAAATCCCCAAGAACTAGCAGCTCACTATTCTCATTCAGAGAGGAAGTGGAGCCAAGAAACTGGGTGATATCAGTCAGGGATTGTAGAGGGACTTTAGGGGGCGGTAGATGCCAGCAAGCAAAATGGGCTTAGAAAGGGGAGGCAGATTTTGCCAACTAGAATTTCAAAAGAGGGTGGGTACGGAGTCGTCCGGGTTTAGCAATGTTCAGCATTTTGAGCAGTTCCCGAATCAGAGTGCTCTCGAAATCCCGGCTTGATCGGAGTGAAGGCGATTTGGAAGACCGTAGTGGACGAAATACTTCTCCCATAGAATTTTTGCTACCGTGATGGCTTTCTGGTCTTTAGTGGGGAAAGCCTGAGCATACCGAGTATAATGGTCCGTGATAACCAACATATTGCTTATCCATCTGGTGTCAGGCTCAATGCACAGGAAGTCCATGCACACTAGAACCATTGGGCCAGAACTTTTCAGATGGCCCATGGGTGCTGCTCAGGTGGGCAGAGTCTTGCATTGTATACATAGGGAACATCGGTGGCAATGTTGTTCTACTGCATCTCGCATCTTGGGCCAGAAGAAACGGTCTCGGACCAACCCAAAGGTCTTCTCTACACCGAGATGCCCATGTTCATCATGTAGGTGTAAGGAATCCGCTCCTCGGTTTAATGTTTGCCTTACCTTGCAGACAAGTGCAGTCCTGGAACACTTCCCCTGATATTTACTGCAGCCTGGATTCACTCACCAAAGCAATACTGCCACATGCCCCTTCTGCCATTGGTTCTCTGACCTTTAAGTGTTGCCTTCCCACAATGCTCCCTGCCGTGCATAGTCCTTCCTGGATGTCTCTGTGTTCTGCCATAAGCCTTGTCTTGTCTGTCTCCTTGGTTCCTGAGATCGGCTGCTAGTGTCACGCAGCGGTCTGTTCCTGTGCTGAAGCGGAGTACTCTCCTTGTTGTTTCAGCTCCCTGGTTCCTGTGACCAGCTGCTAGTCACATGCAGCGGTCAGTTCCTGTTTCCTGTGCTGAAGCTGAGTACTCTCCTTGTTACTTCAGCTCCTTGTTTCCTGTGACCGGCTGCTATATTCATGCAGCGGTCTGTTCCTGGTTTCCTGCACTGAAGCGGAGGTTTCCCTGTGTATCTTCAGCTTCCTGGTTCCTGGGGCCTACTCTTTCCCTAATCTAGAGAGGCCGTGTCCTGGTTCCTGCGCTGAAACAGAGGATTCCCCAGCCCGCTCAGGACTCTTGCGCTGAAGCACTGGTTTACCAGTGCAGCTAGGCGGTGTGCTACTCTGGTCTGTCTACCACCTCCTGAGACCAGTACCATGGGCCATGGTCGCCGCACGCTCAGAGGCCACTCCCGCGCTCCTAAGCTGAAGCGGGGCTCTCCTGACTACCTGTTGCCGAACTCCTGCTTGAACAACGTTTACCCTGATGACTCCAGTCCTGACCCTGGCGTGTCCACCGACGATGCTGTCTTCTCCTATCCTGATCCTGCTACGTAAGACTACGAACTGCGCAATCCGGATCAGCCTGCGCGGTCTAAGGTCGGTGCTTTTACAACCCCACCTCAGCCACGCGGTCCGACCCAGGTTTGTGGCGAGCACAGTCGTGACAGTATGCTCGGCCCCACAAATTCGGACCGCCCTGTGGTGAGGGTTGGTATGTTTCTGTCTGAAATCCTGTCCCGGCCTGTAGACCAGTCCCAGTTTGAAAACCAGTATCTGTGCGAAATACTACCCCTAATTGAAGATCAGATTATGTATGAAGGTTTAACCCCATTGCAAAGACAATGCCGTAACGATCTCATTAGTAAGGCTTATTGCCTCAAGGACTTAAAACAGTCTCTGGCCGATTGTGTTTGCTCCTCTGGTTCCCCTTTAACCTGGGATAATGTGCATCCTATCAAACTTGCCAACGCCCGAAATGCACTCCTTGCCTTGGCCTTATCATTGGACATTCACCTAGTACAACAGGACCCTCTCTTCATGGTGGTTCATGCTCAAGACACACTCCGTGTACTTTCCCTGACTTTGGACATTTGCATAAAGGAACAGGACCCTCTCCTCGCCAGCTACGCTGCCGCTTGGCAGTCCACCTGTGCTGCCAGTCCTGTTGCTAAACCTGGGGACGTATCTCCCTCTCCAGAAAATGACCAAACTGACCCACTATTACTGCCCCCTAACATAGAAGCTGCCACGGTCCCTAGCCCTGATGGTACACCCGGGTACTCTGACACCAATGATACGTCTACGTTAACCCATGCTGATCAGTCCTGTGAGGTTCCACTGGAGTATACGTATATTTCTCTAGCCAACACTAAGGCTCTAGTATCCGAGAACAAGTCCCTTTTTCCCTCTATTCCTAACTCTGAATCTCCCTTTTCAGCCCTCGAAGTTTTTCCTGCTTTAACCCCTGCTAGGCAGTTCTGTATGCCTTCCCTGTCAGGGAACAAATCCCTCCTACCTCCACGTACTCAGTTTGAATTTCTAAGTTCTGTTCCCAGGGTCATTCCTGTATTAAACCCTGTGGGGCAGCTTTCTGAGTCCCCTTTGGTAACCCCCTGTTCTCCGCCAGCCATGGTCACGTCCCTAACTCCAGAGGAAGAATCCCTTGTCTCACCTATTACAGAGGAAAAACTCTCTATGTTCTACTCTCAGGTATTATCTGCTTTAACTCCTGTAAATTCTTGCTGCCTCCAAGCTAATGCCTTCGTTCTAGCCTCAGAGAATGTGTCCCCAAGTCCTATAGCAGAGGTTGCATTAAATGACTTCCCCAAGGTTGCTGAATCCTTAGTTAGTTTTTGCTATAAAACCCCTGCTTCAGCTCAAGTTTCAGCTGCTGTGCCCCCTGAAACTTCGGCTAAAGTTATGATTCCAGTTAAATGTATTCAGTTACCAAGTTTTTCCCTAAGCTTGGTTGCAGAGTTCCCATTTCCAGGTACTTCGCTGAACCAGTCTGTCACCCAGAGAGCGATGATCCCTGCTTCAGCACATAGTCCCCACGTCGTGGAATCTGCAGTCATTTCTGGTTTCCCAGACACTCCTTACCAAATACCCACTTCAGAGACCAGTACAGTTATGATTACCCCCCGTGTACTGTCTGTGTTCTCCCCTTCTCAAAGCTTAGGGTTAAAACCGTACAGTGGTCAGTATGTCCCTCCTGGGGTTCATGTTGTGTTCCTAGGAATGTTTGCTGACACACTGTTTTCACTTAAAAGCGACGCTTTTTCATATTTGCTAGCTAGAAGCCTGCACACAGTTTCCCCTCTCTCTGAAATTTGCCTTGTCGGCCCTGATACTCGGATAGGTAAAAACCTCCCTTCAGATTCAGAATCTCTTTCTATAGAGGTCGTCCTTGCTGTTAGTTCCCCTGATTTCTCTGCCCATGCAAACCCTCCAGGGATCAGCATACCGGTTGTTACCCCCTTAGTACAGTCTGAGACCACCCTGCCTATATTACAAGTCCTGGTATTTAAATCTGAGCTATTTAGTTTTACTGCTCTTGCTAAACCTCAGTCCCTCAGCACTGCAGCTAAACGTGCTCCAGCAACCGTTGGGTTACTCGGGGTAAAAATTTAAATTCCTGTCTTAAAGGGTACTTTCTCACACATGTCCAGCAAACCTAGAACCTCAGTGATTGATTCTAAGTCACTTATCACTATATCTGATGTTCTCACTAATCAAACCCTGACACCCTCACCACTGGCTAGGAGTCCCGTTATCAGAATTTTTGCACTAGTAAACACGTCTAAATCTGTTTTTGTCATGACAAGCACCCCTGTTGTTAGGGCCCTTGCAGTTTTGGATAAGACTCCTTTTACTTCAAAGGTTTCTGCTATTAAGAGTTTCCACGGTTCCAACTTACTGCTTATTGTCTCTTTAACTCCCATCATTACTCTCCCATTACCAGTCACTGATTCCCAGGCACAAGCTCCTGACGCTAGTTCTCCTATCGGTACCCCTGCTTTGCGAGATGTTTCTGTTATGGATTCCGAGCCTCCAGCTCCGGAGTCAATTCCTTTACTCGCTGCTGTTTTTGTAGTCTCTCAGGTCCCTGTCACTGAAGTACAGACTTCAGCTTCTGAGGTTAGCTCCCCTCCCTCCGCTACCCTTGCTCTGCCTGATTCTCAAGTTTCTGATATTAGAGAACCAAAGCCTATTCCTACTCCCCAGACAATACTATCTCCCACTGAGGGTTCCCCAGTATTTGAGAGCTCCACTGCTGAGTGCTTCTCTGCCTCTGTGAAACGATGTTTTTCCCCCTCGGAACCTTCTGTTGCCCCTGTTATTTCCTTTGAGTTGGAAATACTCTGTACGTATCCCAAGATTTTGGTCTCTATGTCTGGTTTACTGCTTGCCTTGTCACCTTCCATACCAATACCGGGAAATGCTCCCACCCACCCTATACCCTCGCTGACCACTACCTGGGAGACCTCTGGAGGAGAAGTCCCTCTCAAATTCCTACATGCAGAGGTCAGCCAAGACTTTGTCTGTCCCGAAGGTCGCCCGGGTATATTCGATCAACTATCAAGGCCGCTTATCCTAAATTCTGGTCCCATTACTAAAGACTGGGCTCCCAGTGGGGGTTCTTCTGCCGTTTCTGCTCCGGAACCCTCTGGTTCTTCACAGCCTTGGATTCCCAAGCCATTTCGCGGGGTGAGCCAGGTACCAATGATATCTCTACCACCACTCTCATATCCTAGAACAGTACTCACCAAGGAACTGCTCGTTTACGGATCCCCTTTCCGCCTAAAAAACTTTAGGAACAACTCGATGTCCCCGAGACCCATGGATGGCCCTAGCTGGCCGCAGTTCTCTCCGGGGGGTGGGGGTACACAAAGGAGTGACCACGAGTCTCTGAACCATGACTCTAACACCAATCCTAGATGGTTCAGGAACAACTCCTGGTCCCCCAACTCTATGAGTGGTCTTGTTCGCCCGGAGGTCTCACGTGAAGAGGGGGGTACTGTAAGGAATCCGCTCCTCGGTTTAATGTTTGCCTTACCTTGCAGACAAGTGCAGTCCTGGAACACTTCCCCTGATATTTACTGCAGCCTGGATTCACTCACCAAAGCAATACTGCCACATGCCCCTTCTGCCATTGGTTCTCTGACCTTTAAGTGTTGCCTTCCCACAATGCTCTCTGCCGAGCATAGTCCTTCCTGGATGTCTCTGTGTTCTGCCATAAGCCTTGTCTTGTCTGTCTCCTTGGTTCCTGAGACCGGCTGCTAGTGTCACGCAGCGGTTTGTTCCTGTGCTGAAGCGGAGTACTCTCCTTGTTGTCTTCAGCTCCCTGGTTCCTGTTACCGGCTGCTAGTCACATGCAGCGGTCAGTTCCTGTTTCCTGTGCTGAAGCTGAGTACTCTCCTTGTTACTTCAGCTCCTTGTTTCCTGTGACCGGCTGCTATATTCATGCAGCGGTCTGTTCCTGGTTTCCTGCACTGAAGCGGAGGTTTCCCTGTGTATCTTCAGCTTCCTGGTTCCTGGGGCCTACTCTATCCCTAATTTAGAGAGGCCGTGTCCTGGTTCCTGCGCTGAAACGGAGGATTCCCCAGCCCGCTCAGAACTCTTGCGCTGAAGCACTGGTTTACCAGTGCAGCTAGGCGGTGTGCTACTCTGGTCTGTCTACCACCTCCTGAGACCAGTACCATGGGCCATGGTCGCCGCACGCGCAGAGGCCACTCCCGCGCTCCTAAGCTGAAGCGGGGCTCTCCTGACTACCTGTTGCCAAACTCCTGCTTGAACAACGTTTACCCTTATGTCTCCAGTCCTGACCCTGGCGTGTCCACCGACGATGCTGTCTTCTCCTATCCTGATCCTGCTACGTACGACTACGAACTGCGCAATCCGGATCAGCCTGGGCGGTCTAAGGTCGGTGCTTTTACAACCCCACCTCAGCCACGCGGTCCGACCCAGGTTTGTGGCGAGCACAGTCGTGACAGTAGGGACTTCAACATCATATACTGTAAGTTCCGAGGTAGGACCAATTGTTGCCTATCAGAGTGGTTGTGATATTGTACTACCCGATAGAGTAAGCAATTGTCAAGTTCGAACTTGTCCACCTCGCACATTAGCAATGCAGCCATGTCACTGGGGGCTCGTTTCAGGAGAGCCGGATTCTTTCTTTGAACAGCTTGCCGAATGATGCTGATTACTGAATCTCTCATTTGGTAGTCCACCAGGTCTTTCCATCATATTACTTTGTCGTGAGTTATATTTATCCCTTTTGGATCGCAGTAGGCAGCTGGGATAGCCTGCGCCTGGCATCCTAAGGAGTCTGCAAACCGTAGTTTCGAAAAGGCCACTTGATCATTGATAATAGTGACTGTGCTACACATGGCTCACATCTCTGGTCCTGGGATCTCTTCCCACTCATAATCTGTTGTAGCACTCAGTCCTGGTCTTTGAGATAGAGCATCATATCCGATGCTCAAAGGCCCCGGCTTATACTTTAGATAGAATTTGTAATTAGATATGACTGGTGACCTGATGCATCCAATTTAGCGGAGGTCTGAATGTACGTGAGGGGATTGTTATCCGTCCTCACCTCGAACGTAACACCGTAGAGGTAATCATGGAGTTTGTCCACGATCGCCCATTTGAGAGCCAGAAACTCTAACTTGTGCACGAGGTATTTTTGTTCACTGGGTGTCAGACTGCGGCTGACATAGGCCATGGGTCGAAGTACCCCTGGGTGCTTCTGATGTAATATGGCGCCCAGTCCATTGAGACTGGCATCCACATGCAGAACGTTGGGTTGTTCTGGGTCAGCGTATGCAAGCTCCGGCGCTTCCGTCAGGCTTTTCTTCAAATTCAGAAAGGCCCGTTCACACTTGGGCGTCCACTTATCGCTGAACGGTTGACGAGCCGAAGTTGCCTTTCGCCCAGTATCTTCGGGATATATCTTCAAAATATTGTTGAGGGGTTTAGCTCGACTGCAGTACCGCTCCACGATGTGACGGTTATATCCACAGAAACCCAGGAATGATCGTAGCTCCGTGATATTCTCTGGACAAGGCCAGTTCACTACCGCTTCTACTTTGGCCGGATCGGTGGCAATTCCTTGGGCAGACACGATGCGCCCCACATAAGTCACTGAAGTGTGACAGAAACGACACTTGTCGAGTGACAACTTCAGCCCTTCTTTCCCAAGACGATCCAACACCTTAAGCAGCCGCTCTTCATGCTCTTCCAGGGTCTTCACGAAGACAATGATGTCGTCCAGGTAGACTGGAAGGTAGCAGGGGCCCACATATGCCTTGGGGCATACGCGTAAATTGGTAGAAACCCAGGGGGCAGATGAAGGCTGTCTTTTCCTTGTCCTCTTTTCTCATGGGTACCTGGTAATACCCAGACCGTAAGTCAAGAACACTAAACCATTGACTCCTGGTTAGAGCATTTAGAATTTCTTCAATACGAGAAAGGTTGTATTGGTCGGGTATCGTACGATTGTTCAAAGTTCCATAATCGACGCACAGTCTTACGGATCCGTTCTTCTTCCTTACCACCACTATGGGTGAGGTATAAGGACTCCTAGACTCCGTCCCGTAGGCAAGGCGTCTCAACACCACTGGGCACACACACAATATATTGTAACATAGGATCAGCACTCCAGTAAAGAAAATTATATTTTGAAAAAACTTGTGTGCTCCCAGCAAATTTCAGCAAAAAGCAGTTACTTTAATATTTATATGCTGTTTTGCATCCTTGCAAACCACAAAAGCAATGCCTGGACTGAGACTGTGTTATTAAGTATTCAATATTAATTTTAGCCATTTTACACTAAAGTTGAACTCATGATGTACATTGTCCAAACTATCATCTCCACTATTACTAATATGAATGAATATTATCATGAATAATAATAATAATAACAATAATAATAATAATAATAATAATAATAATAACAGCAGTTATTATTATTACTACTAATAATAATAGTAATAATAATAAAATTAATAGCAATAAATATCAGTATAAATGGAATTCAAATTATTCGGAATCCATGTTGTCTGTTAAGATCCATTTTGACTTGTCAGATGTGCTAGAAATCAATTTTGTAGAGAAATTGTGAAATCTGACTTGTATCAATAATAAGAACACGTGAATTTCTTTATACAACATTTTGGGTACAAAATGGAGCCCATCAAGGTTATATGCTTTGTGCCTACACTTGTCCAAAGATGAGAATATGTTACCGTTTTATTTTCTTATTGTTTCATACTAACAAAGCCATGAATAGGTTAATCTGTAGATTAAGGAATTACTACATGAATCAGTTTTTAGAGTAGATATACGTCAGAATGAACGATACCATCGAATGATGAAGAATTCTTTACCATTCTCCGTCCATATCATGTGTTAGTTTGGCCTGTACCTGTATACTGTATGAAGCTTTATTGTTGTTTTGCCTTAAATAAATGAACTGCCAAGAGATCTGTTTTTGGATTTTTCATTTGATATTGGATAAGAAGAGAGGCAAAATTACAAATAAAGGAACAATTATTTTCAATTGTGAGACAGCCCGAACCTGAGACACATTACTTACAACAGGGGGGGGGGGGGGGGGGGGAATATTTATCTTGCATAGCACTGACAGTGTATGGAGTGCTGTATATATGATCTTTCCAGGCACAAGCTCTTACACTGCTGAGGTTGTAATTTATTTGAGGTTAGATAAAGTTAAAGTCTTAGGTAACCTGGAGATGACACTGGGATTTGAACAAGGCTCCGCTGCCTTGTCACTGATTACTCACGGTGCCACTCCTTCCACACACAATAGTGTTTTGTAAAACATTGCACTGGGTTACTTGTTGCGTGTATCTTCTATTAACATCTGCTGTGCTGACCTGATTAGTAAAAAAAGGGTTTAACTAAATGACCCTAACTCATGAGCAGATTAGCACTGAAGTATTGGTGTATATGTTGTGTCATTTTGTGTGTTGCGCTGGGCATTTCTGTTTTTGTTTGTACATCTTGCCATGCTCAGTAGCACTGCTTTTTGACACTAAGATATATGCTGTATATATGACGTGAGGGTGGGTTTTGGGGTTCTGGAGCTTGCTGGGATATTGCAACTGTTGTTGTTTGGAGGTGTGGCCCCTCCTCCCCAGGGTTTAAAGCTCGCCCCGCCCCACTTTCCAATTAGCAGTTTTTATCATGTTCCTGTGTATCGCATACCCAGTATGTTTTTTTCAACTCCTCAGCCCCTCAATCGCTGAGCCCCTCAACCGCTGAGCCCCTCAACCCCTGAGCCCCTCAACCCCTCACACACACACAGACAGGCACTCAGGCACACACACAGACAGGCACTCACGCACTCAGGCACACACACAGACAGGTACTCAGCTACACACACAGACAGGCACTCAGGCACACACACAGACAGGCACTCACGCATTCAGGCACACACACAGACAGGCACTCAGGCACACATACAGACAGGCACTCACGCACTCAGGCACACACACAGACAGGTACTCAGCTACACACACAGATAGGCACTCAGGCACACACACAGACAGGCACTCACGCATTCAGGCACACACACAGACAGGCACTCAGGCACACATACAGACAGGCACTCACGCACTCAGGCACACACACAGACAGGCACTCGCACTCACAAATACACACGGGGGGAATCGGAGCACGGGGGAATCGGAAGGGGGATCGCTGACACACAGCTCGGCAGGCGAATTAACCCTGTCACTGCTAGGGGGGCCTTCAACCCAGTAGGTGCTGACTGCGGGAGTACATGAGCAGCGCGTACAACAGCAATGCCCCCACACTACAGTATGCATACAGGTGTGTGTCACACACACACACACACACACCTCCCGTGGCGAAGAGGAGAGAGTCTGTGGGAGGGAGCAGGGGGGGGCTCCCTTGGGGCTGCAGAGTTTATTTAAAATCGCTGCTTTCCCCCCACCCTCTCCTCCCCTCTCCCCGAAGCCTCCCCTCCTCATTGGTTCACAGCCACACCACGTGATGCGTCGCCGCTTGGGATTACAATTCTCTTGCATCCCCTGGTGGCTGACGCGTCACAGCGTGTAGTGAGCCGTGCAGGGAGGAGGGACTGGGACCTGCTCGGGAGAATAACATCAGATGGTGCGTAGCGCGCGCGCCGCCGGCCAAAGCGGGTTCGCAGCCTAACAGAGCTCTATCCTGGATTTCCTGTTACTTCTCCCATCGTACTTTCAGTGTCTCGTTTGCTAACACCTCCTCCTCCAGTGTTGTAATCTCTGTGGGTGTATCCCAGGGGTCTGTCCTAAGACCTCTTCTCTTTTTAGACACTCCCTTTAGGTGATCTTATCACATCTCTTGGGTTCAAATATCACCTCTATGCTGATGACACACAAATTTACATTTCAACCCCGGACCTTAACCTGCTGCACAGACCAAAGCCTCTAAATGCCTCCCCACTATACAGTATCATTCTGGATGGCTTTTCCTCCAACTCAAACTTAACATGTCAAAGACGGTGCTTCTCATACTTCCTCCCAAGTCTGGCCCTACATTACTGTTGGCAGAACTATCATACACCAGTATCACAAAGCACGCAGCTTAGGTTTCACATTTTACTCTTCCCTCACAATCTCTTTTCACATTCACACTGTAGCTAAAACCTGTTGTTTTTCTCTCTGTAAAATTGCAAAGATACGCCCTTTCCTCTGTCGCTCTACGGCTAAAACTTTAAAGCAGGCCCTCATTCTCTCATGTCTCGACAATTGTAACGTTCTATTGTCTGGCCTTCCTGCCTCTCACCTGTCTCTCCTATAATCTATCCTAAATGCTGCTGCTAGAATCACTTCACTCTCTCCTAAATCTGTGTCAGCATCTCTCCTGCTGAAATCCCTCTACTGGCTTCCTATTAAATCCTGTATTACTTAAAAACTATCCTCCTCTTTTAAGGCTATACACTCTTCTGCCCCTCCTTCCATCTCAGCCCTAATTTTTCGCTATACACCTGCTCGACAGTTGCGTTCTGCTCAAGGATGTCTTTATGTCTTCGGTCTACCCCTTTGTTATCTAAAACCCTTTCCAGATTAAAACTTCTTAATACTGCACTTTGTGAAGCTTGCGATACACGAGTCTAATGAAAGAGCACATAAAGGTTTGAACAATAAAGAAAGAGAAAACCAAAGGCATTACAATCAAAAACAATCACTGGATGGAGCATGATATGATTGTTTTTAAACTGACTAAAAACCTCAGCAATCTTTTGGTGATTTTGCTGAAACATCAGGCAGTTTTATTCCCTTTACAGATGTTTAGGTTTCCAACATTTTTTAGTTAAAAGTTTTTGTATCTGCCATACCTGTGTAATTAAATTACATAATGATGCTTTTGACTTTACTGCACATCGATGGCTATATGGGCAGACTCCGAATTTATCTCAGATCAAATATGTATTCTTCCCATCCAAAGACGTAAAACGAATCCCTTAATTTTGAATGACTAATTGTAAATCATTCTTAGAGATATCTCTACTGTGTTTGTGTATTGCAGTGACATGGTGACATTTCTACATTTGTATTGATAAATGCAATCTACCTTAAACTCATCATCCATAACATATCTTTTCCAACCTTACTCATTTGCAATTATAAATTGCCATGATATAACACAGTCCCTATGAGCACAGAGTGAGCTGCCCTACTTGTGATAATATTCAAATATGGGAAGGAGTCTGAGGTGTAGTGAAAACCTATCCATAGCTACCTATATCTTTACATAACAATGGGAAGTGAATCCCCTAGATGGTGCTTCTAATACGAAGAGGTGTGGAATAATTGTATAAAACACTAATTTGGAACCATAAGCAATATAGAAATACTGGTGACTATAGTCCATCCATAATGCCCAATTGAGTGTGTAAATGTAACATCCAGCTCACCTGATGTTTGACATGGAAGGAGGCCGATACACAGGAGCCGAGAACTGTGCAAACCAAGGGTAGGTCCCGTAACCACAGAACTCACCCTGCAAGGGTGCACAGATCTCCAGTCGGTCCGTGCTGCGGGAGTAAGGAAGTAATAACCACACTGGCTGTCGGAGGAAAGTCCCATTGCAGTCAGAGTCACTTAGTATACTCAAAAATGTAGACTCTGTCTAGGTTCCAATGATTGCATGCTTCAGTCCGGAGGAATGATGAACAAAAAATAGAACGGAGGGCTGTGCTCAGCCCTCCATTCTATTTTTTTTCTATATCTTTACATGTCCATATAACACTCCTTCAGTCCCAGTCCAATGTAAAAGTACCTCCCACTTGTGCATACTACACAGGCCTAACAATATAGACCACCATAAATATGATATATGGACAACTGTAGGATTCTTGGTTTTGCTGCAGTGACCAATGGTTTGGACCATGTTCATTCCCAGAAACAACATAACTCCCTCTTTAAATTGAAAGACATTCCCTCTGTACTCATATACACAATTAAACCCGCAAAACCTTATTCTCAACCATATATAAAAAAAATTGTGGTCTTTCAAAGTAATACTTCATTTCTCATTAGTCCCATTATATTTACTTGTACCCCAATGACTGATTATATGAATTCATATATCCTCTCCCCTTTTATATTATCCTCCCAGATAATAATAATAATAATAATAATAATAATAATTTAGAAGAGAGTCTGACACTTTTACGGCCTCTCCGAAGTGTGTGTTAGCAACATGTCCTATATGACAGTGATCCTATAGTAAAACCCAAAATATAAAAAAGCAAAACATTTTTTAATGTTGCTGAATAAGGCAATTGTCTGTTTTTCCTGATTCCCATTCACTTCCAGGTTTTCCTTTTTAATCTCTATTTGATTAATTGCTGAACACCTGGAATAAATCAAGATGGACAAGCAATTCTTAGCAGTTAATTCTTCTTTTACTTTTCATTATTAAAACATTACTGTCCTTGATTATGGAGTTTGCCACCCCTCTATAAATCTTTCCTATGGTCCCATGGGAACTGCGGGTTTGATATATATGTTAAATCAACTTAGAAGTGTCCTTTACTCTCAAACTTTCATGGTGACAATGGATGTGACGAATCTATACACCATCATCCCACATGAGGATGGTTTAGATGTTATCCGACAGAATCTGACTATTGCGCACAAAACTAATCCACCAGTTGATTACATCATGCTCCTCCTTCATTTTATTTTATATAAAAATTATTTCAAATTTGAGCAATCTTTTTATTTACATACAGCGGGAACTGCTATGGTTAGTAATGTGGCACCATTTTATGCTAATCTATATATGACCGAATTTGAGGAGAGGTTCATTTTTCCAACAGAATATTACAATAATATGCTCTTTTATTGTAGATATATAGATGATCTGCTATTTCTCTGGGAAGGTACAGAAGATGAGTTAACCAAGTTTTGTGACTATTTGGATGGGCTAGATACCACTGTGCAAATCACTAAAAGTTGGAGTAAAGATCAGATTTCTTATCTGGATGTACTCTTAACATATGAAAATGGAGAGTTACATACTGATCTTTCTAGGAAGCCCACTGACAGAAACTGTAACTTACATGCATCTAGCTTCCACCCAGAGCATTTGAAACAAATGTTACCTTTTTCATAAAAAGATCACGGCAACAAGCATTATAGACAGGCAACCCAAATTGGATGAGACTTTAAAAGAAATTGAGGAAAGATTTGCTGAGAGAGGACACAAAAGATCTGAAATAATTACAGCATTCAATAAACCCCAAATTCAAGTTTAAAAAAAAATGAACGTATGACTTTTGTCAGTAAGTTTACAACTGCTAGTGGTTTTATAAAAAAAAAAAAACAATTAAAAAACATTGGAGGATATTATAAACAGATGATATTCTGAAGGAAATCTGTAAGGATTTTCCTCGGTTTTCTTACAAAAGAAGGGAGAACTTCAAAGATATCCTGAGTAAGCTGACAATCAGAACCACTACACCACTCCACATTTCTTAATCACACCTAAGGCGGGTTGCTATAAATGCTATGGATGCAGTGTCTGTAATAGTTTGAACATAGGGGATCAGTTTAATCAACCCAGAAGTGGTAAATTATTTCAAATAAAAGAATGCATCACGTGTACAACTAGCAATATTGTATATATGATCAAGTGTCCATGTGGACTTTGTTACATTGGTAAAAGCAACAGAATGCTTAAAACAAGGTTCATAGAGCACAAGAGCAAAAATTAGTCATTGTGCTGAGGACACTGCCCTTATTAAACATTGCACGGAATTTAGTCATACAGTATCCTCTTTAAAATTAATGGAGATTGAGCATGTAAAAAAAGCCAAAGAAGGAATGGATAAAGATGTTTTATTTCTATAACGTGAATCCTTTTGGATTCACACATTAGATACAGTATATCCTAATGGATTGAATGATTTTTTGTATATTAGGATGCTTTATTGGGGAAAGATACAGTAGCAATAACAATTCTATTCTTAGCCACAGGTTGCTGCCACTGTCTGCTGATATGGACTCAACACTGTAAGGTTAGTATACCTCTGGGACTCTAAACCAATGATTATCATGAACTACAAGAAAAGACCAACCATTTTTATTATCTCTTTTATCTTCACTGGACACAGTAGGGTTAAGTATCTGTTTAATGCACTCTGTTCATATTTGCTGTTGCTGATTCCGCCTTCTCTTTATTTTATGTATTTAGACTTCCGATGATAACAAGCAGATCAGACGTTACCCCTGGCAACTGGACATTATAATAGCAATATGCTTTCAAGTGACGCCTACTGTACCATCGTGATGATGTCGGTGGACCAGAATGATGTGGGGGTGCGTCTCATACGACGGTGGTATATACAGCGCAGAGAGGACCGGTATGAATTACATATGCGAGTCACGGCGAGTGAGTGAAGCCAGGAAATGAAGAGACGCATGCGCAATAGCTGACACGCAAAGCGTGAAGAATGCGTTCAACACAGAGGACCCGGATGTGAGAGACACTTGGGGAAACATGTGCAAGTATTGATACGCAAAGCGCGATGAATGCGTTCAACACAGAGGACCCGGATGGATCCTCAGCACGGACTACGGCAAGGGAGAAGGATCAGGAGAGGCACAAAGGCCAAAATTAAGGATCTATCCACTCAGCTGCAGGCAAAGGAACCGGATGGAGCATACACTCTGGTGACCTCCTTGTGGTGTGTATTACCAATTAGTTCTCCATGATTGAAGATGAGAGCTTTTCCAGCACACATGAATATCATCCAGAATGATTGAATAGGGAACATTATGTGGTTTTGGGTGTTATATAATGGACTTCACAAGACTGTACAATTATGCCACTATGTCACTTGATAAAGACCGCAACCGTCGAAACGTTGTGTTTGACTCAATAAATTAGTTTAGTTACTTCAAATCCGTTTATGCCCTGTGTTCCTTCAGTTACTACATAGATTGTTTTACACCATTTCAATTTAAAGTTTTATTTACCTTTCAATTTACTATATAATACTGCTTTAGACATCTATATGGATCTTTATTATACATAAACGTTTTATTGTTCTTTCCCAAAATAAAATGCTCAAATTCTGTAATAATTCCTTATATAATGTTCTGTCTTTATTTTCATGAAAATATGCAACATAACAGACAACATAACAGGGTACAGAGAACATACAACACACTTACTGTAACTTGTTTTATGCAGCAAACATGTTCATTGGTTGTAACTTCTTTCTGTAAAATATTCATGAGCAATGAATTTAGACTTTGAAGGTTAAAAATCTAAAACCAAATTAGGCATTTTCCGGTAACCATGAGAAGAGCTTTAAAATCAGAAAATATAAACATTTCTTTATACAGTATAGAGAATCAATGTATGCAAGACAAAACATTACATGACTCTAGAAACTAGAATTAAATCAAATTTCATCCGATCTGCTGGAAAATACATACTAACTCTTGCGTTCTGCTCAAGGATGCCTTCTTTCTACCCCCTTTGTATCTAAAGCCCTCTCCCGCCTTAAACCTTTTTCACTGACTGCCCCACACCTCTGGAATGCCCTTCCCCTCAGTACCCGACTAGCACCCTCTCTATCCACCTTTAAGACCCAACTTAAGACACACTTGCTTAAAGAAGCATATGAATAGCACTGTGGATATTCTGAACACGATACATAATGCTTGGCCCCCTGCAGACGCACTTACCAGAACTCCCTCCTACTGTCTCTGTACGTTCTCCCTACCTACCAGTTAGACTGTAAGCTCCTCGGGGCAGGGACTCCTCTTCCTTAATGTCTAAAGCACTTATTCCCATGATCTGTTATTTATATTATCTGTTATTTATTTGATTACCACATGTATTACTGCTGTGAAGCGCTATGTACATTAATGGGGCTATATAAATAAAGACAAACAATACAATACTAACAAAAATTAATGATTGTCAAATGAAGGAAATAAACATTAAAAGGTTGGACACAAAACCAACATGTTCGTGCACATTAGTTTTACCATCAAATATAAATTAAATTGTTTAAATTGTTTGCAAACAATCTGATGTTTTAATGAGCTCATGTGAACTAACACCACGTGGTTTTCTCCTAATTGTTCACAAAAATTAGGATGTTCAAGATCCAGTCATTTAAATCATAACCCAACTTAAAATAGAACATTTTACTCCTGATTTCCTGACAAAACATACATTTATTATCTCCCCCAAAAATGTATAATTATGTTTGCATAACATTCCTGAATTAGAGACAAAAATTAAGACACGTCACAAGTTATAATCATTGTTAATTTCATCGCCAATCAATTAATCTATATTTGAAACAAATTGTAGTCTCTTGACTCTGTGAACGTCAGAAAATAATATCTGCAGCGTGTCTCATAGCCTAAATGAGACTCACAGTTCCCTCTAGCACATTAGGAATGTGAATGGGGATAAGAGGGAACAGAGATGAACGCCACGTAAAGCTTCATTCAGTTTGAAAATTACAGTACACAACACTGAAATCCAGTTTGTTCAGAAATTAAGCAGAATTGCAAATTTAGAAATAAATAGAATGGTACAAAACAAAGTACAGTATCCTATATCAGATCCCTAAGAACAAACAAGTCTAAATACTGATCATATTAATTAGGCTTTAGCCCTCGGGAGAGGGCTGTAAGGGGATTCCCATTTTTTGGCTAGGTCCTCTATTATCCTGGCTGCCCAGTCTCTGTCTATTTTTCCAGTTTTTATTCCAGTCTCTTCTCCCATATTGCCTTGGTAGTTTACAGTAGAGTTTAAAATGACCCATCTAACTACAATTGCAACACTTTACATTATTCCTATCCACAAAGCCACCTTCATTATGAACCTCAGCTGAGACCCTTTTATATGTGCCAGGTGAAGGATCTAGTTCGCGATCATGCTGCCAGTCCTGTAGGACTGTCAGACATTGTTCATATGTGGGATTAGATTTAAGAATGGAACATACTGTATGCTCCGGTCCAAGAATGGGCAACAGCTGAGGAGAGAAAGCCAGAGTCACTCATATTAAGACAGAGCTGGCTATGAAAAACTAAGCGATACAGATCATAATATCTGCGGGAGAGTCTGTTCATTCTCATAGACTCTAAAGTAGTTATGTCAATTCTGCTTCCTCCTCCCAGAATTATTTTGACCTTTTCCAATCTTTCATATTTGCTGCCCCAGCCTGAATTTTTATTAGGAGTAGTATAACTACAGATGGGCAAACTTTTTTTTCTCAGAAGCTTCAGACAAGTCAAAGAAGTATAGAGAAATGTATGCTTCCTCCTTTTGAATTCTGATCATGACAAGTATTGCCTTTCCACCCCGTATGGCACTGCATTAAGGTTGCAATGTGTTGAAGGAAGGAGTTATGCCATTGTTACTCTTTGTGATGATCAGAAGTTAGTCCCTTTCCATTTCATCTCGGGGTTGTGTGTGCTGCTTTTAATTTTGTAATCACACACACACACACATATTTAAAACGCAAGATTAATATTTCTTTGGTGTTCAGGGGTCACAGTGACAAGGACTCCATGAGATAATTTCATGCCTATAAATATGTAAGTAATATTGTTTAAAAAAAAAAAGGTGGAGTCAATCATGGATAATTCTAAATTTGTGGGAGTAAAATTATTTTTTTTGGAAACCAACTCCAAAACACATGTTGCATATACATTGGCATATGTCATGTATTTAAACACTTGCATTTTATGAGACTAGACAGGCTTATTTTTAGTTTAATAAATATGGAGTCAGCCTTGATTGACTTTAGTCGTATCCTGTGTCATTTAAAGTTACACCCATTTTTGTATGAAAACTGTGCTTGGCAGGCAGCATAATAATGCACCCCCACCCTAGCGTAAAAGCATCTCACAATATTTGTATCTGTTATAAAAAGGGACAATTAAATAGTCATCTTTATATGACAGTTGAAAGAGACTCATTCTGTGATTCCTCTAATTGTCTACTCTCTGAAAATATAAGTTGTGTCTGCGTGTTTGTATACTGTATTTACTTGAGAAAATAGTGGCATGTCAAAATCTATCTAATACTACTGTTCTTTGGGGCCAACCACCCTCTTTTAGTTGTTAAACATTAACTAAGCACAGAGAAAATGTATTAAATGTTATATATATATATATATATATATATATATATATAAAAGAAAAAACAGAAAACAACAGGCGCACTCATAGTGTAGTAAGTTAATACATTTATATTGGACTGGTAAAGGTAAAATTGCGCACTCACAAACAAATCAAGAACATAAGCAGTTATGAGTATACTCAATCGCCAACAGTGCAGGATACCAGCAAGGCAAACATCTCTGGGGCTCCACCAGGTATAACAGATTCACCGTTCACGTCACCTCTGTATACCGAGTACTTCCTCACTCCAGTCGGAGTCTCGCGAGGGTTGTGACGTCAGCGGGAGAGTTTGAATAACCTCTGATTCCTCACCGCAAGCAGGCAGGCTCTGTATCCGTAGGACAACAGGGCAAACGTTCTGGGGCTCCACATATATATTTTTTAAAAGTAACCACAATGTTGTTTCTTACAGTATTCTGGAAAAAAAGGGATCCAACGCGCTACGGATTTTGTATTTAAAGCTAATTTATTTGTGCCACACAGTGTGTGCTTTAAATACAAAATCCGTAGAGCGTTAGATCCCTTTTTTTCCAGAGTATTGCCTGGGAATTACTCTGACAGGTATTCCTTGAACCAGCAGCACCAGTGGACTGTATGTATTGATTTTCTTATGGTGGTGTGCAGCATATTCTATTGTTTCTTACAGTGTGTAATATGGTTTATCCAGACACAATTTGGACTGCCTTATTACATTAACAATAGAAGGTTATTCCCTTTTATGGAGGGATTGAGCAAATAGAAGAGGTGGAGTATGTGTATTTGTTAAACTGGATTTAAAACCTATTATGGTATAAGGTACAGTACTGTAACTTGTTCATGATGGGAATTAGGAAAATGTACAGGCTTTGTGGATAGAACCTATATATAAATGAACAATTGGTTAACTAAGGAAGGAGTGCATAGGCTGCTTGATAAAATGAAAGTAAATAAAGCACCTGGCCCTGATGGCATGCTCCCAAGGGTTCTTAAGGAGCTATATTCAGTAATAGCAAAACCATTACAGTCACCCCAAGGGCAGTACAAATGACTCGGGGTCATCCCTTAAAGGAGCAATCGAAACAGGTGATTTGTTTTGCGATAATTTTTTAACATAGGATTGAAGCAGGTGGTCTCTGGAGCTGAACCCTATTAATTTCAGCTCCGGGACCCCCGGCTTCCAAATATACTTACCTCCAAACAGGGTGCTGGTATCTCTCTGCTTTTTAAAACTCCTGCATCACATGAGCCAATAGGAAACTTCACCAGATTATGTCACGGCTTCCTATTGGCCCACAGGGCATGGGAGCTTTGAAAAGTGGCCATTACAGGATCCCTGCTACCAGCCACCCTCTGGCTACCAGCACCCTCTACAGAGATAAGTATCTCAGGAATAAGGGGTAATCCAGAGCTTAAATGAGTTGGGTTCAGCTCTGCAGACCCCTGCTTCAATTCTATACTTTTAAAAAATCGCAAAAAAACCCTGCAAGTGTAGATTGCCTTTTTGAGGTTGAGGAAAGGAAATTTCAGCAACAAAGGAAAGGGTTCTTTACAGTAAGGACAGTTAAAATGTGGAATTCATTACCCATGGAGACGGTGATGGCAGATACTATAGATATCTTTAAAAAAAATGGGTTGGACATCTTTTTAGAAAGGAAAGGTATACAGGGATATACCAAATAAGTAAACATGGGAAGAATGTTGATCAAATGAGTAATCTGATTGACAATATTTGGAGTCAGGAAGGAATTTAATTTCCCCCTTATGAGATATTATTAGATGATATGTCACTGGGGGTTTTTGTTTGCCTTCCTCTGTATAAATATACTGTAAATATAAATATAGGATAAGAATCTGGCATCTAAATGTAGCATAAGTTGAACTTGATGGACATATTTTTTTTTTCAACCTCATCTACTATGTAGCTACAAGGTTTTTTGCTTTCTTACTCATAGTATTTTTTTCTCCTATTGGTCAAGCAAGTAGGTTCTCGCCCCACAGGTTTTGTTATGTTTCGGGTACATCTCTGTACAGTAAGTCTTCTGGCTTCCTTTTCCCCGGGCAAAGGAGTAGATTTGCCAGAATTTCCCAACGATGCGGCTATACACTAGTTAAGCCAGCAGGATTGGGCTTACTCGTGGTCCTAGTCATTGTGCTAAAATGATGTCCCCAGCTTTTTTGGTATTAAGTGGAAAGCTATAGCCTCCTGCTTACTTGAAAAGGAGTTCACTGCAGTCAGCAGATTTCCCTGCTGTTGTATTCTGGAGTGTAAGGGCCACAGGAAGAAAAACAGGCCCCAATGGTGCCGCCTAGTATTTTATAGGCAGGATATGCCTTCTATGATCTATATCAGTGGTTCCCAAACTGTGCGCCGCGGTGCCCTGGTGCGCCATGGCTTGGCTAGAGGGTGTGGTGGGAATTGTGTGAGGGGAGGATGGAATGAGTGAGCGTGGGGTAATTGACTGAGGGAGAGGAGAGCCGGGGCTAGTGAGAAGCAGGGGAGAGAAATACATGCAAGGCGGGAGGGTGAGACGGAAAGGAGAGAAATACATGGGAAGGGGGGGGAAAGATGGGGGCTCGTGAGGTGTGAAATGTGGGGGGGAGGGGGGGGGCAGCGGGCAATACTGCTGACACGGGGGGGGGGAGGCCCTGCTTAAAATGTTTGTCCCAGGCCCCACACAGGGCCGCCAACAGCGGGGGACAGATGGCCCTGTGAGTAAAGGGGTCCGGCTGTGCCCCTCAATAAATCCCGTCACCACGGGGTGACAGGATTTAGCGTGCTTGCGATGCGCCAGGCAGCGCGTGCGTCTCTGCAAAAGAAAAAAAACCTCCCACCTCACCTGATTGGCTACGCGTGTTTGCTCGCTGCCAGGATTTTTTTTTGGCCCGCAGCAAGCTCTATACGAGCTTGCAAAGCTAGGCCCGCCCCTTCCTGCATGGAACACATGGTGAGTACTGGTCCATGCCTTTCTTGCTTCCCCCTTGCCCCCCTGCTCTGATTCCCCCCCTCTGCCCATTTTGATTCCCCCCCCTTCGTTCTGATTTCCACCCCTGGCTCCGATTCACCCCTCTTGCTGTATGTGAGAGTGTCTTTGTGTCTGTGTGTCTGTCTGTGTGTGTGTGTGTCTGAGTGATTGTGTGGGTGTGTGTGGGTGTCTGAGAGAGTGTGAGTCTGAGAGAGTGAGAGTGGGTGTCTGAGAGAGTGAGAGTGGGTGAGAGAGTGAGAGTGGGTGTCTGAGAGAGTGGGTGAGAGAGAGAGTGGGTGAGAGAGAGTGGGTGAGAGAGAGTGGGTGAGAGAGAGTGTGGGTGAGAGAGAGTGTGGGTGAGAGAGAGAGTGGGTGAGAGAGTGAGAGTGGGTGAGAGAGTGAGAGAGGGGGTGTCAGAGAGAGTGAGAGAAGGGGTGTCTGAGAGAGTGAGAGAGGGGGTGTCTGAGAGAGTGAGAGAGGGGGTGTCTGAGAGAGTGAGAGAGGGGGTGTCAGAGATAGTGAGAGAGGGGGTGTCTGAGAGAGTGAGAGAGGGGTGTCAGAGAGTGAGAGAGGGGGTGAGAGAGTGAGAGAGTGGGTGTCTGAGAGAGTGAGAGAAGGGGTGTCTGAGAGAGTGAGAGAGGGGGTGTCTGAGAGAGTGAGAGAGGGGGTGTCTGAGAGAGTGAGAGAGGGGGTGTCAGAGATAGTGAGAGAGGGGGTGTCTGAGAGAGTGAGAGAGGGGTGTCAGAGAGTGAGAGAGGGGGTGAGAGAGTGAGGGTGGGTGTCTGAGAGAGTGGGTGAGAGAGAGAGTGGGTGAGAGAGAGTGGGTGAGAGAGAGTGGGTGAGAGAGAGTGTGGGTGAGAGAGAGTGTGGGTGAGAGAGAGAGTGGGTGAGAGAGTGAGAGTGGGTGAGAGAGTGAGAGAGGGGGTGTCAGAGAGAGTGAGAGAGGGGGTGTCTGAGAGAGTGAGAGAAGGGGTGTCTGAGAGAGTGAGAGAGGGGGTGTCTGAGAGAGGGAGAGAGGGGGTGTCTGAGAGAGTGAGAGAGGGGGTGTCAGAGATAGTGAGAGAGGGGGTGTCTGAGAGAGTGAGAGAGGGGTTGTCTGAGAGAGTGAGAGAGGGGGTGTCTGAGAGAGTGAGAGAGGGGGTGTCAGAGAGAGTGAGAGAAGGGGTGTCTGAGAGAGTGAGAGAGGGGGTGTCTGAGAGAGTGAGAGAGGGGGTGTCTGAGAGAGTGAGAGAGGGGGTGTCTGAGAGAGTGAGAGAGGGGGTGTCTGAGAGAGTGAGAGAGGGGGTGTCAGAGATAGTGAGAGAGGGGGTGTCTGAGAGAGTGAGAGAGGGGTGTCAGAGAGTGAGAGAGAGAGTGGGTGAGAGAGAGTGGGTGAGAGAGAGTGGGTGAGAGAGAGTGTGGGTGAGAGAGAGTGTGGGTGAGAGAGAGAGTGGGTGAGAGAGTGAGAGTGGGTGAGAGAGTGAGAGAGGGGGTGTCAGAGAGAGTGAGAGAGGGGGTGTCTGAGAGAGTGAGAGAAGGGGTGTCTGAGAGAGTGAGAGAGGGGGTGTCTGAGAGAGTGAGAGAGGGGGTGTCTGAGAGAGTGAGAGAGGGGGTGTCAGAGAGTGAGAGAGGGGGTGAGAGAGTGAGAGAGGGGGTGTCTGAGAGAGTGAGAGAAGGGGTGTCTGAGAGAGTGAGAGAGGGGGTGTCTGAGAGAGTGAGAGAGGGGGTGTCTGAGAGAGTGAGAGAGGGGGTGTCAGAGATAGTGAGAGAGGGGTTGTCTGAGAGAGTGAGAGAGGGGTGTCAGAGAGTGAGAGAGGGGGTGAGAGAGTGAGAGAGGGGGTGTCTGAGAGAGTGAGAGAGGGGGTGTCTGAGAGAGTGAGAGAGGGGGTGTCTGAGAAAGTGAGAGAGGGGGTGTCTGAGAAAGTGAGAGAGGGGGTGTCTGAGAGAGACACCAACTGCGCACTGCAACTGTTAGGTATGTATATACACCTTTGTTTTCTCTTTGGGTGCCGTGGGAAAATCCTGATCCCCTTGGGGAGCCTTGAACCGAAAAAGTTTGGGAACCACTGATCTATATGATCTATTAGATCCTCTGTATAGCGTTCTCGTGCTACTAAAATTAAAACAGGATTTGCATGTTTCTCCTGTGATTGTGTGTATACTTCTGATTCAGGTTAATGCCTTCTATTATTCATTTCAACTGTTACAGGTAGAAATGTTATATTCCTTTATCTCACCTTGGGTGTGGCTGTTTTAGTTTTTTGAGACTTTCCTGTTCAGGTTTATTGGCGATTATATCGGATTGGCCATTATCTGGCAATATTTGGGCCCCCACCCGTTCAGTGAGATAGGATATGAGCCATTTATGTTTCTCTGCTGAAGGTGTCAAATGTTATATTGAATCCAAGTGTGACTGTGAGGGGGTAATCAGACTCACTAATAAAGGTTAAGCCCGTTTGGCTAACTCTGATCCATGTATTGGGGTTCGGGAGTGTCAGCTCTTGAGCCCAGTGATTGTACAAGCATTCTGTAAAATTATGCGACAATAAGGAATTTATGTGTTTTTACCTTTCCAGGAGTGCCAGCAAGCAGAGATTGCTGGGCTATGAGTTTCAAGGGGGGGGGGGGGGGTATTTGTGGAGAAAGTGTTGTCATAATGTGCCTAGATATTTGGGGTCCAGAGTTGCTGGATACCCCAAAAAGGTACCCGTGAATCAGGTCGGATTCCGGATACATATAGGCACATTGTCCCTGCAGAATCTCCCCTTGAAAACACTTGCAAGACTCACTGCTAGGCTTCAGCACAGACCTGAAAGTTAAATGGGGCTTAACTTGTCAAGGGGTCCCTAGGTTAAGGGAGATACCCAGTAAATGCCAAGGTCACCCAGAACCTGGTATAGGGGTTCTGGGGTATTCCAACCATACATAAGGTTGTGAGGAGTTTTAAAAGTCTAAGTCTATTTGTATTGTATTGTATGTCTTTATTTATATAGCGCCATTAATGTACATAGCGCTTCACAGCAGTAATACATGTGGTAATCCAATAAATAACAGATAATATAAATAACAGATCATGGGAATAAGTGCTTTAGACATTAAGGAAGAGGAGTCCCTGCCCCGAGGAGCTTACAGTCTAATTGTTAGGTAGGGAGAACGTACAGAGACAGTAGGAGGGAGTTCTGGTAAGTGCGTCTGCAGGGGGCCAAGCTTTATGTATCATGTGTTCAGAATATCCACAGTGCTATTCATATGCTTCTTTAAGCAAGTGTGTCTTAAGGTGGGTCTTAAAGGTGGATAGAGAGGGTGCTAGTCAGGTACTGAGGGGAAGGGCATTCCAGAGGTGTGGGGCAGTCAGTGAGAAAGGTTTAAGGCGGGAGAGGGCTTTAGATACAAAGGGGGTAGAAAGAAGACATTCTTGAGAAGAACGCAAGAGTCTGGATGGTGCATAGCGAGAAATTAGGGCTGAGATGTAAGGAGGGGCAGAAGAGTGTAAAGCTTTAAAAGTGAGGAGAAGAATGGAGTGTGAGATGCGGGATTTGATCGGAAGTCAGGAGAGGGATTTCATGAGGGGAGATGCTGAGACAGTTCTAGGAAAGAGTAGAGTGATTCTGGCAGCAGCGTTAAGGATAGATTGTAGGGGAGACAGGTGAGAGGCAGGAAGGCCGGACAGCAGGAGGTTACAGTAATCAAGACGGGAGAGAATGAGGGCCTGAGTCAGAGTTTTAGCAGTCGAGCAACAGAGGAAAGGGCGTATCTTTGTTATATTGCGGAGGAAAAAGCGACAGGTTTTAGAAATGTTTTGAATGTGGGGGGCAAATGTGAGAGAGGAGTCGAGTGTGACCCCAAGGCAGCGTGCTTGGGCTACTGGGTGAATGATCATAGTTCCAACAGTAATGTGGAAGGAGGTAGTAGGGCCAGGTTTGGGAGGAAGTATGAGGAGCTCTGTTTTAGCCATGTTGAGTTTAAGGCGGCGGAGGGCCATCCAGGATGATATAGCAGAGAGACATTCAGAAACTTTGGTTTGTACAGCAGGTGTAAGGTCGGGTGTTGAGAAATATATTTGTGTGTCGTCAGCATAGAGGTGATAATTAAACCCAAAAGATGTTATTAGGTCACCTAGAGAGAGTGTATACAGATAAAAGAGAAGAGGTCCCAGGACAGAGCCCTGGGGTACCCCCACAGAGAGATCAATAGAGGAGGAGGAGGTATTAGCAGAAGAGACACTGAAAGTACGATGGGAGAGGTAGGATGAGATCCAGGATAGAGCTTTGTTCCGAATGCCAAGAGTATGGAGAATGTGAAGTAGAAGAGGGTGGTCCACGGTGTCAAATGCTGCAGAGAGGTCGAGTAATATGAGCAGAGTGTAATGACCTCTGTCTTTGGCAGCATGGAGGTCGTCAGTTATTTTAGTGAGGGCTGTTTCCGTGGAGTGAGCAGTGCGGAAGCCAGAATGTAGAGGGTCTAGGAGAGAATAGGTGTTGAGAAAATGGAGCAAGCGAGCGAATACAAGACGTTCAAGGAGTTTAGAGGCAAAAGGCAGGAGAGAGGGGGCCGATAGTTAGAAAGACAGGTAGGGTCAAGCTTGCTGTTTTTGAGTAATGGTATGACTGTTGCATGTTTGAAGGAGGATGGAAAGGTTCCAGAGTAGAGGGAGGAGTTAAAAATGTGCGGGAGCATAGGGATTATAGTAGGAGCAAGAGGTTTTAGGAGATGAGAGGGAATGGGGTCAAGAGGGCAAGTGGTAGAGGGAGAAGAGGCGATCAACAGCGACACATCCTCCTCTGAGACAGTGGAAAAAGAGTCAAGGAAGGCAGGAGGCGAGTTAGGAAGAGGTGTAGGATGGGAGGAAGAAACAGAGGGGATGTTCTGACGTATGGATTCCACCTTTTCCTTAAAATAGTCAGCAAAGTCCTGAGCGGAGATGGACGAAGGAGAGGCAGCTGAGGGTGGTTTGAGTAGAGTATCAAAGACAGAGAACAGTCGGCGTGGGTTAGACTTGTGCATGTTGATTAGTGAAGAAAAGTAGGCTTGTTTAGCTTGCGAGAGGGCAGAGTTGAAACAGGATAGCATAAATTTGTAGTGAAGGAAGTCTGCGAGAGTATGAGATTTCCTCCAGAGGCGTTCAGAGGAACGAGTGGAGGAACGCAGCATGCGCGTATGGGAATTTAACCAGGGTCTAGGGTTAAAAGGGCGAGTGCGGCAGAGAGAAAGCGAGGCATGTAGATCAAGAGAGGAGGACAAGGCAGAGTTTTAGTTCCTGACCAGTTTGTCAGGGTCTGTAGCAGAGCTTAGAGAGGAGAGGGAGGAGTGTAACGTGGACTCAAAGTCAGGTAAGTGAATAGAGCGCAGGTTTCTGCAGAACCGGGGGGTAGATGGAGGTGGAGAAGGGGAGAAGCTTGATAGAGAAAATGAGATGAGGTGATGGTCAGAGAGAGGAAAGGGGGAAATGGAGAAATCAGAGAGAGAGAAGTTTTTAGTGAAAACCAGGTCTAAGTAGTGGCCATCCTTGTGGGTGCTGGCTGCAGTCCACTGTTGAAGGCCAAAAGAAGAGGTTAGAGAAAGAAAGCGGGAAGCCCAAGGGAGAGAGGGGTCATCCATGTGGCAATTGAAGTCCCCAAGGAGAAGAACAGGGGAGTCTGAGGAGAGGAAGAAAGAGAGCGAGGATTCAAAGTGAGAGAGAAAGGAAGAAGGGGGGTGAGTAGAGGTAGGTGGGCGATAGATGACCGCCACATGAACAGGGAGAGGAGAGAAGATCTGGACAGTGTGAACCTCAAAGGAGGGAAAGTCAAGTGAGGGGGGAATAGGAAGAGTTCGGTAATGGCAGAGAGAGGAGAGCAGGAGTCCCACACCTCCACCCCTGCCATCAGGGCGCGGAGTGTGGGAGAATGAAAGGCCATCATAAGAGAGGGCAGCTTCCAGAGCAGAGTCAGACTGAGTGAGCCAGGTCTCAGTTATAGCAAAGAGAAGCAGGGAGTGAGAGAGAAAGAAGTCATGCACAGAGAGGAACTTGTTAGAGAGGGAGCGAGCATTCCAAAGGGCACAGGAGAAAGGGAGAGAGGAGGGAGGGTGGCAGGGGATGGGTATGAGGTTGGAGGGGTTAACACCAGAAGGAGTAGAAGTTGTATGTGGGAGGCGAGGACGAGAGCAAGTAGAAATAAGGCAGGGACCAGGATTGGGAGAGATATCCCCAGAAGCAAGGAGGAGAAGCATGGATAGAAAGAGGATGTGTGAGGATGATTTATAGGGGTGTGTTTTAGTGCAGGGTGTATAGTTGTGTGGTGACAGAGGACGCAGGTAAGAAAGGAGTTCATGTGAACTGAGAAGTGGGGCAGAAAAGACAGATGAAGATATATGAATAGAGTTAGAGACATAAGGAGACTGGTGGAAGGAAGTGCATAATTTGAAAATAAGTGAGGTTGCAGCAAATATAAAAAATAAAGGCAGCATCACAGCAATAGTTAAGTGTTGAGATGTGCAGTCTTAGATGCACTCTTTTCCAACGTAGATCAAAAGCAGGAATCAGAAGTAGTAGGTGATGTCCACTTTTCCACTTCTTTTTGAACTTCCTTTTTAAACTTCATATTCTACTTGAAGACAAACAGAAGACAAAAGAACAGCGCAAAACGCACATAGTGAAGTATATAAAAATGGATTTTCTCATTTAAAAAGTAAGTAATCTGCGTACATCAGATAAGTAGGGTAAAAGCATGTACTGTGACAATCACAGAGGTTACCAATCGGCAGGCAGAGGTGATGGCAGGGAGGAATCGACACAGCTCATCAGAGGCGGTAGCTTCTCTCAATCCTGGCACCGAAAATCCGTTCTTATGTTGGCGCCTCCTCAGTCGGGATGCAATCGTACCTATCGAGTATAAGTCAAAGGATGATGGATTGAAAGTCCTTATAGTGGTATAATCACCAACTCATGATGGCTAGTTCAAAATGTCCATAAGTGATATTGATCTGTATACCACAGCACAATGCAGGACTCCGGCAGTGATTTAGCATACATGGCACCAGTCTATGATGTCACTGGTAGTCGCACAATCTCCTCCACGGAGCGTCACGCTCCAAGAGCTAAAAGCCCGGTATAAATGCACACTGTATTCTCACCGAAGATCACAGGCTAAGAAGCATCAGTGATAGGGTGACAGTCCTACGCGTTTCGGAGCAATACGGTTACTTCCTCAGGGATTCCTGCATTGTGCTGTGGTATACAGATCAATATCACTTATGGACATTTCGAACTAGCCATCATGAGTTGGTGATTATACCACTATAAGGACTTTCAATCCATCACCCTGGCTTACAGGACTCCTGAGTCTCCAGCGATGTTATGGTGGATATCATCAGGACTGGCTCTCCAGGTATAGCTGAGTCATACTCACTCTTGGTACAGCGCCTCCATCTCTTCCAGACCCCCAGTGTTGTAGGGAGGAGTCTCTGAAAGAGACCCTCAATGTGCATCTTCTCCCTGAATGACTCCACTCTCTGGCAAGTAGGGTTCTTTGACAACCGCAGCATACTATATTGCATCAAACAGTAGCAGACTGACCATCATTGCAGCTGGCCTTCAGCTGCTCATTATAGGTTGCCAACCCAAAGGAAGTCCCTGACCCTACACTCGCAGGCAAGGGCACTGAAAGCAGGTCTAGCTCTTCCCTTACTTCCTGATGGAGTAAGGGGGATAGTCTCCCACACCGCTCCCCTGAGAGAGGGCCACAAAACCTGCCAGAGTCCTAACAGTTTGCTGGGACAGACTAACCTCACTCATAGGTGATGAGGCACACTGCTAAATACAGGAAGTGCTGTGCACTAAATAGCTCCAATAGGCACCACCCCTGTGTCACTGTAATTGGACACAGAGCCTGATGACACTACCTTCACTGAATACTAAACAGCATATGTGTGTGGTGGAAAAGCCCCATGATTACTCCTGGCAAACCTGCCCTTAACAGGGATTATTGCACAGGGGGAGAAAGAACTATAACCCCAAAACTACACAAGGTTACATACATAAAAGTAGACATTAGGAAAAGAAGGCCCTGCCTGAGGAAGTTACAATCTATAGGGAGAACTTGCAGTGACAGTAGGAGGGTGTTATGGTAAGTGAATATGAAATGCATATTGTCAGCCAAGGGAACTGCCCAAATGCTTAATTAAAGAGCTGTGTTTTAAGATGGGCATTGAAGGTGTATATAGAGGGTGTATAACAAGGCTTTAACCCCTGTCGAGAAGGGCTTCAATAGAGTCTGTATTGGTCTGAGGAATCAGAAGGTAGCTGGTTAATTGCAGCTAGAGACAATTAACCAGTCTCCACCTGGCTCATCACACAGGTAAACAAACCTCCTGCTTGAACTGCAGATCTCTTGAGCACAGAGACAACTGTGTTGCCAGAAGAGACTGATAGAAACATTTTCTTGAGCACAGAAGGACTGTGCTGCCCGCAAGACACCAGGAACCAGACCTCTTCTATTCCAGGGCACAGCGGACCTTGGAATCTGCCAAAGGGAGGCCCCCCAATGGACACCAACCCAGACCCAGATACTGACATAAAGGACCCCCTCCTTTCAGGTACCTCTTGCGACTTTGGGGTTATAGGTTGGCAAGAGTCCTAGATTCCCAGCCCTGCAGATAGGGAATGGGAAAGTGATTTAGCCCTTACAAAGGGATAGGAGGTTTATTTATTGTGTTTCCTTAAACTGTATTGTTTAAAGTGACGGGCTGAATAAAACCTATTGTTTAATTTCCCCAAACATGTCCCTCTGGTTGTACCTCTGCACGACTCTTGCAGGGTTGTTGTCGAATTTTGAGGAGAAAGACATTCCAGAGGTGTAGGGCAGTGAGTGAGAGAGGATTTAAGCGGTATAGGGCTTTATATACAAACGGGGTAGACAGAAGACATCCTTGAGCAGAACACAAGAAGAGGGTTGGTGTATAGTGCGAAACTAGGGCTGAGATGTAAGAAGGGGCAGAAGAGTGCATATCTTTAAAAGAGGAGGAGAATTTTGTAAGTAATACAGGGTTTAATAGGAATGCAAGAGGGATTTCAGCAGGAAAGAAGCTGAGAAATATGTAGTTAGGAGAGGGTAAAGTGATTCTAGCATCAGCGTTTAGGTTGGATGTAGGGGGAACAGGTGAGTGACAGTAAAGCTGAACAGTAAAAGGTTAAAATTGTCAACACAGGAAAGAATGAGGGCATGTGTTAGAGTGTTAGCAGAAGAGCAACAGGTCATATCTTTGCAATGTTATGGAGGAAAAATCGACAGGTTATAGCAACATTGTGAATGCCAGAGGAGAATGTGAGGGTGGAGTCAAGTGTGACCCCTAGGCAGCGTGCTTGTGATACTGGGTGTATGATAGTGTGATAGTATGATAGTGCTACATACTGGACACCTAACAAGCTCCTATTGTACCCCCAAAATAACCACAACATATATATAAGCATATGAGTGTCGCAGAGGAGTGCTACAGAGCATGGCAGTATATATTTAAAACCAGAGACAGAACATAAAACACAGACAAAGCTCAGTTTTAGCACATCCAGTGAAACTCATACACGGTACAGTGCCTAAACATATATCCCAAAATAACCACAACATATATATAAGCATATGAGTGTCGAAGAGGAGTAGTATGATAGTGCTACCAACAATAATGGAAAAGGGGGCAGTACGGCCAAGCTTGAAAGGAAGTATGAGGAGTTCCGTCTTTTACATGTTAAGTTTGAGTAGGCAGAGGGCCATCCAGGATGATACCTGTAAAGCAGAGATACATTCAAAGACTTTGGTCTGGACAGCACGTGTTAGGTCAGGAGTTGAAAGGTAAATTTGTGTTTCGTTCGCATACTGTAGAGGTGATATTTAAGCAAAAAAGATCTGATAAGGTCACTGAAAGAGAGTGTAGAGAGAAAAGAGAAGGGGTCCCAGGATAGACTGCTAGGGTACGCCCACAGAGAGATCAACAGAGGAGGAGGCGTTAGTGAACGAGACACTGAAAGGCCAATGAGAGAGGTAAGAGGAGATCCATGATAGAGCTATTTTATGGCTACCAAGAGTAAGGAGAATGCTAAGGAGCAGAGGTTGGTCCACAGTATCAGGGTGTGTAATGGTCTTTGACAGCATTAGGGTCATTTATTACTATGGTGAGGGCTGTTTCATAGGAGTGAGCAGTGCGGAGGACAGATTGTAGAGGGTCTAGGAGAGAACGGAATGTAAGAAATGGAGCAAGAGAATACATGGTGTTCAAGGAGTTTAGAGGCAAATGGTAGGAGGGACATAATGCGATAGTTAGAGAGACAAGAAGGGTCAAGTTTGCTTTTCTTGAGTGAAGGTATAACTGTTGCATGCTTGAAGGAGGTGGAAAAGGTATCAGAGCTGAGGAAGGTGTGTGTGTGTGTGTTTGTGTATGGGGTTGGAGTGGAAGAAAGAGGTTTGAGGAGATGGGAGGGAATGGCGCCAAGAAGACAAGTGGTAGTAGGAAAGGAGGAGAGCAATAGCGACACATTCTCCTTTGTGACAGAGAAAAAAGAGTCAGGAATGCAGGGGAGGATAGTTAGGAAGGGGAGGTGTAAGATATCAGGGGGTACAGAGGGGATGCCTTGACTAATGAAATCCACGAAAGTCTTGAAATAGTCAGCAATGTCCTGAAATGAAATGGAGGTAGAAAAACAGCTAACACATAAGGTTCTTGCTTGTTCATATGCACATATGCACATACATAAATATGTACACACGCACACACACATATGTGCATACACATATACACGCATACATATAGACACATATACACATAGGCGCACAAGAAAAAAAGGGAAAGGTGAACAGATGATTCGTGTACAGAAAAAATTCCATATTTAGACTATATCAATTTACAATAGTGCTAATATCAAGACTCACTAAGACCTGCAGGTGCCATGGTATTTAATTAAAAAATTGAAAACAACTTCCTCGGACTGTCTGGTAATCAACACTTTCTATGTGCTTTATCTTGGAAACATTGTGAGTGAACAATTGTGAAACCTATTTTAGCTTAAAATATTTTTTCTTAAACAATTTAACACTATGGAGCACGCATGCGCTGTTATCTTTGTTTCTTTTAGACTTGTCTCTAGCTATGGATGTGGTCCACCCTTCAAGAAGCTGCACAAGTCTCCTACACTTTGGATCATAGGTTGGCTATTTATAACCTGGTTTGCCCTTTATGCTGGATAGAAAATAACTCTATAATTATCACTTTATTTTTTACATTTTCTATTCTCTGAATGTGATTTATTACTTCACTGTATTATTGTACAGTATACTGTATAATTAAGCACTAATCATTTGAATATTTTCATATCCGCATAACTACACGCCTCACTTAAATGGCTTAGTGCTTATTGCGTTCTGCTTTATATATATACATATATATATTTTTTCTTTCGCTATCTTTTTATTTCGAGTAAGCGTAGTGAACATGGCTGCTTTATATGATGTCAGACCAAAGGGGCCCTGATGACTCAGTGTGAGGAGCGTGATCTCTAAAGTCTTGGTAAAAATAAAGAGCTGATACAAATCTTGCTGTAAAACGATAGAGAGCAGGCGGATACACTTGGTCAGGACGACTAACGCAGTAGTACCGAGGACGGCTTCACCCTGGAAAATGCTAACATGTCAAGGAACCCAGGATTATCATATTCTAAGGATTCTAGCAGTTCTCAGCCTGCCAGTGCCCTGGATGTGTACATGCAAACTGCTCTCAAGCACCTGGGACCAGTAGATGACACAATGCGGTGGCAGTTCACCGCTCAGTTTCAGCAACAGGAGAGGCAAGCAGTGAGATATGCTGCAGAATGTACAGCAGAAAGAGAAAGACAAACTTCAGAACCTGAAGCAGCGAGGTATGCTGCATACCAGCAAGCAAAAAGACAAGCTGCAGAACGCAAATGTGAGGGAAAAATGTGTGGAAACTAAGGCACCAACTGGAACGTGCCAAGCTCCAGTGGGCATTGCCAGCACCAAGCAGCAGAGAGGCCAGCCCTTCCAAGCCCTGGCTGCCATGTTGTGCCAGTGGCAAAAGTATTCTGAATTGGGGTACTGGGCAGGGTGTGCTGGAGGTGGGAATAATTTATCATATTCTTGCTAATGTTTTGCTAGGTAATGATCTTGGAAAGAGGATTAACCAATATGAGACCGCTGGGACCCAACAAGCTCAGGAACCTGCTGAACAATTCCAGGTACTGATGCACACTCTGGACCATGGGAGGGTGACTGACAGGGGTTGTACAGAAGTGGGGGGCCGTGGAGACCTCCCAATACAATTCTTCACCACCAACCAGATGGTCACAGGGGCCCTACAGGGCCCCTGAGGAGGTGATTGAAATTGGCTGTAGCAAACTGAGGGCCAGAGAGAGCTTTGCATTTTTGCTCATTATCACAGGGGGCCCAGCGGGGTTAGTGAGGGAGGTTGTAGGAAAATGGGGGTCAGAGTGTGCTCCCTATTATAGCTCCTACTCATAGGGTGGCTTGAGGGAGTTAGTGAGGGGGTTGTACAGGGTGGGGGCACATATAATTTCCCCTTAAAGTCCGTAACACACAAATGACCCAGCGGAAGTGCTAAAGGGGAGTTGTACTACAGTAGAGGACAGTGGGGGTTCCCATTGCTTTCCATCACACTGTATCTGACAGTATTTATGGACCTGGGAAGTAGTGATAGGCCAGCAGAGGCCCTTATTGCTGAGGGAGAGGCAGGGAAAGAGAGAGGCTGCCAGAGCAAGAAAAGCAGGGAAAGAGAGACCGCAAGCGAGGCAGAGAGACAACCAGCTAATGGAGAAGAGAGAGGCTGGGAAAGGGAGAAATAGATACAGCAAGAGGAAGAAAGCCAGAAAGCCAGAGGGACAGCCAGCAGAAGGAAAAGAGAGAGAGAGAGAGAGAGAGAGAGAGAGAGAGAGAGAGAGAGAGAGAGAGAGAGAGAGAGAGAGAGAGAGAGAGAGAGAGAGAGAGAGAGAGAGAGAGAGAGAGAGAGAGAGAGACTGGAAAAGAGAGAGAGAGAGAGACTGGAAAGAGAGAGAGAGAGAGAGACTGGAAAAGAGAGAGAGAGACTGGAAAAGATAGAGAGACTGGAAAAGAGAGAGAGAGAGAGAGACTGGAAAGAGAGAGAGAGAGAGAGAGAGAGAGAGAGAGAGAGAGAGAGAGAGAGAGAGAGAGAAAGTTCAAGACTTTAAACATCAAAAAATGTCAAAGAAAGAGCAAGAGACAGTAAAGGAGAAAACATGGCAATCAGAGCAAGAGGGAGAGCTTAGGAGACAGTCAGAGGAAGAGACAGCCAGTAGGGACATGGACCCCTGACTAGGACAAAATGGATGGTTCATCACACCAAGTTGAAGGCGGTACTTATTTGAGCATGAACTGTTCATTTTAAGGAGGGAGGTGTAATAAAGAGGGTGGGGGATAACAAGTATTTTAATCAATCTGGTATTACAGGGGTTAATGTTGGTTACAAATTGTGTTAAATGTACAAATAATTGTGTGTATGATAGGTCAACAACATTCTTGTGTCTGTGCTGATCTACAAAGAGGGTTTTATCTTGGTGGGTGTCACTGATGGCCCACTAAAGTTGAAATATGTCTAGTTTTGAAGGCTGGGGACAATAGCCAGATCCTGGGCTGTGAGCCTCAAAGAAAACGTAAGATATCCCCTTTACATCACAGAGAGCGGTGACAAACAGGTTACCACTTAGTTGGAGGACTTCAATAAAAATGAGGATATCAAGGAACAATTCTGAATAATTACAGGTACATATTTGGCATAATTGCAATAAGACAAATCAAATCATTCCACACTCTTCATGATTAAGGTGTGCCAAAGACAGATAACTGTTTTTCATGCAAAAATAGATGGTAGGCTGTCAAATGTTAGATTCAGGTGTGTTTACAGTGTATGGAGAGAACATACGCAACCATGAAGAATTCTCTTCTACTCCAGTGACATTTCTGGGACAGGACCTATGACATACTGTATGGTAACATACTGTATAGGGAAGAACCAATAGTGTTCCCAGCACTTGCTGATGCAAAATGAATAAAGAGATGGGAATATGCCAAATGCAACATTTAATGATAGAAGCACAAGACTATAATAATGGAACCATGCCATACACATGTGCAGCAACACAAAAAATGTAAGGTGATTCTGAATGCACAATTGCAAGGGAAATAAACACGGGCATTGAAACAAAAGACAATGGAATAACCACACTGGGGGATGTATGGGAAGGGGGAGTGGGGAGAGGGGAAAATGGAAAATAGGGGGGCAACGTTTCGAGGTAAAGACCCTTTCCTCAGGCCCGTTCAAAAGAATGGACAGCAGCTCCATTGCAGCAACGACAGGAGAAGCCACAAAGAGGAGCATTCTTGTGACAGGACACTGGACTCACTGAATTCTGAATTCAAGTGCAGTATACACAGTCCTCCTCTTTCCTCAGTCCTTTTCTTGTTGACTATGTGACTTGCTGATTTAATTAATTGACATTACAATTTATATTAGCTTCCAATTCTTTTGATTTTCAGTAGATTGTGATTCTATTTTGGGGTCTGTTTTTTGACATAGGGATTAGGGAAGTAACTTTGGTCTGTGGGACTTCCACTTCAACATGGATCCATTTAAGTCCATCCATTTAATATACAATATACATATACATATACATATTATTATTAAGCGTATGTCTGTTATTTCACATAGTTTAATAAGCAAAAGCCATAGTCAGAGGTGCATGGCAAGCAAACCTACTCATAAACAGCTGTTTTGACCTTTGGGTTTTGAACATGCAGAACATGTACTGGTCTGAAGATAAGGCTCCTCAATGCTAGGTTTTTAGGAAAACAAACAGTTTTACTGTGAAAACAAGATGATACAAAGGAACAATATTTCATGAATTAAACATTTCTTCCATTTCATTACTTCTAAATTGTCACTGTGATCACAATGCATGTAGACATGAGTCAATATATAACTTAATGTCCTTTATTGCATAGTAATGTGGTAGGCTATCGCTGTTTACCCACATTTTGTAACCAGGTATTTTTAGAATGTATGCATTAAGACCCAGATTTCCCCTATAGTGCTAAGCTTTAATGTACCTGGGGTCTACTGCCCAATGCCACAATCTTATTCAAAAAGTCTTGTTACAAACTGTTTTTAAACACTGACAAGACTGTAACAATGGTATTTGGGACCAAGACTAAATTTGTAAAGCTTCCAGTGACTGAGCTCCTGATTAGAACCAACGCTAACACCACCCTAACACCTGTCACTAGCTTTAAATACCTGGGCTTATGGTTTGACTCCCACTTAACATTCGGGATGCACATTGATACCCTGACAACCAAGACCTATGCCAAACTAGGGGTACTTTACAGGAACAAATCCTCCCTAAGTCTCCTGGTCAGAAAGCGTATCGCACAGCAGATGCTAATGCCAATTATTGACTATGGAGACATAGTATATGGCTCGGCTCCTCAAACCCACCTTAGCAAACTTGACACCCTCTACAATTCAATTTGTCGTTTTGTTCTCCAATGCAACTACAACACACATCACTGCGAAATGCTCAAAGAACTAGATTGGTCAACACTAGAGTCTAGGCCAAAGTTCACCTTTCCTGTCTTGCCTTTAAATTCTTCATGGGCAAGCTACCCAGCTACCTGAACAAGCTCCTCACCCCTACCACTTGCAGCACTTATCACCTGAGATCAGACTCCAAAAGACTATTCATGGTCCCAAGGCTCAACAAAGTATCCAGACATTCCTCCTTCTCCTTCCGTGCACCCCAAAACTGGAACAACCTACCAGAGACTCTCACATCCACCACCAGTTTAAGTTCTTTTAAATCTAAGGCTGTCTCACATTTTAACCTGGTCTGTAACTGTTTCACACGCTCATAATATATATTTTCTTTAACTGTGCACGCAATGTCTTGTATATAATGTATACCCTGTTCATTTATGTAACTGTACTTGTAACCATGTATTATTTGTTTTACTCTGTGCCCAGGACATACTTGAAAATGAGAGGTAACTCTCAATGTATTACTTCCTGGTAAAATATTTTATAAATAAATAAACACAACACTGGCCATACATCTGCTATGTTGGCTTCTTGGCATCTGAAAAATGCTCAAAGAACTAGATTGGTCATCACTTGAGTCTAGGCGCAAAGTTCATCTCTCTTATCTTGCCTTCAAATACTTTCTGGGCAAGCTACTCATCTATCTGAACAAGCTCCTCACCCCTACCACATGCAGCACTTATCACCTGAGATCTGACTCCAAAGACTGTTCATGGTCCCAAGGTTCAGCAAAGTATCCGGCCGCTCCTCCTTCTCTTACCGTGCACCCCAAAACTGGAGCAATCTACTGGAGACTCTCACAGCCACCATCAGTCTAAGTTCTTTGAAAACTAAAGCTGTCTCGCAGTTTAATCTGTCTGTAACTGTTGCATACGCCTATAATATATATTATATCTAAGAGTGCATGCTATGTCTTGTATATAATGTATACCCTGTTAACTTATGTAACTATGTATTTGTAACCATGTATTATTTGTCTTAACTCTATGCCCAGGACATACTTGAAAACGAGCGCTAACTCTCAATGTATTACTTCCTGGTAAAACATTTGATAAATAAATAAATAAATAAGAAACCATCCCTGTAGATGTTTAAACCATTTTCAGAGCAGTGCTATGCACAAAAATCCACCTGAAAAAAAGGGACCCTTGTGGCCCTGAAAACTCTTTTCAATTACAAGTTAGCTACTAAAGCTACCTTACGTTTGTCAGAATATTTTAGTGTGTTAAAGAACTGCTTTTTTTTGTTCATTTGAAAAAAAACATATCATCTACTGTATGATAACTATAATTTGCTAAGCATCAATTATTCATGGTATACAAAGTATGCGTAGATAATTAGGAATGAATGCATCCAAATTGCATGCCATTCTTATGTAATTTTGCATTGCAAATATTAGAGTTTAATGAATAGGCCCCTCGTTCCTAAGCACCCTGAGTGATTACTAGATGTCTATTCCTGTGTATGAAAACCAACTGTATTCTTATTCTCTACAGTAAGAATGGGTTTCATCTCATACAGTAGATGTCTTTTTTACTACTTTAAGTGTAGGACATAACCAGGCTATATATCATGGGCAGGACAGAAACACATCGTTTTTAAACCATTCCAGTTTCCTAAGGCAATGAAATGGCAGTATAATAGGAGAGAAGGAAAACTGAAAATCTAAGGTCCTTAAATCGTAACTACTGTAAATATATCCAGAAAATGTAAGTCAATGGGAGGTTTTGGCTGATTGTGGTTAGATTGGCTGCTTTGGCACATATTGAATTAGCCCGTTATTCAATAAGCTGTGAAGAGGCTACCCCATGTTGGAGAAGATTTCAGTCAAATTAATTTGAATGGAGATTAACTTTTCTGAAGAAGGCATATATAATTGTAGCATGAGAGTAGTTCTACAGATTACTATGAGTTTAAAAGACAGGCAGTTTTATTACGTACTCTTTAAAGGTGTAATTAATTTTAGTGTAATTAATTTTAGGTGATGTCTTATAAAAAACTTGAATTTTTTTGGGGGGTGGATTTAATTTTGGTTCCTCCTCTTGGTGGGATATTATTGAGCACTTAGCAAGATGTGCCACACTATTCTTAAGCATCTAGCCCTTTCATATTACCTTCTATGACAGGGAGAGGTTGTGTATAATAACAATTTCATCATGAAGGTTGGTGCAAGCGGAACAATAATCCCCACTCAAAAGAAAAACAACCTTGATTTTCAAAGCAACCAAAAAAGTGAAATGTATGCCTTAAGGGTGATTCTTTTTTTAAAGGAACATAATTACACAGGCAAGAAGTTTACAAATGTTTGAAAACAAAGTGGGCCTGCACCTTTAACAAATAACATGACTATAAAAATGTTACTATAAAATAAAGCAGTGAGTCCCTTTTTGATATATATCTTTGCTAAAAAAGTCTCCAATACAAAGTAAAATCCTTATGTTTATCACACAGTTGATTGCAATTCTATCCTGGGTGATGTCAGCCTCTGCTGACGTTTCTTAGCATGCCAATTTAAAAGGGATCAAAAGCATTAATTGCAGACTCAGAGGACACATGAACTAGCTCTGTCGTAACAGAACCTGCTCTGGAGAATTGCACATTTCATTTCTTTCTTGGGTAAGGTTAAGACGTTCGTGGTGAAACCTTTACTGTGATTTGTTATTTTTTAAAGTATAATTTTAGCATGCATTATTTAACAGTGTAGTTTTTTTTTTTTTTTTTTAGAATGTTCAATTTATAATTAACAGAAATATGGTTGAGTCTAATAATGAAAAAACTTTACTAATATCATGGAGCTGTTTTTTCCCCTCTCAAGTGTAAGAAATGTATATAACGTTTACCTGATTTCTTATTTATTTCTCATTTTGAATTGAAGGGAACTCTGCAATGGACGATGCTAATTTTGCATTATTTCTTTCATGTATTCTAGGAATATTTTTATTTTGTACACACGATGAGTATTGCCCCAATGCCTGTAGAAGACATTAAAGACAACAATTTTAAACTTCAAGAAAGTGTTATTGGAACCCCATCTCTCCCTTTAACTCGGATCTCAGAGCCTCAGAAGGAAAAAGAGCTCCTCGGTTTAAGTCTGCCACATAGAAATGCTGAAATCTCAAGTAGTCAATACGGGATTAATATTTTCTTGGTTGGACTTTTTTTGATGCTCACGTTTTCCCTCAACATCACTGGATTGACTAAAAATGTCACTCTCACGTTCTTGATCATATTAATGCTGATCCAGATATTTTGGATGCTTTGGTATGTTTTAATAAGTGACAAAAAGAGACAGGTTCACAGAGAAAAGGACGCGCATGCTGGAGCGAGGTGGCTACGGTGTAAGTAATAATACTCTATTACCTTACCTAAACATGCAATATGACAAATTCTTATTCAGTCCACGCCTGAGCTATAATAAAAGGGTTTGCAAAGATTTGTTTATCTCAGTCAACAAGGGAAGCTTATAGTTTATCCATGAACAGAGTATGACCCATATTTTCAACACGGTACGTGCTGCTACTATTTAGTAAGTATAGCGCTTTGTGTATAATGCCATAAACAAAATGTGCGTATTACATACAGTAGTTACATAGTTACATAGCAGATGGGGTTGAAAAAAAGACATGTCCATCAAGTTCAATCTTTGCAACATTTAGATATCATCTTGTTTTCTGATACAATTGTACTTGATCAGGAGTGATAACTATATGATGATTATTTCCAAATTTCTGCGGTAAATTTTCGTTCCTGCTAGATAAGAAAGCAGCACTTGAGTTTGTTTAGCATTAGACTCAAGCGCACAGTTTAAGGAATACACGCATGCACACATTATACTGTATGCCTCACCATGTAAAAGGCATCAAAGCAATACAATGCCCAGGGCAAAGTGGAATTTTCAAAGCACACTCTTTACAATGTAAGTCATCTTACTGCACAGATTTTGAAAGAGTGGATGAAATAGTATGTTGCTTAGGAATTTTGTATAACAAACAAATGCATGGAATGGGGATTTTTTTGGACTGCAATTACATTTGTGATAATTCATAGATGAAGAAATACTGTACAATACAATTTTCACACTCACTTTTTTTTGCATTTTCATTGTTTAAGGTGCAGCAACTTACAAGACATTAACATCAAGACAGTGTTTATATTTTTCTTTCTAAACATGTATAATTCTGGCAAACTGCAATAGGATTTTTCCTGATAGACGGTAACATATCAGGTTTTATACATCCAAAAGAATGAAAGGATTTGAGGTTTGTCTTTATGTGTGGTTTTTATTTTCACGATGCCAAATGAGAACTATATCTGATACTCTCTAGTAAATAGAGGCATTTATTCTGTAGTATTAAGACATATAATTTTTTCCAAATACCGGGTTCTACATTGTGTTGTGGATTTGCTGCTCCTGTGGATTAAGTGCAGTTGCCATCATTTTGTCACACAACCCAGGAAATGTGTTTAGAAATACTTTGGCCTCCAGCCTTTTGTTTTATATTTACTATTCCTTAAAAATGTAATTCTGTACTTGAATGTAGCTTTCAGATTTTTTTTTTTATAGAACTGTAAATCAAAACCATTTTATCCAAACTCTAGAAATAAAAATAGAAATCTGTGCATAGCTTAACAAAGAATGTAAATAATTGCTTTAGGAAGCATTACATTTGACGCAAGTTGTGACATCTTTTAATGGACCAATACATCAGTTCCTCATAGTTGAATGTATAGTGAGTGCAAAGGGAAGGAATTGATCTATGTAACCAGTGGTCAATAATATGTCGTGAGACTTTACTAGTGAGTGAGTACATATCACCACTGCCTTTGTATTTACAAAGGTACACTTACCTTTTTTAATAATACATCGTATACATATATACGGTAAAGCATAAATATTCTATAACATGTAATTCTATATTTTATATATGTTTTTATTGATATATATTTTTAATGTATTCCTAAAATGTTTTACCAGGAAATAATACATTGAGTGTTGCCTCTCGTTTTTAGGTATGTCCTGGGCACAGACTTGTGTTGACAATAGTGTACATGGTTAAATCATACCGTATGAACAGAGGTTATGTGTATATTTTCAGACATTTCGTGTAGAGTGAGAGACAATTAGTGTTACAGGCGTATGTAACAGTTACAGACCAAATAAAAATGTGAGACAGCTGAAGTCTTGAAAGAACATGACATATTTTGATAAATATTATAAAATATATCTGTTTGGAGAATAAACCTCCCCTTGATCACAATTACACATTAAACTTTTTTAGGGTGGTTTATCTCCCTCTTGTGTAAAATGATGGCTCTACCCTTCATTCCTGCACAGTACTGCAATGATCCTACTAAAGATAACTTACCTCTGTATTCCACCACTCAACATGATATTTGCTGATACAAGTAAAGCAAAACGCACCAAGTTCATCACAAAGTAGCATGACTGATTGACACTGGGGCATCCATCTAATAGTTTAGTAACACTTGTGACTCTGTAACAATAAGTTTCCTATGCAATCCTTTTATTAGTTTCTTAATGAGAGAAAAGAACTTGAAGAGGACAGTCATCATAAATTTGGCCCACAAAAGGTATATACAGTATTTGCACATAAATGGTTTGTTTGCTGTGTCAGTGTAGTTAAAGGTGGGAATAAGCAAATTCCCCGACATTGGCATAGAGCTAATCGGGGCACTACCCAATGGGAAATTTGATTGACTTCAGTGTGAGCCTTTGTGCGTGCAGTAGTGCCCCAATTAGCACTATCCCAGCTTAATGAATAACCGCATTGTCCTTAACAGACTTTAAGAACTAGGAGGTTGTAAACCTAGAGAACACATGTCAGAGTAATAGATCTCCGTCCCCAGTTGGTATGCAGAGGTTAATATCACAGCATAATGTTATCATTAATAAGGGTAATGGTATCGTATCTGTGGAAATGTTCAATCGATATCACAGTCAAATATGAAATCTCAAAGGCATAGGAGAATACAATCCAGAACATTTTATTTCAAGAGGGATATTATTCAAAATGATTTGCTAGTCTACTACAGTATGTGACATGTGGCTTGTTATTATGAGACTGAATTGTAATCACAACCTCATGTCAGATTTTATGCCATTGTTATTTATGCTTAATAAATACCTGAAAATTCTCATGATTAGATATAAAAAGCAGTATATTGTTCTCTGTCACCTCTCATACATGGATCTGTACAATCTCCCTTTGTGTGCAGGTGGTGTAGCTCTGTTTGCTGTGACAACTTTAGTAATGGATTCCTTGAGGCTGGGTTACTTCGTTGGGTATTCACAATGCATAGAAGTAACTGAAGGAATTTATCCAGTCACACATGTTGTACATACAGTTCTCCAGGTATGTTGTGCTCTGCTAGTAAAGCATTTATTGATCTTTGATTTTATTACGCTAAAAGTTCTGATTTTTAAAGCTACTGCAATTGTTTTGGTCTAATGTGAAGCACTGTGCAACAGGAAAACATGGTGCTGAAATGTTCGAAAGACATTAAAAACAGCCATAGGAATATTTGCGTTTTATAGCAGTCTGCCTATTATCTGAGTATTTAATGCAATGTAATTGCTTTTTATGTCTTAAAAATAGAGGATATGTTGTAAATTAATCCTGAGTGATAATACTAGAAGAAATATCTCCCAAAATAGACACAAACCAGTAGACTTGTGCAAAAGGTGAACATGTATTTCTAAATCCTTGACGCTTTGGCCCCTAGATGGGCCTATGTCAAGAGCAATCTTTCTGTGTAGACTAGAGGGGTCCGTCCCACTTCTGCAATATTACTGCCCAAAAACTATATCCAAGAAAACATTCCAATTGAAACAATAGAATTTTTATTTTATTTAGCCTCATGCTAATAAGTAAGATTTCCCTATTTTGATTTATCGGTCAAGGCAAAATGTGTTTTGACACACAGCATTTCTTTCTCCACATTTTATGCAGTTCTTTAATAAAATTAACCATGAACTAGATCAAAACCCGTCAAAAGTTTTAAATATAAATCAATAATAATAATAATAATTTTTATTTTCCCCAAACAAAATAGCAACAGCATCAAGCATCAAAATGAAATACATTATCACTCAAGCAGACTACTGAAGCAGATACACTAATACTGTATACGGCACAAATACAATAATTATCATTATATTCCTTTTCAGTATTTTCAAAGATAGATTCAAGTATAAAATGAAAACAACTGTAAACGTGCACCATTCTATAGACTCTCTAGGATACTGACAAATGCTGCAAATATGAGTAGCAATAGCTCATGCTCTGAGACCAGGGACTGCACAACTAAAAACTGCACTACCAGCAATCAGTAGTACAGAATAAGGCGAATCTTGCACCCTGTCCTGCCATATTCTGAGCCCTCTCTGCATACTGTAACTGAAAACAAACAAGTCACACAATCATAATAATATTTTTTGTAGAACATAAATCAACTTTTCTATTTAGGCAAACTAATAAACATTTGCGTAAATAGGTGCAGAATGCTTTGCTATATTAATGCTAAGAAGCTCTGCTAAAATACCTCACACAGGCCGAGATTTACAATGCTCTGTTAAGTCACTTAACATGAAGTTAATCAAACTTAGTGTTATTGTGATGTTAACAAAGTATCTGTAAAGGACAATGCCAAAACCAATGCCATAACGTTTAGTCAGGTCTTTTACTGAAAATCACATTTCCTCAAAAGGCCTCAAGGTTGACATGGTGATGTTACATTAGTTAGGTGAGAGGTACTCAATTCCAGTCCTCAACCCCCCCCTTTCACCCCCCACAGGTCAGGTTGTCAGTGTATCCCTGCTTCAGCACAGGTGTCCTCTGATTGAGCCACCTTGCTGAAGCAGGATATCCTGAAAACCTGATCTGCTGGGGAGTGAGGGGGGGGGGGGGGGTGTTGAGCGCCCCTCAGTTAGACCATACTTAACTTGATGTTACTTACATACAGACCCTGAGACAGGGCTTTTAGAGGGTTTGGATGGTGGAACACCACACTGAGGTATGATTACACTAACATAGCATTATTTTCTGGCGTTATTTCCCTGCTTTCTCTTTCTCAACTTGAGTTAAAGGTCAATTTTAGGCTCTGGATCGGAGGAAAGCTAAGATGTGCAAAAGTGCAGCTTACACAATTATTTTACGAATATAACATTGTAATTATTACATTAGCACCATTACCCAGTAGAGATGTGGAGATGATCTTTGCTGTAACAAGCATGGGAAGGATATATATGTATATATATATATATATATATATATATATATATATATATATATATATATATATATATATATGCATATATACAGTATATATATATATGGGCACTTTATTTTTTAGATTTTTTATACACTATATTTATTGGGTCACTGCTTGTTTTTAAACCAGTTTTAACTACACTGTAGTTCATACATAGCACGTACAGTGCTTCTTAATTATAATCCCCTATATACATGTCACAGATCCCATGCTGTTGGCTATATTATTGTTTTGCTCCCTCTTTTCTCTATGCAGTGGAAGAAATACAAAAGACACAATATAAACATGGAATTGTGGGACCTCCTGATAGAACAAATAAAGAAAGAAAGCATAAAATACAAATAAGAGGCCGGCATGTTTTATATTGTTTATAGTGGACACAGTATATCAATAGAGACAAGCGATCTCTGTCTGATACCATTAAGCTTATGCCTTAGGGCTGGGACCAGCTGCGCTCGGCAGCACGGGCGGCGGGTCGGGCGTTCCCCACCAGCAGGGGAATCCCCACCGAGCCATTACCGGTCCCCCCTGGCTGCACAGCTCGCTACAGGCTGTGACGCGTCAGCCGCTAGGGGATACAAGAGAATTGTAATCCCTAGCGTCGACGCGTCACGTGGTGTGGCTGTGAGCCAATGAGGAGGGGAGGCTTCGGGAGGAGGAGAGGCTTCGGGGAGCGGGGAGGGAAAGCAGTCAGTGTTTGTGTTTGTCTATGTGTGTCTAAGTGCCTGTCTGTGCTTTGTGTGTGCCTGAGTGCCTATCTGTGTTTGTGTATGTGTGTGCCGGAGTGTGTGAGTGCCTGCCTCTGTCTGTGTGTGTGAGAGAGAGTGCCTGCGTGTGTGTATGAGTGCCTGCGTGTGTATGAGTGTGTGTGTGTGTTGCTTGTCAGCTCCAGCATGAGCCCGTGGAGGAGGGGGGGGAAGAGTAGCGGGTCCCTCCGGTCAAGCCACGCCCCCCCTCCCGCTCATGCCTCCCACTCCCGCCCACCTCCCGCTCCGGCTCCCGCTCCCTACAGACCGCATATCGCGGTCTGTGTATGTCAGCGCCCCGCCTGTCTGCAGCGCGGGAGCGCTGACAGAGGGAGCGGGGCCTTAGCCTTATGCTTAGATTTGCAATAGGCACAGACTGGCTGTTTCACACCTTTGCCAGATCTGCCACTTTATTGATCTGAGTTTAGAGTATAGGAATGCATTATCATTCTAAAGGATACTCTTTTGCAACTATCGTCTACTCCAGCGGTGCGCAATCTTTTCTACTCGTGCCCCCCTCCTGCTTCCCTCCCTGCTCGCGCCCCTCTCTTACCTTCTCTTTGGCTCCCGGCGTCAAATAACGCCGTGGGGTCACGTGATGTCACGTTTCTATGCCAATGTGATGTCACATGACCATGCGGCATAATTTGACGCTGCGTCGCCGAAGAGAAGGTAAGTGAAGTTGCAGAGGCCTCACGCGATCCCCGGCATTAATCTAAATTCCTTGAGGGAAGAGCGCAGGGCCCCTGCAACCGCCTGCACCCCCCCTGAATAATCTTGCACCCCCCCGGGGGGTGCTTTCCCAGTTTGCGCACCACTGGTACTCTATTTGAAGAGACATATAGATGTCTGTTACTCAGGAATAGTTTTGTGATATACTTTCTGTATTACCTAGCCATAGATAGGTTCATCAATTATCAGCACCTATCAGCATTTCGCATCTATAGGTAAAAGCAAGAAGTATATCAAGGTCTCTCTTTTCTGCTAGTGAGTGGAGATTTAGACATTACCACAATCGGCATTTAGCCAGTTAAGTTTGGATCGAGGATTTCATTTACATTCACTGTTATTAGTGTTTGTATTAGCCGTATTACATCCAATCATCACCCTCGCATTTTAATAGTTTTTAAAGTTTGAGTGTAATAATTATATGATGTATTAAAATAATTTTATTTTGTCTATATGCGATCTCACTAATATCCTATAATCCAGATATCGGTGTCCTCCAAAACTGTGCCCATCATTAACCAGTCTTATCATTGTTAGTCCTTAGGAATACTGGTTATCTGCACAAAGTGACACCATAGCTGGGACACATATTGTTAGCTAACCAGTTGTAATTTGGGAATTTTTAGGAGTGCCCCCATCCAAAGGATTTCTCTCCTTCCCCTTCCCCAATTCCCCAACGTTTTGTGTAGCTACCTGCTGATAGAGTTATACCTTGATGTGGTTACAGTCTTGACATTTTTTGGCTAAGGAATTAATGACCCATACTTAGGAGAGGAAAAAACACAGAAAAAAAACAAAAAATAATTTGACATATCAGACGTGCATTTGGGCTTCTTTGTCTATTGTTGAATTATTACATGCTACCTGAACAATGTTAAGCTTATAATAATATGTACTTAAAATGCTCAAAAGCATCATAAAACAATGCATTAAAACAAGGCGACCAATCAAAAACAAATTACATTTCCAGTGGCTGAAAACTTATTTTTATTAGCACTGTCCTGGGGTTCAATGCAAAGAGTTGTTCATCTTAAAATAGAGGTAATCAGAGGTAATCAACAGACATAATTAATTGCATACATGTTTAAGGTGAGTCACCACAGAAAACAAAATATTTCCTGGTGCACTGAGGTCATTGGGGACTTTAGAAAAAACATTTCAGAAGTCTGGTGAGAAAAAATTAGTTTAACATCTTAATTTGTACATTGCCCAAACGTTATATACCTGTATATTAAAACAGAGTAAGCATATGCCTTTGGGACATAGCTGGTCATTTGGGGGTAAAAAAAAAAAGATCTGTTTGAAAGGTTTTCTTCTGCCAGTAGACAACAAAGCTTAGCTTGCCATATAAAACAATCTGTAATTGACAATGTTAAGAAAGGAACATGGTCAAATTTAATCACTCACTCCTTTGAAGGACCTGGTTAGGACATTAGAAATAAATCCCCAAATTATCTGACTGGAATGTCTTTTTAGACAACTCGAACTTCTGGACTATTTTGGGTTCCTAGATTGATAAAATCTTTAGTGAAATATGCCGGTCCATGTGTTGCTCACTTTTAGTGGTTTCTTTTCAAATGTTTTTAGTTTGTTACTTTAGTAGTCTTTGGACTTAAATAGATGGGCTATTTACTTACAAGGCTAAAACCTGGATTGTGAAGGAAGCCTCATGTCCCTCCAACAAGCCTACATAAGCGAGCCCCCTTGTATTATCGGCCTGTTTTGTTGCTTGAAACATCCACATTTCTCTTTTTCTTCCAGGTCCGAGCTTAACTACTCAGACCCAAAAGTTTGTACGGTAGCTGAATAAATCCTATAAAATCAAATTGTTTCTCTTTGCCCGTGGGCCGCACACAAATATATCTTTATTGGCATCTGCACTGCTGCTTGGTACAATATAAAGTATGAAGTAATATTGGGTAACCGATAATCAAGCATAAGAAATTGGGACCCTATACAGTTATGTACAAGAAGCTCGTTTGTATGTGATGTGTGACGGTGAAAAAACAGGCGCTAACACTATTAGTGACCACTTAAAATATAGTGATAATAAATAACTCAATAGTGAACAGTGAATAATAATAGTGCAAATACGTGAAAATATATATATGAATTATAACCCCCTGCTCAGACCCATCTGGTAGGGCCTGTTTCCTTTGGTCCCCAAATCGTGGAAATGTATTCGCAGTCCAGGGGGAGCATAAAGGGAAACAAGACAAAACAATCTAAGTGCAGACAATAAAATATAGTAAATAAACTGTGTAGAATTCTTGGCTCCTATGTGCAGCCTACTCACAGGATTTTAGTAAAAAACGGGCAACAAGAGACAGCTTGGATAGCAGGAAAAACTTCAGGCTTTGGAGTGATGTTATTCTCCAATCACAGCGAGATGAGGATGCATGTAAAAAAGAAATATATCCATAGTGCAGACCAATAGTAAAACGTAATTTTATAATGGTACTAAAAATGCACACTTACAATAAAAAACGTTAAAAAATGCATGAATCACCAATTGTGATATAGGAGAGTCGATATGTGCCTGGCTCACCCCCCGCCTCCGTTTAGCAATCGATTAGATGGTAAGACACCTCTGCGGTCAGCTCTCTGCTTCCCAGTGACTCTCTGGGGCGTCCCGTCACTTCCGGTTCGTCGCGTCACTTCCGGTTTCGGCTTCTGGATTGACAGTCACTAGCACCTCGTCTCTCCTCCTCTGGGCGGCTCTCACTCAACGCGTTTCGCCAATCAGATGCGTGGCTTCGTCAGAAGCCGAAATCGGAAGTGACGCGACGAACCGGAAGTGACAGGACGCCCCAGAGAGTCACCGGGAAGCAGAGAGCTGACCGCAGAGGCGTCTTACCAATCTGTAATTGACAATGTTAAGAAAGGAACATGGTCAAATCTAATCACTCACTCCTTTGAAGGACCTGGTTAGGACATTAGAAATAAATCCCCAAATGATCTGACCGGAATGTCTTTTTAGACAACTCGAAGGTTGATTCCCCAGCAAGAACAAAAAGCTATGCAAGTATGCACAATGTAACAAAGTCATACAAATCAGACCATTAGCAAAAATAAAAAGTGAGCTTCAGACTTTTGACTTCTGGACTATTTTGGTTTCCTAGATTGATAAAATCTTTAGTGAAATATACTATATATTATTGTCTGCACTTAGATTGTTTTGTCTTGTTTCCCTCTATGCTCCCCCTGGACTGCGAATACAGAAGCTCGTTTGTATACAGGGAGCTTACTCTACTCTACATTGGTTACAATATCAAACAAACCCATTCTAACTTTGTCCAGCCCTCAACAGGCAAGTGGGAAGGCAGAGAATAAAGAAAGCTGATCACGTTATATTCCCTGAATTATTCTCAGTGGTCACATTCCAGGTTTGAAGCAAAAAAACTGTATAGAACCCCCTCCACCCCCGTCCCCATATAATAGACGAGTAAAGATATGTGGATCATTCACATATATGGTATTTGCAAAAATTGTGAATATTACACTAGGGAATTGAAATAGGTCATACACAGAAGCTTTATTTTTTTACATTTCCTATACCTGTCAGTTATTTTTATCATTATATTTATGTAACATGTATTTTTAAACATTTTATGTTACTGATTTATAACAGTGCTATTTGTCCTTTTTCTTTATGCATAGTTTTGGAGTGAGGCTAGACTCTTTTGCATACATTCTTGTGTATAATAAAAATGTATTTATATATGCACCCTCCCCGCACCCCCGAACCTCTCAGGTACAGAAGCACAGCATTTGCCTGCTGGTATTTGTATTAATGGTGGTTTTAAAGATTAGGGGGCAAACTGGTTTACGCATGTAATTGTTGCTGGTATTGCTATAATTTATACATTTATCAGGAATTATGGCAGCTGTGATGTGGATAACAGACTCTATTAAAAGTGGTCACACAAACTCCATTTTAATATGAATATACATTTTTTTCAAAGCTTTTTTAACAAAGTAGCTTATTTTTTCTACAGTACAGTAATTCTTTCATTTCATTACTATGTTCATTTGTTAATTGTTTACCACTTCTTTCTGATGCAAGTTAAGGTAGGTTTTCTGTAAATAAATGGACATTCTATGATTTTTTTTTAAGCGGGCTGTAAAAGAACAGAATTCAGATAAGTTAAAAATGTGTGTATTTTCTGGGTTCATGTGGATATTGGTACAGTCACCATGCAAACTATCAGCATGTCTAAGTCTTCACATAACTTAAACCCATAAGTGAGGTAATTAAAGTGGATCTGTTATTATGCTTACCTTGTGTCGTCACCACAAGGTTGTTCAGGTGAAACACAGAGGAGTCAGGAGCAGCGTGACAGTACAGGAATTTAACTTCCACAACCACTGCCCATGAGGCAAAAATATATATATATGCAGTGGTCGACAAATCACCAAAAAATCTACTCGCCGAACAAAAAAATCTACTCGCCACCTAGTACCACACGTGTGCTGCTTGGGCCAATAGGAGCTCGCCACGATGTTAAATCCACTCGCCCGGGGCGTGCAAATGTATAGGTTTGTCGAACACTGTATATATGCACTGATATATGCACAATTGGGCTCAATGGCCTAAGACAGGGGTGCTCAACTCCAGTCCTCAAGACCCCAAAAGGTCAGGTTTTCAGGATATCCCAGCTTCAGCACAGGTGGCTCTGATTGAGCCACCTGTGCTGAAGCTGGGAAAAATTGAGCCACCCGTGCTTAAGAGGGATATCCTGAAAACCTGAACTGTGGGGGGTCTTGAGTACTGGAGTATAACACCCCTGACCTAGAAGACTATTATTATCGTTTATTTGCAAAGTGCCAACATAGTCCTCAGTGCGGTACAATGAGGTACGGAATTAGGTATAGTACATAAACAGTTAGATACAAGTGAGTAGAGATAGGCGCACTTTTTGGGCAAATTTGGATCCGCAGTGAATCAGCTGGTTCCTTTGGTCAGCGGATTTCACTCTCATAAAGGGTGATTTGCTTTTTGTGGATTTTTTAAATTATTATTACCAATACAGTACATTCAGCGGATTTCGCAACCCATGGACGGATTGGTGGATTCTTAAGATTCCGCTCACGGATTTCTGAATCCGTGGATTGGATTCTACAAATCAGTCAACGGATTGTATCCAATGGCGGATTTCGATGAATCCGCGCAGATGAAAACCGAACAAATCTGTACGTGAATTTTACAATGCAAAACACATTTTGGGGGAATATGCGAGAAAATATGGGAAACGGATTTGGTCAGATTCGGCCACCTCTACAAGTGAGGACAAACATGCACAAACAGATACCAAGAGGTAATGAGGGCCCTGCTCGTGAGAGCACAGGCCTCGGTCAGGTAGGGAATGGACGCGCTGTGCTCATGCACTGCGCCCTGCTCGGCCGGGCAATTCGTGCCCGGATTTGTGCGCGTACATCTGGGGGTTGGGCCACGACGTCACAGAGCTGGTTCGCCCTCATTGGGCGAACCGCTCACGTGACGCTCTTGCGAGCAGCAAATTTAAATTTGCTTGCTCGGCAAGCAGCTAAGCACCGAGCAGGCGCACCCTCCCGCTCACGCTGGCCACACACATTGTCGCAATGTGTGGCATCGTGGCGAGCGTGAGCGCGCCCACACGCTCAGCGCCTCCCTGGACAAGGCCTAACAATCTGTTATTCTGAGGCTTAAGTGCTTTGTTTTAGCCATATATAGATTTTTTTTTTAATGAAACAATGGCCATTCAGTTCTATAATTCCAGCATACACAGATTGAAAATAAACTACAGAAGGGAGTAAAAGAATAGAAATGCCATCAGAATAGTTATACCCTCTAAGTAATGCACACAGCATTTTCAAATCTACAAAATGATCATCACAAAACTGAGAAAGAAGTTCATAGGCGGCTTGATAAACTTAAAGTAAATAAGGCACCTGGCCCCAATGGCATACATCCAACAGTTCTCAAGGAATTAATTTAAGTAATAGCCAAACCATTACATGTAATATTCAAAGACTCCACTTCCACAGGCTCAGTACCACAAGATTGGCGTAAAGCAGATGTGGTGCCTATGTTTATAAAAGGGAGATAGATCACAACTGGGGTATTACAGACCTGTAAGCCTGACATCAATAGTGGGGAAACTACTGGAAGATTTAATATGGGATAATATTCAGGAATACCCAACAGAAAACAATATTATTAGTAATTGTCAGCATTGATTTATGAAGGATAGGTCATGCAAAACTAACCTTATTAGTTTCTTTGAGGAGGAAAGTGGAATTTAGACCAGGGTAATGCAGTTGATGTGGTCTACTTAGTTTTTTCAAAGACTTTACATACGGTTCCACACAAGGTTAGTGTACAAAATAAAGCAAATTAGACTCAGTAAAAATAATTGCATCTTGATTGAAAACTGGTTGAAGGATAGACAACAGAGAGGTGTCATAAATTGAAGTTTTTTCTAGTTGGGCTAATGTCGTAAATGGAGTACCTCAGGGATCAGTACTGGGACCCCTGCTTTTTAACTTGTTGGCATAGAGAGCAAAGTCGCAACCTTTGCTGATGACACTAAATTGTGTAAGGTAGTAAAATCAGAGCAGGATGTAATTTCTCTCCAGAAGGACTTGTATAGACTGGAAACTTGGGCAGGTAAATTGCAGATGAGGTTTAATACAGATAAATGTAAGGTTATACATTTGGGAAACAGGAATAAACTCGCAATTTACAAATTAAATGGGGATAAATTAGGGGAATCCTTGATGGAGAAGGATTTAGGAGTGGTTGTAGACAGCAGGCTTTGCAATAGTGCCTAAAGTCATGCAGTAGCTGCAAAGGCAAATAAGATCTTATCTTGCATTAAACGGGCAATGGATGGAAGGGAAGTAAACATTATTATGCCCCTTTATAAAGCATTAGTAAGACCACACCTTGAATATGGAGTACAATTTTGGGCACCACTCCTTAGAAAAGACATTATGGAAGTACAGTAGAGAGTGCAGAGAAGAGCCACCAAATTAATAAAGGGGATGGACAATCTAACTTATGAGGAGAGGCTAGCTAAATTAGATGTATTTGCATTAGAAAATAGGCGTCTAAGAGGGGATATGACAGCTATATACAAATATATTCGGGGACAGTACAAGGAGCTTTCAAAAGAACTATTCCTCCCAAGGGCAGTACAAAGGACACAGGGTCATCCCTCAAGGTTTGAAGAAAGGAGATTTCACCAGCAACAAAGGAAAGGGTTCTTTACAGTAAGAGCCATTAAAATTGGAATTCATTACCCATGGAGAATGTGATGGCAGATACAATAGATCTGTTCAAAAAAGGTTGGACATCTTTTTAGAAAGGAAAGGTATACAGGGATATAGCAAATAAGTATACATGGGAAGGATGATGATCCAGGGATTAATCCGATTGCCAATTCTTGGAGTCAGGAAGGAATTTATTGTTCCTTTTAAGAGTTATCATTGGATGATATTTCACTGTTTTTTTTTTTTGTCTTATTCTGGATCAACATAGAACAAACATAGGATACAGTACCTGTCGTCTAAATTTAACATTGGTTGAACTTGATGGACGCATGTCTTTTTTTCAACCTCATCTACTATATGCCCTTCTAGTAGGACCCTATGTTGATGTAATGATTATATATCAGTGATTGTTGGAAGGGTGCAGCACTGAGATCTTAATGTTACACCAAACAAAAACTGAAAAATGGTGTGCTTCCAAAAGAACATCTTTCTTTGAGTGGAAATTAATTTTTTTCACTTTGTTTTTTTTTGTTTGGTGAACTCCATTTTTGTTTGAAAGAAATATAAATATATTTTAAAAAGTGCTATTTATTATTATTTAATTTATTTACTTATAAAAAATATATTACAGGTAGTATTACATTGAGAGTTATCTCTCATTTTCAAGTATGTCCTGGGCACAGAGTTATGATAATACATGATTGCATTAGATGAACAGTGGTAATATATTCATGAACAGTTAGAGATAATATATGATTACGTGCATATGTAACAGTTACGGATATGTTTAAAATTGCTTTAGGAGAGATAGGATATCCCTGCAATGTGTTGTGTTAGAAGACTTTACCCAAGCAAGTAACCGAACGGCAGCAAACAGCTGACACCCTTTGGCTGCCCTTCGGCTGTCCTCCTCTGGGGTGATGCAGATGTACTGTAGGTTGAAGGTGTTCTGAATGAATTCAGCTGTGCTATGAAATTTGCTTGTTGAAAGTCATAAATAATATAGGGGTTGGGGCTGGTGAAATACATAGCAACAAGCAATCCCAGATGTTAACCCGTAGCACACTGGTTCTGTGCAGAGGGGAGGAGCTCTTGGGGAACTCTTTCATATATCTGCCTTTGGAACAGCGCAGATGTAGGTTGAATTCATCAATACACACACAAAAAAGTTAATATTTTTAATCCAGAAGTTAGGGTCAGTGACCAGAGCAAAGATATCTGACTATAAAAACCTAATAGAAAAATCGCACTGTATGGCTAAGTTTTTTCACTCAGTGCTATAGGGCTAATTTTTCGGGAATACTGACGGACCTTGCAGAAATGAACAAAATGTAACACAATGTTGTTGTCCCATAGACTGTTATGTTGAAGAGGCTTTCTTCATTTTTTACACTTAAGTAATAAAATTCATGTGCACTTCAATGGGACTAAAAGGAAGTACTTGTGATAAGAAAGTATATTTTACAAGTACCTAAAAGCTATTAATTATTATTATTATTATTATTATTATTATTATATGCTTGTAGCAATAGCTTTTTTTCAGCATATAGATGGTTCTTTCAAACAATCACGTTATGATGTTGGGATATTCTGTGTTATAACACAATATTCTGTGTTATAAGTAAGTATATGTTCATTTGATTAAATATGTAATGTGATATATCAAGTAGTGATGAGTGTACATGTCAAAGGTTACTTGATTGTAATCGGTGAATTCTTGCTACAGTCCCACAACACAAACTAAACATAATCCCAGAACCAATGTAAGTATCTATGTATGAATATCTTTATTGATGTAGCGCCATTAATGTACATACATAGCGCTTCACAGCAGTAATATACGTCACAATCATATAAATAACAAATAATACAAATAACACATAATGAGAATAAGTGCTTCAGACATAAAAGTGACACTTGGGCTAAGGCCCCAGTCACAATGCTGTAACGCGTGCCCGCACTTTTGGCGGCGCGTTCAGCCGATTCCCCGGTCTGCAGCTCACTGCAGGAGCAGAGATCGGGGGGGGGGGGGGGGGGCGTGGCGGAGGAGTGAAGGGGGCGCGGCCATGACGTCACCAGGCAGATTCGCCCTCATTGGCTGAACCGCCGGGGGGCGTGCCTAATCGCTTGACGCGAGTCCTGCTCTCAATTCTATTGAGAGCAGGAGTAGCTCTCGCGGGCGCTGCGGCCCCCCCTCGCAGCGGGCCCGGCGCCATTGCGGGGAGGGCTCTCGTGCACGCAGCGGACGCTGTAGTAGGCAGCGGGGGCAAGGCCTTAAGAGAGGAGTCCCTGCCCCGAAGAGCTTACAATCTAAGGTTACTTGATCTTAATTTGTTAATTCTTGCAACAGTCCCACAACACAAACTAAACAGAATCCCAGAACCATTGTGGGAAATATAGGGTGGGGTTATTTTTTGGAACGCCCGAAAGCTTTTTCATTGACAATAGAGATATTGTATATGTTATTGTATTTCAATAGAATCACATTTAGATTGGGAAGAAAATGGTTATTTACTGTTGTGAATGTCAATACATTTCTGTATTCTATTATAAGGTCAAGTAAAAGGAGAATTCTTACTTCCTTCTCAGACCTGATAAAGGAATGATTCAAAGGGAATTACATGAAAAGCACTAAATGCAATGTAATTCTAAACCTGTTGTTAGTCATAGAAGCATTATACTTGCATGTAAGCAGTAACTTAGACAAAACCCAATCTTATGAAAGAAACAGATGACCAGCTATTGTTACACCTTTTTACCAGTGTAACAGTGTTTCCCCCACCCGGTGGGAGATTTGGCCATTACCTTGTGTGTGGTGCATTCTACCTGCTGCTAAGCAGAAAGGCTGAGTCGTCCGCCGACGGTTGTGGAGACACAGGACAGGTTTCTGGGGTTCATACCCACATGGCTCTCTAGCAGTGCAGCGCCTCCATCTGCCGTAGGCTCCAGATTTATGGAGACGATCTCCTACATTATAAATACTTCCTCTCCTCCCCCAGTAAGATTACACACCAGGCAGGAGGTATATGAAACAGGAACGGCTTTATTTGGGACAGCACTCACAACACGGCAGTGGACTGCCCAATTACAGTTTCTGAGTCAGCTACCCAGCTGTAGGATGGTCTCTAGACACCAACTACAGTTCAAGGGCCCCTACAGCTGTCCTGGCTCTTCCCTGCACTTCTAACAGAGGCAGAGATAAGGTCCACACTCACTCTCCCCAAAGGGGAAGAGAAACAGAGAAGGCATAATGTTCAGGCACTCTGATGTGTGACCTGCCTTTTTCAGTGGAGAGAGGCACTACTCAATTTGGGGCGGCAATCTCCCTTAAGTACAGCCAGGAAGAGGGCACCAGGTCTGATACAGGATTGGATATACTCAGGCCTAGTTCCACTTTCTCCTCCTGTCACTCAAGGGTATTGCAGGGAGGGGGGAAAACCCATGATTACTACTGTCAGGCCTGCTCTTACCAGGGCTTACTGCCAGTGAGGGCAGACTGGTAGCCAGAAAATCAGTCCTGACTACACCAGGATCATTCTTTGAGCAAAACAAGGTAATGAAATAAATTGTAGTTTATTCACACAAATTCGCTTACAGACAATGGAAAAAAATATAGATGAAAAGACACACTTACTTGGTGTCTGGGGTCAAAAATTAGACTTTCTTAGGTGCAGGGAACTCTAAATAAGAGTTTTACTCTGACCGGGACTTAGCCCGGAAATTCCTGGAACTCAAATCGGCATAAAGTTCCACACGCCACCGCACCCTTCTCTCCTGAGAACTTGGACTTTCTTGACCGTGAGTTACTGCCAATTCTCTGGAACCGAAATGTCATCAAATCCCAGCCGCTTCCGTTACGTTCAATTTTGAGAACTTGGGTGCAAAAGTCGGGACTTAGTTTCTGGCAGGCAGGTTTTCCAGGTTTGAAATCAAAGCCAGTCGCTCTGCTATTCGCACAGAGCAAAGTAGAAAAGCCAGTCCGTGCTCTTACTACTGGAAGACTTGAATCTGATTGGCTCACAGGTTCTTTATAGTAGTGTAGCCAGGACCCCTTTTACCACCATTTGTTGTTGTGGGGTGGGAGATGCTGCACCTAGGGAACGCTCCGATAACGGAGGTTCCGCGTAGAGCGAGCTGCCATGTTAAGGTTGGCGCCTGCGCAAAACTGGCCTGGCAGGAGGTTGCGCATGCGCAGACAAGGTGAGCAAAGTCCGCGAAGAAAGAGAGCTCGGATAGGAGGGAAGTTAGGGAACTACGGGTCCCAGAAGCCCCGTGGGTCCCCGTGACGCGCGAGGACCAATCAGGTACGAGGAAGGGAGGAAAAGGAAGTGGTTGCGCGCACGTTTGGTTCAGAGCTGGCTGTAGGAGGAAGGAGATGGAGCTCCGGTGTATGGTGGCAGTCCGCTCCCTACCGAGGCCGCATGCCCCAGGCCCAGTTAAGCCCTGAGCCCCAGTAGTGTGAAGCTGAGCTAGGGACTGGCCATAGACAGGTTCCGGATTCCCTTACTGTTACGTGATCGCTACCGGGACAGTTCTAAGTCAGCGGGAGGTCTGGGCTCAGGCCCCGCTACCAAGTTGTAGCGTGTCTGGATGGGATCGCCCGGACACCTACGGGTGACGTCATCTACGCCCACGCCGATCCTTTGTGAAGATTGTTGCAGAACCGGGTACTGGAGTGCCCAGCAGGTAAACTTCAAGTGCACCAACGGTACCATCATTCACTCAGGACACGGTGGCTGCGCAGTCACATACATATACATTCACTGTCTCACTTGAGGGTGGGGGACTTATTTCAAGAGGGAACTGGACACGGGTGGGATCACCCGGTGAAAGTACGGGGAGAGTGAGCGTTCGGCAGGACGCTAAGTGTAGTGTCTCCTCTAGGGAGGGACACCTGTTGATATAAAGCTTATGGTTGCTACAAGTAAAGTTAATTGGTTAAGGTATACTGCTGTGTGTGCATGTTAATGTACATAAGTTCCTGCGAAGACCCACTTCCCCTCGGGTGGAAGCTGTCGCAGGTGGAGGCGCTGCACCAAGTTATAAGTATTGTGAGTACCCCAGGCTCTCCGTGGCAGAGGCTCAGGCCCTGTGAGCCTACAGTTTATACAGCATATGGTAGTAGTCTGTGTTCGCTAGGAACCAGGGCTACATTTGGAGGCTCTGCTGAGAGCGCTTAGACCTGGGGTGCCCCTCGAGCCAAAAATACCGCCACCATGGCCCTTAACTCTCTTCAGGACATACATGACTGGGCGCGGCAAATGCGCACGCCCGCCCGCTGCGCAGTGGCTGTGACCCGAGTACCCATGGCCCTACCTTTAGAGACATTGCAAACGGCCCTACGATAACTACCGTGTTTTGCCAAAGCCCGCCCGGTAGATGTTCTCATAGATCAAGATGCTAAGTGGAACACCTTGCTAGTAGGTTGCCGGCGAGATCTTGGAGTCCTCGAGCCTGCAGTCCCACAATATCTGCCGCTTCCAAACTCTCCGCCCATCGGCAGTCCCTTTGTCTATCCACTTCGGGACCCCCCTGTGGGGGAACTAGGTGACGACGACCCTACGCTCCCCTTTGCACACTACCCCGCGAGCGAGGCGGGTAGCTGTCAGTCAGAATCCAGCTATCCTGGGTCTAGCGCATCCGCAGAAGCGGGGGTGCGTAGTGACATGCTGCAGAAACTCAATGACAAGATAGACCAGTTAACCACCCCCTCAAGCTTACTGCCGTTAGTAGAAGCACTTACCTTAGACACGCATTCCCAAAGCTACCGGAAATTAAAGGCCTTCTCGGGGACTCTACCTGTGCCCACGGGAGAGGATGGGATAGATCCTTGGAAGGAGCACACTAGGGGAGTAATGGAAGAATGGTCTTGTACAGACGTGGTGAAACGCCAACGGCTCATGGAGTGCTTGAGACCTTCGGTGTCCACCTTGATCAGCATTCACCGGGAGCAGTGCCCCGACCTGACCTCTCGTATGATGATCGAGTTCCTCGTCGAGGCCTATAGCGCGACCGAGGATGATGGGGCCTTATGGGCCAAATACTATGCCATCAATCAAAAGGATGGAGAAGAATTGTCTGCCTATATCCACCGCTTGCAAATCTCCCTAGGACCCCTGCTGCATCATAAATATGTGACCGCCTCACAGATGGATGAATACCTCCGCAAACAATAACTATGGGGGTCCAGTCCTACATAAACTATTGCAAACATGATTCGCGATAACCTCACTCGAGGACATCCCCCCTCATTTATCAAACTCTTACAGCAAGTCAAAGAGCACGAAACGCATCTCATGCTTCACTCCCCACAGAAGGCTAAAGCAGCCAGCAGCACTAAACCCAAAGGGAATGCTGAGAAGAAGGAGGATCCGCCGGATAAACCAGGCCCGGAAAGGCCGAAATACGCCGGACGAACCTCGCCTCCGTATGACCGCCGTACCCCACCCAGAGATATGATCTGCTACAAATGCGGGAAAAAGGGACATATCTCCTACGATTGTCGGATGGGGGAGTCTCGCCACCGGAGCCCGTCACCCGAGAAGTTCACGCCCCAGGCCATGATATGCGGTGTTTATGCGGCCAGCCAAGAAGCCCTTGTTCCCATCCAAAGTTGCGACGGACCCGAGGATGAGAGTAACCGTGTAGGACCGGTAGCGCTGATCCGGGTGCTAGTGGACGGTATCTACTCCTCTGCGCTCCTGGACATGGGATCTCAAGTAACCATCATATATCGAGGATTCTATGATCGACACCTCCAGAAGCGGCCTCTGAAATCGGCAGGGCATAGCAAAGTAAGAGGCCTAAGCAATGATGACGGCATAGTGACCGTGGCCCTGGAGATACAACAGTTCAACACTGGGAAGTCTCACCCCATGAAGGTGGACGCCTTGGTGTATCCAGAACCCAAAGATCCACATAAGTATCCAATCATCCTAGGCACGAATGCGGACATTGTACAAGCCGTCATCCGGGCCTATCTACAAGAAACTAATGAACTGCCCATGTCCAGCCTACTGCTGCAGCTTGTCCAGGTGGATCCGGATTCCCCTCTGCCACCCTCGGAGGACTACGGACTGTTGTTCTGCGGCCGGGGAGGGCTGACCAGACTCTTACCAGGAGAGACACAGAGGGTACCCGCCTGTGTGCCTACGCTGAACGAGTAGACGAGGAGCAGCTCTTTTCTTTATAAAGCATGCCAGAAGAAGATGTCCGCCGAGGATATCGGCTAGTACCGGAATTCCGGGATTGGCCGACCGCCATTCCCCGTCGAATTTATGTGATGGTCCAGAATCGTTCGCCATTCCCCATGGCCATCGACGCGGGACAGAGAATAGGGAGAATTTATCCCGTCAGCTCGGTGGATGAAGCCGTACAAGTAAAAGCTAACCGAATGGAAGATCCCGGATCGCCGTTAGACTTCGACTTTGGCTCGTCCGGACTGTCCGACGCCTGGATGGAATGGTTACGAGTGCAGCTGGAAGAAAGACGATCAGTATTCTCTACAGGGGAGATGGATGTGGGGTGCAGCCGCAATACCCAACACACCATTCGGATGACTGATACAAAGCCCTTCAGGGAACGTTCCCTTCGGCTCGCTCCTAGGGACGTAGAGGATGTACGAGCAGCTCTGCATGAGATGGAAGAAGCCGGAATCGTCACGGAATCACGAAGCCCTTACGCCTCACCCATAGTGGTAGTGCGAAAGAAGAATGGGACTGTGAGGTTATGTGTAGATTACCGGACACTGAACAATCGAACGGTACCGGACCAGTATAATCTTCCCCGCATAGAAGAAATCCTGGACGCCCTACATGGAAGCAAATGGTTCAGTGTACTGGACCTCCGGTCTGGCTACTACCAGGTACCTATGAGTCCCGAGGACCAAGAAAAAACGGCGTTCATTTGCCCACTGGGGTTCTACCAATTCACCCGTATGCCCCAAGGCATATGTGGTGCCCCTGTCACCTTCCAGCGGCTAATGGAGAAGACTTTAGGTGACTTGAATCCCTGAGAATGCCTCGTGTATTTGGATGACATCATAGTCTTCGGGAAAACCCTGGAGGAACACGAGGCTCGACTCCTGAAAGTACTTGACCGATTAGCTCAAGAAGGACTTAAGCTCTCCTTAGATAAATGCCGTTTCTGCAGGACATCGGTGACTTACGTGGGACCCGTAGTGTCCACCGAGGGAATTGCCACGGACCCCGCCAAAATAGAAGCCGTCGTCAATTGGCCCCAACCTGACAAAGTGGGGGAGTTGCGTTCGTTCCTGGGGTTCTGTGGATACTATCGCAGGTTTGTGGAGGGATATTCCCGATGGGCCAAAGCCCTCAACGGCCTCCTCAAAATATATCCGGAAGACACCGGCCGAAAGGCTACGCCTGCTTGACAACCCTTGGGGGACAAATGGACGACAGAGTGCGAACAAGCCTTCACGGACCTGAAACAGAGTTTGACCGCGGCCCCCGTATTGGCCTATGCAAACCCCGACCAACCGTATATATTACATGTGGATGCTAGCCTGAGCGGATTAGGGGCGGTGTTACATCAAAAATATCCAGAGGGACTGCGACCCGTAGCTTATATCAGCCGCAGTCTTTCTGTCAGTGAACAGAACTACCCCGTGCACAAACTCGAGTTCTTGGCCCTCAAGTGGGCCATTGTCGACAAACTTCGTGATTACTTGTACGGTGTGTCGTTCGAGGTGCAGACCGACAACAATCCAATTACCTATATCATGACCTCAGCCAAACTCGACGCGGTCGGAAATCGCTGGCTGGCCACCCTGTTCAATTACAATTTCACCCTGAAATATAAGCCAGGTCCCTTGAACATTGGAGCTGACGCCCTGTCTAGGCGACCAGGGCTGGCCACTACCCCCAACAAAGACCAATGGGAAGAAATTCCGGGACCCGGAATAAGGGCTCTATGTTGTACCGCTGCCATAGTCAATGATCAAGTGGCGTTCTCTGAACTAAGGGTGGCTGACTCTCTAGGATGTGCATCCAACGCTATCCCGGAAGCCTATCAATACCCCAGTGGTATGAACGTTACTCCAGACAAGATCATAGCCTGGAAAGATATCTGGCAAAATCGCCCGGCCCTCCTCAGACAGGCTCAGGGTGATGTAGGAGGTATACTGATGCAGGAAGCTGACAAATTCGAAATACGAGACAATTTGCTATACAGAGTTGTAGAGTACCATAACCACCCGAATAGGAAAAAATTAGTACTGCCAAAAAGATTACAGTACTTGGTATTGAGGGCTCTTTACGATGAACATGGTCATTTGAGGGTCGACAAGACCTTCGGACTAGTGAGAGATCATTTTTTCTGGCCCGAAAATGAGAGAAGCAATAGAGCATCACTGTCGACGGTGTGTGCGGTGCATTCAGCGGAAGACATTGCCCACCAGTGTCGCCCCAATGGGCCACTTAAAAAGCACCGGGCCTATGGACTTGGTGTGTATGGACTTCCTATGCATTGAACCCGATAGCCGCGGCATAAGCAATGTGCTGGTCATCACGGATCATTACACTAGATATGCCCAGGCCTTCCTGACAAAAGATCAAAAAGCCATTACGGTGGCCAAGGTGCTCTGGTCTTCCTGGTCTACCGCATTAAGGACTCGGAGGGTAAGGTGAAGACATTGCACCAAAATCATTTGCTCCCTATTCCCCGAGTGGAGGAGGGGGATTTGGAATGGCCTGCATCCTCGTTGGATGGGGAGACGACATTGGAAGAAGACGAGCCAGGGAACTCAGTCTTTCAGGAAGATCCACAAGAGGGAACCTTTCAAAGGGGCCCTCAACAGAGAGCACCTCCCGGTGGAGCTACGGGTAAAGGGCTCAGGGAGCCCTCGCCCCATGGGGTGGCTCCGGAATATTCATCACTGGACCCGCTGAGCCCGTGCTTTGTACCAAGTCATGATAATTTAGAGACTGTAACCCCCTCAAGGGAAGAACTCAAGATTCAAGACCAAGATAGTCACTCTCCCAAGGGAGTGACCGAGCAACAGTTAAGGCGAAGTCAAAGGAATGGGCAACCTCCAATGAGGATGGCCTATGATCAGTTTGGTGCACCCCACTATGAGGCTCAGCAGTGGGCTCGTAATCGAGTGAAATCAGTGATTGTGATGTTTAGCGAAATGTACAATCTGATTTAGAAGGAGTGATTGTCGTATGTTATGCATTTTTCATTATATAAATGTTGTACCAGTTTAAAGGTATTGTCCAAGCGGGGAAGTTGGAATCCACAGGGGGGAGGATATAGCCGGGACCCCTTTTACCACCATCTGTTGTTGTGGGGTGGGAGATGCTGCACCTAGGGAACACTCCGATAACGGAGGTTCCGCGTAGAGCGAGCTGCCATGTTAAGGTTGGCGCCTGTGCAAAACTGGCCTGGCAGGAGGTTGCGCATGCGCAGACAAGGTGAGCAAAGCCCGCGAAGGAGGAGAGCTCGGATAGGAGGGAAGTTAGGGAACTACGGGTCCCAGCAGCCATCCCGCGCGAGGACCAATCAGGTACGAGGAAGGGAGGAAAAGGAGTGGTTGCTCGCACGTTTGGTTCAGAGCTGGCTGTAGGAGGAAGGAGATGGAGCTCCGGTGTATGGTGGCAGTCCGCTCCCTACCGAGGCCACATGCCCCAGGCCCAGTTAAGCCCTGAGCCCCAGTAGTGTGAAGCTGAGCTAGGGACTGGCCATAGACAGGTTCCAGATTCCCTTACTGTTACGTGATCGCTACCGGGAGAGTTCTAAGTCAGCAGGAGATCTGGGCTCAGGCCCCGCTACCAAGTTGCAGCGTGTCTGGGTGGGATCGCCCCGGACACCTACGGGTGACGTCATCTACGCCCACGCCGATCCTTTGTGAAGATTGTTGCAGAACCGGTTACTGGAGTGCCCAGCAGGTAAACTTCAAGTGCACCAACGGTACCATCATTCACTCAGGACACGGTGGCTGCGCAGTCACATACATATACATTCACTGTCTCACTTGAGGGTGGGGGACTTATTCCAAGAGGGAACTGGACATGGGGTGGGATCACCCGGTGAAGGGACGGGGAGGGTGAGCGTTCGGCAGGACGCTAAGTGTAGTGTCTCCTCTAGGGAGGGACACCTGTTGATATAAAGCTTATGGTTGCTACAAGTAAAGTTAATTGGTTAAGGTATATTGCTGTGTGTGCGTGTTAATGTACATAAGTTCCTGCAAAGACCCACTTCCCCTCGGGCGGAAGCTGTCGCAGGTGGAGGCACTGCACCAAGTTATAAGTATTGTGCGTACCCCAGGCTCTCCATGGCAGAGGCTCAGGCCCTGTGAGCCTGCAGGTTATACAGCATATGGTAGTGGTCTGTGTTCGCTAGGAACTGGGGCTACAGTAGTATGAGTTTCATTCACAAAACTCAGCAGCCAATCATTGCGTGGGAAAATTCCCACCAACCAATCAGAGCCAAGCGGCTAGAAAAGCCAGGTCAGCAGGAAATATGAAATAGCCAGGAGACATGCGTAAGCCTGGCACCTCACTCCCATGCTATCTCAATGCCACCCGCTGGGACAGGCTCCACCAGGTCTGGGGGAACCAACAACTCTGGACCCAACCTACTAGGCACATTCTGTTAACGGGTCCTCCGCCCCCCCCCACCCACACCTTGAAACTCATACCCTAGCAATCCTTGTTCCCTGGCATGCCCGGAAAGGGAAAAACACAGAAAATACCTTTATTACGCATGGTACATTGGAAACATAAAATGTTACTGGGCCCAAGAGCTAACTCTCTTGGACCCTTATACATGGATTAGGGGTAACCAAAAAGGGCTTAACCTTTAGTTGAGAGCCTGGTTACCCCCTACCGTCACAACAGACAATTAAACAAGTTTATTTGTGACACATTATTTGTTGCATGTAAGCCTATGCATTGGTTCTGTAAAGTAGAATTGGTAGTGGAGCACTACAAAACCGGCTTACGAGGCATGAGAAAGAGATAAAAAAAACTTTTAATTAACCAAAGTGTACATACAACGGCAGGCAGAAAGGTCTCCTAACGCGTTTCACACCAGAGGGGCTTTGACAAAGCACATAGGCAAAGGCCAAGTGTAAAGATATAAGTGCAGTACTAATTGTAATTACAGGTATTATAAATACACAATTTTTGTGCCTGGGCAGGCAGAGTCCATGTTTTCTATTGAATAAAATCAGTATGAATGGTTTCACTTTGATAATACAGAGATATATAGTTTTGGGTTGCATCAGCCCAACATATTTATTTTACATTGGTTGATCATCTTGGGGATCACACGTTGGTGCAAATGGTCTTGTAAAGAGTGAATGTAATCGTCAGATGTATTTCTTATTCATTTGAAATCGTATTAGGTGTCCCCTGAGCAGTTAGTAATTCGAATTTGAAAGAATAAAAAATAAAAAAATAAAGAGGAAGAATATGGACAGGACAATGTTTTAAATAGAAAGATAGAGAATAAAAACAGAAAGGCAAATATAACAGAGCTCTTTTATATGTGTACCAGTTGTGTATATATCCAGCATATTCATGACATTGCATGTTTACAATTTATTCACACACAACAATAGGAGAATTAAAAAAAATAGAAAGGTTTTTTTATCATCATTACATAGCCTTTTATTTTAATCCCTATAGCAAACTAGTAGGTACGTCCCAGCTGGCGGACTCCCCAACAATTTGCATGATCTCAACTGCATTGTTTGATTCCCACTAGTCTGACTACTCGACTTCAGCAAGTGCTAATCCCTCCAAACATCTGTTCATTACAAAGTTGGTCATTATTTAATAGGTTGCATTTGTTTGTTTGTTTTTATGTCTTGAAATGACAAGATCTGTCCACATTGTAAATGTAGTCAGTATTTAATGGTTTTTATGCCTTTATTTTCCCAACGTCTATATTTTGTATTTGCAGAACCAATTTGGGAATCAGGATTTCCACAAAAAAGGCAAATTTAGTGAGTGATACTGTATAGTGAGTATCTCATTTATTGCCAAACTTTGCAGGGGTTTTGGATTAAAATATTATTTTTACATTCTACTGGAATCTTGGATTTGTGAGCATGAACTACTGTATATATTTTACGTTTGTTAGAGCTGCCACCTGTTGATCTCTCTTTAAGTCTGTAAATGTACACTTATCCAGAATACAATTCCAAGCGATTCTAAGCAAAATTAATTATGATGAGGAATTTAAAGTAAAATTGCAGGATGCATTCTAACATCTCAAGAAATGAGTATAGAGTGTTAGTCACTACAGGAAAATAAAACACAATGGCTTAGAGAGCAGATAAAGTTAGAACAGAGGTAATACTTGATGAGAATACATACATAGCAGAGGCTGAACGTCAGTCATACCAAACTTTACTACCCATTATTACTACCCATTACGGACCACACCTCTGCTTTTCGGGTCATGATCGAGAATATTGTCTCAAAGACACCAAATAAGGAAATAATTAATAAGACAACAGCACAATTCCTAGTAAATAAAATTCCCTATCATGCCAGGGTCTAAAATACACAATAATCCCCCAGCTAGAGCTATAGTGTCAGGCTCTGCTAGCCTTCTAGAACCACCATTGCATGTCCTGATCTGTGTGACTAAATTACTCTATGTATGTGCGGAGTCAATGTCCTTATGGACTACAAAGCTAGCAGAGTGGATAGGTTTCAGTGTACAGGAGGTTAAATTCCTCTATGGGAGCATGCTGCACCTGGTACTAATTAAGACAGCACTCCTAAGTGAAGGTTTAAAAAGGCAGGAAGTACCCTACACAAGAGAGACTGCTTTTCCTCAGCAAGGGGAGATTGATTTTCTCCAAGCCAGGAAGAACCCTGGCTGTTCTGGTTCCCCAGCTTTACAGGAAGCATTGCTGCTGGGACCCCCTCCCTCCCCCCACCCAGGATAAAGATTTCCACGGCTGGACACAGCCTGCTCCCCGGAATCAGCATTCCTCTTTGGACCTACACAGAGACCCTGGAATAGGAATCCCCTACAATACAGATAAGCAATCAATAAGACTACGCAATGTTAAAAGGCTGTTTGGTTGCATATGATAGTATATGTTTTGGGCTGGGAACCAGTTTAGCTGGACAGCACCATTAGAAAGGGCCACAGACAAATTTAGTTAGTATTCCTATAGGGAAAAGGTTTTTATTTTATAATTTTGTTTTCTTAAAGGCACAGTGTACCCGTGGTTTAAGTGGCTTGTGGAAAAATAAACTGCTGAAGGTTGAGGGCTTGTGTGTGTGTGTGTATACACGTGTTGGTCATTTTCTACAAATTAAACCCAAGAAGACTGTGTCACGAAGAGCCTGGGCAAACGGCAGCGCTACACAAAGGGAGTCATTTGTCACAGTATGTATGTACTGTATGTATGTATGTATGTATGTATGTATGTATGTATGTCTTTATTTATAGAGTGCCATTAATGTACATAGCGCTTCACAGCAGTAATATACGTGACAATCATATAAATAACAAATAATATAAATAACACATTAAGGGGAGAAGTGCTTCAGAAATAAAAGTAACATTTAGAAAAAGGAGTCCCTGCTCTGAAGAGCTTACAATCTAATGTGTTGGTTGGAAGAACGTACAGAGACAGTAGGAGGGCGTTCTGGTAAGTACGTCTGCAAGGGGCCAAGGTTAATGTATGAGTGTTAGTTATCAGCCATGGATCTACTCATATGCTTCCTTAAGCAGGTGTATTTTTAGATGGGTCTTAAATGTAGATAGAGAGAGTGCTAGTCGAATATTGAGGGAGCGGGCATTCCAGAGATGTGGGGCAGTCAGTGAGAAGTGTTTAAGGTGGGAGAGGGCTTTAGATACAAAATGGATAGAGAGAAGACATCCTTGAGCAGAATGCAAGAGTTGGGATGGTGTATAGCGAGAAGTTAGGGCTGAGAAGTAAGGAGGGGCAGAAGAGTGTAAAGCTTTAATAGTGAGGGAAATTGAGTGTGATATTGGATTTGATTGAAGCCAGGAGAGGGATTTCAGCAGGGGAGATGCTGAGACAGATTTCAGAAAGAGTAGAGTGATTTTGTCAGCAGCATTTAGGATAGATTGTAGGGGAGACAGGTGAGAAGCAGGAAGGCCAGACAGCAGGAGGTTACAGTAGTCGAGACGGGAGAGAATGAGGGTCTGTGTCAGAGTTTTTGCAGTCGATCAAAAGAGGAAAGGGTATATCTTGGTAATATTGCGGTGGAAGAAACAACAGTTTTTTGCTACCTTTTGAATGTGAGAGAGGTGTCGAGTGTGAACCCTACTGTTTGATTTCAAGTGTTGTTTGTATCAAGTGTGGACTTAGAACCAGAAGGGAAGTGCTGTGCTGTGTATACTAGTGTATCCAAGAAGCCGGGCCGCAGACAGCTTTACCGGGGCTAAGAACTAAAGTTTCCATCGGGGCCCCCATCTCATGTGTCGTGACTTTCCGAGAACCATCCAATTTTCTTTTACACTTTCTCTTCTCACAAACCTCCTAGATCTCTCACCCCCCTCTCACACTCCCCAGTCACCCTTTCCTTCCCCCCCTCTGTCTCTAACTCTCTCCCTCTGTCTATTACACCCCCACCTCTTGCCTCCCTCTTACACCCCTCTCTCAAACTTCCCGGTCTCTCAAAGTTCTTCAGTATTAGGTGATACCTTTTGTATTTGGACTAATCATTTATGTCATAGGACAAGCTTTCGATAGTTCTCCTCTATTCCTCAGGTCAGGAATACTGGTTTACAAAGGAATCTATGGCTAAAACAGAGGTTTGGAAAGCAGAAAAAAATAGAGATTTAGATAAGTTGGGGGGACAAGGGATGTTTGAAGAAATTGGAAGGGTAATAAAATGGTGACAAGTAACAGCATGGAGGGGGAAGGGGATGCTGCGGGGGGAGGAGGGGGAGTTGTGGTTAAGAACAGTGGCAGAGAGACAGGCAGGAAAATTACAAACAATTGTGATAGTGTGTGAGATACCGCATATCCACATTAAGTCCTCTTGTTTTGGTGTCAAAGAGTCTTATCACCCTGAGTTCAAATGTTTTCCATTCTTGGGTGCGTTTAAACATTCCATTGAGGATTTTCATTTTTAAATCATTTATGGAATTATCTGGTTGTAAGAAATGATGTCCCACTGGTGAGCAGTATCTTCCTTCTTTGTGGTGTAGTATAGAGTGTCTGTGCATATTCATTCTGCTTTGAAGTTTTGGGCTGGTTTCCCCAATGTAGCATCCTTGGTCACATATGTTCATTGAATCATAAAAAGCACATTCCTGGATGTGCCTCTTTCTAAAATGCATCTTTAATGCAAGAACTATGTAGTGTCTGCATTTCTAAGAGTTAAATTAGCTTTTTTTTTAAAAACTATGCTGAGTTGGTTGTTGTAGACATTTTAGATTGCAAGTGCAACATCTGATATGCTTCAACATTTTTGCTTCAAATTGATATTATACACTAAACATACTGTATTGTCCTTTTTTTTTATTGCAGGTTTATTTTCTTTGGTATCATTCAAAGGATATCATCAAGACATTCAAAACACTTGAAAGGTAATATAATATATATATATATTTATAACTTTCTATTAATACATTTAATGATCACTATTTCCCATTGGACACAGATGCATGCATGCATTATTGTGTGTCTATGTTTTACACGTTTTACACGTTTTTTTGATGTATGTACGTACAGATGCAGCCACCAGTATTAGAACACTTACCTGGGAAATTCTGGGGCAGTCTCACAGTAAATGCCTCAACATGCCTCAAGATTGCCTCAACATTTCTGTGAGATTCTTAATGGCTCATCGGATTAAACAGCAGGGTGTCCCTGCAGTCCCATTCAAATTGAATGGGACTGCAGGGACCCCTGCTGTGTTACTGCCCCAGACTTTCCCAGGCAAGAGTTCTAATACTGATGGCTGCATCTGTATGCATGTCTTTATTTATATAGCGCAAACAGTGTACTCAGCACTTCTCAAAGACAATACAGTATAGAAAATTATAATAATAGAATAAGTGGAGAAAAGTCAGACAATAGGAAAGGAAGTACCCGCCCAGAGAGTTTACAATCTAAGTGGTATGTTGGGAGATTTACAGAGACAGCAGGTGAGGGAATAACTGCAGTAGATGGCAGTGCTTGGCCACAATTGTTGGTAGGAGTGACTGAGTGTGGGATAGTATCCATGAGTCCAAGCTATTGGGATGCTTCTTTTGTGATGTGAGTTTTATGTTAGTCGGTATTAAATTTGATAGGTTAATACCATAAGCATGGAAAGAGGTGGAATGGGGGCGTGGGTGAGAGCAGATGTGTATATGGCTAGGTCCAGGATTAGGAGAGATATACCCAGCAGCTAGAAGGAGAAGTAGAGAGAGAGAGGAGGTGAATAGAGGATTTTTGGGGTGCTTTTTATTTAGGAGTGTAGAAGTTATTGGGAAAGAGGTGTGTAAATAGTGGAGCAGTGCACATGCATAGGTGGAAGGGAGGAGCGATGAAGAAATGTGGATAGGAGGAGAGTGGGGAAGTTGGTGAGAAGAGTTTATAAAGGAGTGAGAAAACAGCAAATAGGGAGGGCATAATGAGAGGCAAGGGATAGAGGTAGAAGGAGAGAGTTCCCAGGTATTGGAGGATAAGAGTAGAAGTTGAAAGAGAAGGTGTGTAAATCAGGCCTGGGAGGGCAGTGTCGCACTGAAGATTAAGCAGCATCTTAGAAACTGAGTCAATAGATGTGTACAAATTGTCAGAGCATTTAGAAAGTCAAGTTCTGATATTACAGAGTTGTTGAAGTGCAGAGTCCAGTTCTTCGTGTAGTTTTCAGCTCCAATTCTAACTCCAATATTAATTCCACAGACACTTAAGATGTTACACTGTAATGTTACACAGCCATTTTTTTAATGCCGCGTCACTGGTCACATCTGCACTGGATAATGTATACAGCATTCTTGGATTCATGGGATTATAATTTTTCAGTGTTAAATATTGTGCTGATTGTGGATTAACTTGATCTATTTTCCTAAAAATCCCACACTTTTTTGTCTTTTACAACCATAATATAGTCCTGAAATGTTTGTAAAGGGAGCAACATTGGGCTATACAGCAAAAAAAGAAAAAATATATTAGGGTAATATTACTCTATCAATATAATTTTCCCATTCATCAATTACTGTATATAAATTAACATTTGCTTTATGAAAAAATCATGAATATATATTTTTTATATAATTAAGCACTTTTAACAATTTTGCATTTAGAACCGTGAAGCTATTTTATTGGACAATAGTGAGTAGGTCCATCTTTTTGTCCTAATTGTCTTACTACATTGAATGTCTTGATAGCACGTAGACAGATGAAAGTTCTCTTTTCATGCACTGGGGTAGGTCCTCTGAAGTCTTCAATTAACGTCTTGTTAAGTGATAATGGGGATCTTCAAAGCTCCGTAACGAGGTGTTAAGTGCTGTCAATGCTGTTGGCCTGCCTAACCGACGTTAGTGGTGTGGAACACCTAAATGCATATCCTCAGTAGTGCATTAAAGTTAATGCGGGAATTAATGCATTTTTATTTAGGTCGTGTCAAAACCTGGCATTAGGTGTTTCCAGCATGCCTTCATGTTTACGAAGGTAACAAAGGGGTTAATACAAATACCCTAACTACCCTACTGCCGATTGTATGTCATATCGGTGCAACTGCTATAGCATACAAGGGGTTCACCTCCCCCTGCAGCTCCTCCAGGCAGCGTAACCTTCCTCTCCAAATTATTTACTCCCATAACCCACCCCCCCTACCTCCACCCTCCCAAAAAAACTACCCCTTAGAAACCAGACATATGGGCACTAGCCCTATTATCCCAATGTGGTGCATAGGGATTTTGCCCATTGAAAAAACCTTACAACAAATACATTCAAAATAAATACATAAAATAAACACAATCATATCATAAAAAACTATCATTTTAATCCATTGTAATTGTGGCTCAATAGGCCCTCAATTGTGGCCTAGATAGCCACATTGGCAATTAATGTTGACCCTAAATAAATCAATAAATGAGTTATTTACCTCAGCCGGCGTGAAGGCCATTCTCCTCATCTCCATGGGCACCTAGAGAAAAAATCATTAAAGGGTCAATGCCCAACCATAAAAAATAAAAACACAATCCAAGCTTGATGGCTAAAAAAAAAAAAAAAAAAAAAAAAAAAAATCCTTAACTTAATCCAGGCCCAATGGGAAAAAAATAAACAAAAACAGAAAAGTAAGTATGAGGCAAAAGTGAGTGACCACATGGTACATCAACCAATAGGATTGGTTGTGTACTATGTAACTGGCCTTCAGTGATGGAACTGGCCTTATACAACACACTATATTTAGCTTTGTACATACCCGTTAAACTCAGGGAAACTAAGGGACATTACCTACTGTATTTAGGTAACATCAGGTTAGTAGCCCAAATTTAATGAAGCTTTGAATATCTACCCATTGTATTTAATAACTAAGACCAAATAATTGACATATAAGTGTACTCTATCTTCCATAGACACGCCAATAAGAGTAATAACGCCAAGAGCAGGTAACTATTCCCCAGCAGCTTGTCCCTGGACTTTATTTGGTAGAAGTGCCTTCTATGTGTAGCACCTTTTCCCCCATCCTAAGTGAGATAGTGTCGCTACCTGTTTATTCTGATGCTGGTGCGTACCTGTGAGGTGTAACAGGAGGCCGGAGACCTCCGCGGTGGTATAGGGAGTGCATCAGGACAGGCTAAACAGATGTTCCTCATCAGTGGCAGTGCCTCCAGCCCCAGAGGATCCTGGTGCGGCCAGGATGGACCTCATGGGCACTTCTTCTTGGGTTGGCATACTCCAATTAGCACCCCAGAGATTATATAACTGGAGTTTATTGAATACAGCAGGATACACAGGATACAGTACAGGTAATTTCCCTGATGGCAAGTACCCAACACTTGAGGCACGAAGCACCCCTCCTAAGCACACCTTACCCCCTAACAGGGCAAGCCTCAGTCTACTCCTTTTGGGGAGAGACTCACTGCTGCATCCTCATATCATTGAGGACAGCCCAGAACTACCCCAGAATACACTTCTCTAACTCTAGAGGGAAAATGCCCATCCTACCATGGGGAGTGGCTTGTAAGCCGGCCTACCTACAGTAATAGACCCCCCCCCCCCCTTACAATAACAGGCTATTCCTGAACTTTATTGATATTACACACACAACAATAGAACAGGCCCTGCATAATCTACTCCCAACACTGCCCACTCTTTACTGGTACTTACAGTGTTAGAGGGGCCAGAGAATCAGTAGTCCAAGGGGACTTGGCTACATCTGGTACTGATGATATCACAAATTTTGTTTGAAGAACGATACACAGACCAGAAAATAAGAAGATTGTGTTTCCTCTTGGGTGTAACTGAGATTAGCATAGATTTATCAAGAGCAAATTCTGTGGTTGAGAAATCTCTTGAGGATGCATTTGCAATATTATTTTAGCATCCCAAGATAGGGATTAACAGAAAAAGGGATTAAATGTGAGCATGAACACACACATACACATTACTTTTTCCTATTTAATGATAATAAAACTGAGCCAACAAGAATATTTACCTTCTACCTTGTTATGAAGTAAAAATCCACCGGTTTGGTCAGAAAAATGCCACTCCTGTTCATCTACATGATCTATTTTTACTAGTCTGCAGACAGTGATGCTGGTAAATTAATATTAAACAATATTTGCATAATATTCAAAAAACAAAAGAGGGACTAAACTGTTTTACAAAGGGTAATCCAATATTTTCTGTCCATATTAAATTAGATAAAGATAAATTGTAACTACAGTATACTGTACATACTAAGTCCTCTTTTCTCAGATAAGATAGGAGTTGAGAGTTAACCCACCTCCCCTCTCAATAAAAAATACCCTTTGCAATTATTAGATATGTGTGATGAATCCATATTTTGAGGTTGGTGAAATACAGTAAGTTATATATGTAGGCAGTTACGTAGGTCAAAGTAGGATTTTAGTAGAAATATAATAATCTCACACAATTAAGAAATTTAGTGCTCCCCTTAAAAAAAAATAGATAACACATATATGACAACATATCACACCAAAATATACAATAGCCTAAAATACATCTGCACTTTTTGAGTTTGTTATAGTACTTCGTGATTATAATAACCGGTTTGTTGGTAACTGTACAATATATTACTTAAGAGATTTGAATTGAATAATGATAGTCTGAACACCTAATTGTAAATACTATTTCATCATAACTATAATCTGAAATGTTATTGTAACGGGGTTTCTCCCACCCTCTAGGAGATTACGCTATTACTCTGTGTCATGTGCTGGTTACCTGTTTGCTCACAGAAGCTCTGAGGTTCAGCTGGTGTAATGGGGCAGACTGGACAGGCTTTTGGGGTGATGGTTGGTTCTTTGTCACTGGTGCGGCACCTCCATCTCCAGCAGGCTCCAGGAGTGCTGGAGGCAATCCCTGCAGGAGAACTCTCTTCTGCTTCTCCCCCTGATTAATTGCACTCCAAGGCAGGGCATATAAAAAGAACTGGGACACTTTATTCTTCAACATATAGAATGCAGCCTTTAACTGATTCAACTATGTTCTTTGCTCCGGATTTTCCCTGGAATCAACCCAGGAGGCTTGAGGCCTCCAGAGCCTATCCTCTGCTCTTCCCTCACCCCCTGGTGGGATGAGGGGTAGCTGTCCCACTCCCCTAAGGGATATGATGTTATGTAGTCAGAGTCCTGACTTCACACTCCCAGCAACCACTCTCTCATGGGAGAGAACACCCCTTACATTTGGCTGTGCAGCCCCTTAAGTACCCTCAGGTCTGAGCCCCTGATTGGGCAGAACATAGACCTTAGGCCCACCTCTCCCTGTCACTCAAGGGAGCTGCTTACTACAGGGGAAAACCCGGATTGATCCTAACACTGCCCGCGCTGGTACCAGGGCTTATGTGTTAGGCAGGGTGGATTAGTAGCCAAAAAGAAGACCTGGCTACATTATATTCTTAAAATGTTTGTATTTTGTGCAATCTTTTTGTGCATGTACTGTACATGTAGCCAGGGTCCCACCGGTACCCCTGACTTCCAGTTCTCTTCCCCCTTACCTCCAGCTTTTCGGGGGCACTGCAGGGGCGAGCGCATCGCCGGGGGCTCCCGGTGGTAGCTGCGGAAGGACGTCGCCATGTTTAATGTGTCCACGCATGCGTGGGGGGTTGTGCATGCGCAGAAGTGATGCGGCGGCCATTACAGTGTTTGGAAAATGGCAAAAGAGGCTTTCCGTAGCGCAGGGGCTTTCCTAGGTTGCGCCTGCACAGTTAAGAGGAGTGGCGACCATTACAGCATTGCGCATGCGCGACAGACATAGCGCACGCGGCCCCAATGATAGAAAGGCTCCCAAGGGACTACAACTCCCAGCAGCCCCAGGGGCTGGAGCACAGGTGACGCATTACAGCCAAAAGAGCTCTGGGATTCCCTACAGCAGGGAATAGATACATTGTTGTGTGCTGAGTCAGTTAGGAGTTGAAGCTGGGAGTGAGACAGGGGAAGTTGTGTGTGCAGGGGTCAGGGACCCAGTGCACTAGGCCGGTAATCCCTAGGCCTCAGCTAGGCCCTGAGTCATTGAAAGGTTGTGGCTGCACAGGGACATGCTCTAGATAGGGAACGGATCCTCTTAGCAGTCAGGGGTATTCCAGTATAGTTAGGGACACAGCTGTGTGCAACGTGGCCTAGCAAGTTTGGTCTGGGAACAGACCTCTTCAGGAAAGAGACTGTCTTCATGTGGGATCGTCCGGCGAGACACCACCCCACGCTGAGGCGGATTCATCGCGGGATCGGCGGATCCTTTGCAAAGAGATCAGCGGGGCCTAAGTGCTGGCGCACTGGGCAGGTATCGTAACTAAGTGCACCAACAAAGTACACACACATTGTGGGCAGCGCTGTCTCACATACCAGGGAGGTTGGGTGTGGGACTTTGGGGTGCTGTGGACACGGTGTGGGGTACAGGGTGTGGGCTTATAGCCCTGCGAGGCGACCGGCTAGTTGTACTATTAGGGGTACAGAGTGATACATTTGCTAATGTTATTGTCTGTTGCCTATACAGTAACTGTTATATTGTGGGTCTGTTACAGCAAAGCCTTTCTATTTTATTACTGTGTGAGTAATGTGATTGTGTCCTGTGAGGAGCTGATTCCACTCTGCTGGGATCCCTCACAGCTGGAGGCGCTGCACCATATAGTAGTAAGTTGTAAGAGTAATTCACCCCAGGCTCCCAGTGGCAGAGGCTTAGGCTCCTGCGAGGCAACAGGTAAAGGACAGCACAGTAGCTATTTATAGCCCACCCTCCTGATCTCACTTAGGGGTGGGGGAAACAGGGCTACATACAGTATCAGGAAGAAGCTTAAATATCTGACGTAGTTAGAATAATAATAATGTAGAGGTTGTGAAATATACAACTTTGAAATGTTAAACCTTTAATCTAGGACATGCTTATTGTATTATAATCCATTGCCATATAATTGTAATCTGATCCTATGGCCTAGTTAAAAGAAAAAGCAGAAAAGAAAAAAAGGTTGAAAAGTTACATGAATTAAAAACAAATATGAGAAACCTTGAAATATTCACCTTTAGTGAAGACTGATCCATTATTTATTTTTTTACATTCAATTTTAGGCAGTGTATGGTTGGTATATATACTGTAACTGCAGATACATACATTAATACACTACAAAGCCTCAGGCTATCATTCATCTTTACAGCTACTGTGGGTTGAAAAAAAGTTGAAAAGGCCAAAACATTACACATACGTCATACAGCGAATGGCTTTAATAATAGTTCTAACACTTGATCTGTCTTTTTCTGACATTACAAATACAGTACATTGAGAACAATCTATGAAATTGGACCAGCACTCAAAAATAGACTTTAATGCAAAAATAAACTCACATGTCATCCTCATTATTCACTTGTTGGCGTATTTCTTATTTAATATAGATTTCTTGCAAAATGTACAAATGTAGAATAAGGTAATTAGACACATACAAAAAAACAGCAACGTTTCAGGGCCTCTACCCCATTTCTTGAACATATGTAACTTACACGTAATACGCAGAATAATTCAGCTAAGAGAATGACTGTGGTGAAACTGAGTCTAACAGTACTCACAATTTGACTGTCACAATATGGTTGCTAATGTTTATAGTCTTTCTTTGTGTTGCTCACAGAATGATAGAGTGCCCAGAGTCATTTGTATCGTTAAAGAAATTGAGAATAATATCCATAGTGCTCACACATTTAAGGCTATATTTAGAGCCATATTTACTAAGCGGTGCTACTGTGGCAATAGAAATCATCTCATGGTCCATTCACTTGAATGAGATCTTAGGTATCTTCTGGAACAGAACGTATCTTGTGGAATAGCACTTACATTTTGTTTAAAGATGCAAACAGCCTGAAATAGGGCTTTTACAGTACAGAAAAGGAGAGTAAGAGAGATCCCTGTGAACACATCTTAAATGCCTTGGAAATATACACATTTATGCAAAGTGTATTCAAACGATTCAACTTAGCATATTTCCTAAGTATCTCAGATGTGTTCAGTATCTCTCAGGTGTAACAGTAACTTAGGACATACAGTACATACACTCAAACGAGCCAAGCCAAAGTAGATGTTACATTTGTGGTGGGGAATGCTGTAAGATTTATAGTATGCCATTGGTAGTGGCAAGAATTGATGATGCTGAATTAAATGCTGATGGCAAGGGCTGTGGACACTAATACTACTAGTGGTTGTTGTTGTTGTAGGTGGTGATCATATTTATGCAATGGGCAGGAATATGGCACTGGCCAGTCAACCAGCAACAGCTTCACTTATATCAGTCAGACTCTCGCTTCTCACTGAAATTCTCCATCACTAGACTAGGCCCTGTTGATGTGCAAAAGGTCACATAAAATAACACTGTTAATAACAGTTTTTCATCATCACAGGGGACAAATTAAACTAAAAGTAGTATGTCCTTTGGCCATCTCTAAAGCACCCTTGTTTTACAGGTGGAACAGTTAGGACATACATTAACACAAGTCAAGCAGCACCGTGCCAATCCAAACTACATGTCACTGAGAAAGCGGTATGAGTGCTGGCTTGTACGTTCATGGCTGGGAAAGCGGTATGAGTGCTGGCTTGTATGTTTGTGGCTGGGAATGTGGTATGAGTGCTGGCTTGTACGTTTGTGGCTGGGAAAGCGGTATGAGTGCTGGCTTGTATGTTTGTGGCTGGGAATGTGGTATGAGTGCTGGCTTGTACGTTCGTGGCTGGGAAAGCGGTATGAGTGCTGGCTTGTACGTTTGTGGCTGGGAATGTGGTATGAGTGCTGGCTTGTACGTTTGTGGCTGGGAAAGCGGTATGAGTGCTGGCTTGTACGTTTGTGGCTGGGAATGTGGTATGAGTGCTGGCTTGTACGTTTGTGGCTGGGAAAGCGGTATGAGTGCTGACTTGTTTTGGCCCCCATGGTATGGTACAAAGAAATTAAATAAAATGTATGTTGTTGGTAATGGTTGCAAGAATGATGATGATTCTGAATTTCTGATGGCAGTAGTGGTGAATACATTACTACTATCGTAGCAGTTAGTCAGATTGGGCCTCACACAAAAATGTGTGCCTTGGGTTCAGTATTAGGCCCTTGGACTGGGGCTTTGGGCCTCTTCATCCCCAGTGGGCATGATCTACGCATTGATATTCAGTTGCATCTCGGATTCAGTCTCTGATTGGTGCTCACTGTCATGTTGGAAAAGTCACTGGTCTCTATGAAAGACATTCCAGTGGATTCAAGTCTCTCTCCCAAGATCTCATTAAACCAGAATCTTCACATTAAGCGTTTTGGGTCAGCACTCCACCAGAGCTCTGACAGGAGATGCATAATGCCTACATGAGTTCTTTCCCCTGTACAGTATGGGATTCAGGAGAACTTCTGGGAAATCAAAATGAGTTGCAGGTATAGCAGACACTGCACCCTCCATGATGCTCCTATTTTTATGTGGCAACACTATGTTGATTCTATTCAACAAAAAGGTGCTCAATGTGTGGTCGGGTCACATGTTTCCTTTACACATGTCCTTTTGATTTCAAGAGATGCTCTATCTGCCCATTGCACAGTAAATGAGGAAAGATTTGTATCTTCTCCTTACCTTTACATTGGTTGCTCAGTACTGGGCAGGCCACAGTTTCACGCTGCAGGTGTGGGCCAATAGACCATGCTTTGCACAGGTCTCCAGACCAGGAAGCCTTCAAAAAAATCCAGCAGAAATAAAAACATGTATCCAAAAAGTGCACAAAATAGCAAACAATCAATAATGTCCCATTTGTTTTCATCCTGTCCCACATTGAGCACTAAAATGTAACCCCATCCCAGCATAGAGCCCAAACTAGAGTGTTCTCTCAGGGGCAGAATCTAAAACCTCCATTTCATCCAAGGGCAGAGCAGTGAGCGAAGGAGGACTCATGAATCAGGGTCCAAGGGAGTATTGTAAAATAGCAAGATATTTTATTGAACAGTACAGTAGCTGTACAAAATGAATTACTTAGGTACCAAGATTTAACTTTTCCCTCTTGTATTTTTCATAGGGCCTCTACCAGAGCAGACTCTATACTTTGAGAGAGAGATAAAAAAGTGGGCAGGGTGTTCCAGATAATTGATCCACAGAGCCTAGGTTCTTGTCCTTTGTTATGTCAAGGCCTAGGATCCTCCAAATTTGAGTATACTGGGGTCCTCTTTGCAAGGTCCTGGTAGGCTTTGCTTCCCACTCCATAACACATCTCAGGATATCTTTAAAAATGCTGCATGATGGCCAATAGTATGGACCTACCCAGCTATGTATGACTGGAGCAAGTGGAACTTAACTGTAGTACTACAGAACTTAGAACTGAACTAAAGAGAACTTAAAAATACATTTCTGGGAAGAAAGGACTAGCATATTTATACTCATATTTATACTCTGTAACTACAGTAGATAGTCCTTCCTCCTTAATGACTGTATGGGAGAAACATACTGTACATCAGGGGTGCGCAAAGTGGGAGGCGCACCCCCCAGAAGGGGCGGGAGAATTTCCAGGGGGGGCACAGTGGCTACAGAGGTCCCGCACTTTTCCCCAAGGCACTTAAATTAAGTGCTGGAGGGACCGTGCGAGACCTCTGCAGCTTCTCCTATCTGATCTTCGGCGACGTGTCACCATGGTAACCGGCATCAAATGATGCTGCGGCATTACGTGACATCACATTGCCATTGCAACGTGACGTCACATGACCCCACAACATCATATGATGCCTGAGCCTTACCGGAGGTGGGGTGAGAGCCGGGTGGTGAGAAGGCAGGGGGGGGGGGCGCATGGTAAAAACGTTGCGCACTCCTGCTGTACATGACTACCAAATTACCTTAACTCATTGGAGGATAATTAACCCAATAGGGGACAATTATAGGCAGACTCAACTTAGGAGGGCTACATATGTTAAAAATTCCCTTGAAACGCTGCATTTTAGAGGACGTAAAGAAACACGGTGATGGTGAAACCGGCTGCCCTGCCCCTTACTTAAAGACATAGATGTACTAGCAGCTGTTGCTGGCATAAGTAGCATTCTAGATGAAGAGACAATATCCTGCTCCTCCCCTCGCTTGAGCTACAGTATCACTGCTGCAAGTGCTGCTGCCACCACTAACATATTATTCCCATTCATCATCATACGCCTTTACCTTAATAGTGTTTTATGTTGTGTAACATTGTGTGATTATTTTTCTGAGGGTGATAAAATTGTCTTGCCTGTCCATCCATGCCACTTGCCTCTACATCAGGCCTGCACAACTCGTAAAGTGAGAAGGAAAAACTGCTCCAAGGAAAAAAAAATTGGGCCGAACGGGTAAAATCATCATCATCACCATCATCATCATCTCTCCTCCAGCACCTCATCATCATCATCATCATCATCATCATCATCATCATCATCATCATCATCATCATCATCATCATCATCATCATCATCTCTCCCCCAGCACCCCTCATCATCATCCTCATATCTCCCCCAGCACCCCTCATCATCATCCTCATATCTCCCCCAGAACCCCTCACTATCCATCTATCTCTCATACCCCCATCTCTCCCCCACACACATAATACTCCCCCTCCACATCAAACACACAATACCCCCCTGCACAGCACACATAACACCCCCCTGCACCTCACATCCCTCTCCCCCCTTGCACCTCACATCACTCTCCCCCCTTGCACCTCACATCACTCTCCCCCCTTTCACCTCACATCACTCTCCCCCCTTGCACCTCAAATCACCCCCATGCACCTCAAATCACCCCCATCCACCTCAAATCACCCCCCTTGCACCTCAAATCACCCCCCTTGCACCTCCAATGACCACCCCGTGCACCTCCAATCGCCCCCTGCACCTCACATCACCCACAGGGCCGCCAACAGAAATCATGGCCCCCCCCCCGAACCCATAGCGCACCTACCACGAAAAAATATCTTTTAGCGCGCAACTTTTACTTAACTGTTTTGCAACGTGACGTCACATGACCCCACAACATCATATGATGCCTGAGCCTTACCAGAGGTGGGGTGAGAGCCGGGTGGTGAGAAGGCAGGGGGGGGGGGGGGGCGCATGGTAAAAACGTTGCGCACTCCTGCTGTACATGACTACCAAATTACCTTAACTCATTGGAGGATAATTAACCCAATAGGGGACAATTATAGGCAGACTCAACTTAGGAGGGCTACATATGTTAAAAATTCCCTCGAAACGCTGCATTTTAGAGGACGTAAAGAAACACGGTGATGGTGAAACCGGCTGCCCTGCCCCTTACTTAAAGACATAGATGTACTAGCAGCTGTTGCTGGCATAAGTAGCATTCTAGATGAAGAGACAATATCCTGCTCCTCCCCTCGCTTGAGCTACAGTATCACTGCTGCAAGTGCTGCTGCCACCACTAACATATTATTCCCATTCATCATCATACGCCTTTACCTTAATAGTGTTTTATGTTGTGTAACATTGTGTGATTATTTTTCTGAGGGTGATAAAATTGTCTTGCCTGTCCATCCATGCCACTTGCCTCTACATCAGGCCTGCACAACTCGTAAAGTGAGAAGGAAAAACTGCTCCAAGGAAAAAAAAATTGGGCCGCACGGGTAAAATCATCATCATCACCATCATCATTATCTCTCCTCCAGCACCTCATCATCATCATCATCATCATCATCATCATCATCATCATCATCATCATCATCATATCTCCCCCAGCACCCCTCATCATCATCCTCATATCTCCCCCAGCACCCCTCATCATCATCCTCATATCTCCCCCAGAACCCCTCACTATCAATCTATCTCTCATACACCCATCTCTCCCCCACACACATAATGCTCCCCCTCCACATCAAACACACAATACCCCCCTGCACAGCACACATAACACCCCCCTGCACCTCACATCCCTCTCCCCCCTTGCACCTCACATCACTCTCCCCCCTTGGACCTCACATCACTCTCCCCCTTGCACCTCACATCACTCTCCCCCCTTTCACCTCACATCACTCTCCCCCCTTGCACCTCAAATCACCCCCATGCACCTCAAATCACCCCCATCCACCTCAAATCACCCCCCCTTGCACCTCAAATCACCCCCCTTGCACCTCCAATGACCACCCCGTGCACCTCCAATCGCCCCCCTGCACCTCACATCACCCACAGGGCCGCCAACAGAAATCATGCCCCCCCCCGAACCCATAGCGCACCTACCACGAAAAAATATCTTTTAGCGCGCAACTTTTACTTAACTGTTTTCTTATTGTGATACAGAAAAAAAAATTACATCTCCCCCTCTCCCTTCTCCAACCCTATCCCTCTCCCCCCTCTTCCTCTCCCCCCTCTCCCTCCCTTCCCCCCCTTTCTCTCCCTTCTCCCCCCTCTCTCTCCCTTCCCCCCCCTCTTTCTCTCTTCTCCCCCCACTCTCTCTCCCTTTCGCCCCCCCCTCTCTCCCTTCTCCCCCCTCTCTCTCCCTTCTCCCCCCTCTCTCTCTCCCTTCTCCCCCCTCTCTCTCCCTTCTGCCCCCCCTTCTGCCCCCCCTCTCTCCCTTCTCCCACCTCTCTCTCCCTTCTCCCCCCCTTCTCCCACTTCTCTCCCTTCTCACCCCCTCTCTCTCACTTCTCCCCCTTCTGCCTCCTCTCTCTCCCCCCTCTCCCCCTTCTCCCCCCACCCCTTCTCCCCCCACCACACCACTTCGTTTTCCCCCCCCTGCAGCCCGTTTTAACACCCCCCCCCCTTGCAGACCATTTTGCCACCCCCCCCCCTGCAGCCCGTTTTTCCACACCCACACAACCCACCCCCTGTGCCCCCACATAAAACCATTATTTATTTTTTTACACACAGGATTAAAACCACAAGCAAGCGAGGGTCACCGGGTGGTCCCCACGGGTGTCCACAGGCCCCACAGGTTTCTGCGGGCCCTCAAGTGGTCCCCGCTAGGCTCTGTGGGCTCCAGGTGGTCCTTGTGGGTGTCCGTGAGCCCAAATGGGGTCCACGGGTGTCTCTGAGGTTGTCTGCGGGTCCCCAGGTCATCCCCACGGGTGGGTGGGCGCCCACGGGTGGTTCCCACGGGTGTCTGTGGGCCCTCGCGTGGTCCCTGTGGTTGACCCCGCAGATGTCCGGTGGACCACGTCGGCGTCCGGGGGTCCTCGGGTGGGTCCTTCTGTGGTCCACGCTGGCCGGCGATATCATTCCTGAATTTAAAAAATAAAACAAGGCCTACATTTCAATAAATACACCTCTCCCCCCCCTCCCACCAAACACATACAGTACAGTAATGTGCAAAATAACTATTATCCAGATATTGATAATAGATAATTCGTCCATTATTAAACACAACATTAGCCAGCCAGCATAAATAAAGTAATTAAAAACCATTCTACTTACCCCTGCCAACATGAAGGGTGTCCTCATCAGCATACTGCAGGGCCATGTCCTCTGATGCCAGCAACAATACATTAAAATATACAATATAATGGCCCCTAGCCGCTTCATCACCTTAGCGGTTAATAACCGCTATAGTAATTATGGGGTTAACCCACCCACCCCACTACCCACCTGGGAGGCCTAGCCACCCACCCTAGACCCACTATACCCACCTTGTACCCATTGAGTTGCATAGTGTAACTCTGTGTTCACCACAAACAAGGCGGGACCTCGGTACTGAGGTGGGAATGGGTATAAACGCCACTCACAGCCACGGGGGCACGTCTGGTGTGCGGATGGTCAGGCAGCTTGGTCAGGATTGGAGAGAGTGGAATGGTTAGGTACTTGCTGATATCTGAGGTAGGAGCCAGTAGAATGGTCAGTGTCCAGTGGTCAAGGGTTGGAGCCAGTAGAAGCGTAAAGGTCCATAAACCGTGGTCAGGATTGGAGAGATGCGTAAGATCAGAGGTAAACCGGGTCGGTAAGCCAGAAGTTTGGGGTCCAAAGTAATAGCTGGGTCGGTACACAGTAGGTCAATCTGAAACAGGGAGCTAGGAGACAAGGCAAGGAAGGACAAGGAACCAGGAAGTGGGAGAACAGCACTAACTGGAACTATGCTCAGCCAAAGTGCAAGTGGCACAGCTGAGCATATATGGGAGAGCATGACAATGAGAGAGGGAGGCGGAGTGTAAGCACGGCCTCCGCGGAGGCACAGATACGAGTAGAGACACAGGAGACAGGTGGTCATGATAAAGAAAGTTGCCATGCAGCTTGGGAGCGGTACACACACGTCATGTGTGTGCACCACGCGACGCTGGTGGGTGGCGGAGCCAGACTCCATGACGTCTATAAAGCTCATGCGGGAGCACGCGTGTGCTGTAAGGACAGCGGGGTTGCGCAAGACATCAGGTAAGGAGGGAGTGCGCCACGGGAGACCCCCTCCCTGATTCCTTATAGTACCCCCTTTAAGGAGCGGCCTCTGGACGACTCCAATATGGCTTGAGAGGGTACCTTGCGTGAAACCACTTAATGAGGTTGGAAGCATGTATTTGGGATGAGGTATCCAAGATCTTTCTTCTGGAGCACATCACTTCCAATGTACCAAATACTGTACCACTCCTCTAGCAATTCTTGAATCAATAATAAATTGTACCTCATATTCTTCTTGTCCTTGTACGATAACTGCAGCAGGAGTAGAAGAGGTATCTGGGAAGAGAGAACTTTGGAAAACAGGCTTTAACAGAGAGATAAGGTAGACGGATGGCATCCTCATAGAAGAGGGAAGTTGTAGGCGGTATGCAACCGGATTAATCTTCTCTAGGACGGTGTATGGACCCAAAAACCTTGGGGCCAATTTGAGAGTGGGTGTCTTGAGACTGATGATCCTACAGGAAAGCCACACCCTGTCTCCTCGTTGGAACTCCGGTACCTTGCGCCGATGACGATCCCCCTGAGATTTTTGCCTGCGAGTGGCCTCTCCAAGAGTTTTTTGTATTCTCCTCCAAGATTCTTGTAGAGAATGTGCTGTATTCTGTTGTCGGTCGCTGGGACCCTGGAAGAAGAGGAAGAGATGGGAAGGCGTGCAGGATGGAATCTGTACTTAACCAAAAATGGGCATTCCCAAGTTGACTCATTCCTTAGGGAGTTGTGGGCGAATTCAGCCCAGGGAAGAAGATCCACCCAGTTGTCTTGGGCATCAGAAATAAAACATCTTAAGTATTGCTCCAGAGTTTGATTTGTCCATCTCGCTCTGACCGTTGGTCTGAGGGTGGTGCCTGGACGAAAAATTTTGAGAGATACCCATCCTCTGGGAAAAATATCGCCAAAATTTGGAAACGAATTGTGAGCCTCAATCAGAGACTGTCGAGGGCACTCCATGGATGCAAAAGATTTCCTTGGTGAAAATATCGGCCAGGGTGGCCGAGTTGGGAAGACCTTTAAAATGGATGAAATTAGATTGTTTAGAGAAACGGTCGACAACAACGAGGATAGTAGTCATCCCTTTGCAGGGAGGTAATTCAACAATAAAGTCCATGGACAAGTGACTCCAAGGGCGGTCCGGTATGGGCAGACGGTGTAAGAGTCCAGGTGGTCTATTGTGAGAGTTCTTGTTATGAGCACAAGTGAAACACGACTTGACAAACAGTTTGGTATTCTTCTTCATGGTGGGCCACCAAAAAGTATGTTTGATGAGATCGATAGTCCTTCCGGTGCCTGGATGCCTGGATGTCTGGATGCCTGCAAATTTAGATGAATGGCTCCATTCCAAAATGTTCTTGCGAAAACGTGGCGCCGCATACAGACATCCATCTGGAACCTCTAGACCTTCCGGAATATGTGATTGGTTCTCCAATATGTCATCCAGGAAGTCGAAAGAATTGGCGGACAGGATGTATTTAGATGAAAGAATAGTCTCGGATTGACACTCAGTTTTGTCTTCGGCTATGAACTGGTGGGATAAGGCATCTGCTTTAAGATTTTTTTACCCCGGAATAAAAGTGATAATGTAATTAAAACGTGAAAAAAAAGGGAGCAACGGGCCTGATGGGCTCCAAGACGACAGGCGCTCTCAATGTACAGCAAGTTTTTTGGTCTGTAAGAATGGTGATAGATTGTACCTTCCAGGAGGTGTCTCCATTCCTGTAGAGTGAGTTTTATGGCTAATAATTCCCGATTACCGACGTCAAAGTTCTGTTCTGCTGACGACAATTTTTTGGAAAAAAAAGCACACTGATGTAGCTTGGCTGGGGTGTCTGTCTCTGAGATAATATGGCACTGGCCCCGACATCGGAAGCACCCACTTTCAGAGTGAAGGGAAGTTTGGGGTCAGGATGGACTAAGATGGGAGCAGAGATGAACGTCTTTTTGAGAAGATCAAACGCCTGGAGCGCAGCAGGTGGCCAATAAGCAGCGTCTGCCCCTTTCTTGGTTAGGGCTGTGATTGGGGCTACCGTGGTGGAGAAATTTCGAATGAATCTACGATAGTAGTTTGCGAATCCTAAAAAATGCTAGATTGCTTTGAAAGAAGTAGGTTGTGGCCAGTATAGAACTGCCTTAAGCTTGACAGGATCCATGGCAAAACCAGAGTCTGAAATAATGTATCCTAGAAATGTGGTAGAAGTCTGATGAAACTGGCATTTCTCCAATTTGGTAAAAAGGTGATTTTCATGGACGAGATAAGACCATTTGAGTGTGTTTGATATGTTCAGAGAGAGATTTAGAAAAGATTAAAATATTATCAAGGTAGATGATAACAAAAAGGTTCAGGAGGTCCTGAAAAATATCGTTAACAAATTCTTGAAAAACGGCCGGGGCAGTACACAGCCCAAAGGGCATGACTAAATACTCGCAATGGCCATCTCTGGTATTAAAGGCCATCTTCCACTCGTCGTCCTATCTTATCTGTACAAGATTATAAGCACCACACAAATCTAATTTAACAAAGATGGTGGCTCCTTGGAGGCGATCAAAAAGCTCGGAGATAAGGGGAAGTGGGTAGCGGTTCTTTAAGGTGATCTTGTTTAACCCCCTATAGTCTATGCAAGGGCGAAGAGAACCATCCTTTTTCTTAACGAAGAAAAACCCTGCTCCGGCTGGGGATGAAGAATTGCGAATTAAACCTTTCTTTAAATTCTCTTGAATATACTGTACTCCGACATGGCTTTCGTTTCAGGTAGGGACAGGGGATAAGATTTACCTCTGGGTAAGGAAGAACCTGGCAGGAGATCAATAGGACAGTCAAAAGGGCGATAAGGGGAAGAACTTCGGTTCATACCTTATCGAACACATCCTTGAATTCAGCATAGACTTTGGGAATAACACTCTTATCCTCTTTGGGAGTAATTAGACTGCAAATCTGTTGAGAAGAGTTCAAGCAAGTCTTGATGCAATGGGGACTCCATTGAATGGGTTCGTTATCAGTCCAATCAAGTTGCGGATTATGTTGCTGTAACCATGGCAGTCCTAGAATTATTTTAACAGATGGAGTATGGATGACATCCAGGGAAATCTCCTCCGGATAGCCATCTGTAGTAAGAAGAGTAAATTTGCTGGTTTACAGTGAGATGAAGGCCGGTTGCAGAGGGCGTCCTTCTATGGCTTCCAATCCGACAGCACGGCTTTACGAATGAGAGGAATATTATGTTTAAGAGCTAAGCTATGGTCAATAAAGTTGCCCCTAGAACCCGAATCAATAAAGGCAGAGGAAGTGACCTTGAAGTTGGCCCCTTTGAGGGAGATGGGAAGCATGATCCGAGTAGAACGGATTTCTGGGGAAGACGGGGAAGGAGAGATAGTGCCCAATGAGATTCACTGATACCTCAATGAGCGCTGGCGTTTCCCAGTTTGAGCGGGTAGGAAAGGACATCATGGTCGGAGTGACCACAATAGTGACAAAGTCCATTGGTACGTCTGCGCTGCCTCTCCGAGAAGGATAACCGGTGGCTTCCCAGCTGCATGGATTATGGATCATCAAGAGGATCTGTAGGGGAAAATTGTAAAAGCTGTTGATCTGGCCGGAAGCGGCTGAGGGCGAGAACGTTCTGCCTTTCTCTCCTTAAGACGTTGGTCCACTCTAATGAAGACAGCAATAAGTTCCTCCAGGTCAGCAGGGCGTTTTTGAGCAGCTAGTTCATCCTTAATAGAGTCAGATAAACCTTGCCAAAAGGCGGCCGACAGGGCCTCATTGTTCCAGTCTGTTTCAGCTGCTATGGTATGAAATTCCAGAGCGTAACGAGACTGGGCGCGAACCCTGGGAAAGGTGAAATAGAGAAGATGCAGCAGTCACCTTACGGCCTGGAGTGTCACAGACACGTCTGAATTCCATAGTGAAGTGGTCGAGATTCAGTGTCAGCTCCGGTCTCCGTTCCCAGATGGGGGAAGCCCATGCCAGGGCGTCTCCGGAAAGTAGAGAGATAATGTATACCACCTTAAATCTTGCAGAGAGGAATGAAGAAGAGGTTAACTCGAATTGAATAGCACATTGGTTAAGGAAAGCCCAAACGATGGGTGTCTGGTGACAACAAAAAAGGGGTCGCGGGTCTCAGGGGACTGGCCTGCTGGTGTTGCAAAGTAAGAGCCTCAAATGATTGCGCAAGTGAAGCAACACAAGTCTCTAGTTGGGAGCATCTGTCCACAACTGAGGACAGGGCCCGACCCACCTCAGTGGGGTCTACTTTTGTGGGGCTAAGCATACTGTAATGCTGTGCTCACCACAAACAAGGCGGGACCCTGGTACTAAGGTGGGAATGTGTGTAAACGCCACCCACAGCCATGGGGGCATGTCTGGAGTGCAGATGGTCAGGCAGCCGGGTCAGGATTGGAGAGAGTGGAATGGTTAGGTACTTGACGAGGTCTGAGGTAGGAGCCGGTAGAATTGTCAGTGTCCTTTTAGCCATGGTCAGGGGTTGGAGCCAGTAGCAGCGTAGAGGTCCATAAGCCGTGGTCAGGATTGGATAGATGCAGAAGGTCAGAGGTTAGCCAGGTCGGTAAGCCAGAAGTTTGGGGTCCAAAGTAATAGCCGGGTCGGTACACAGTAGGTCAATCTGAAACAAGGAGCTAGGAGACAAGGCAAGGCAGGACAAGGAACCAGGAAATGGGAGAACAGCACTAACTGGAACTATGCTCAGCCGAAGTGCAAGTGGCACAGCTGAGCATATATGGGAGAGCACAACCAATGAGAGAGGGGGCAGAGTGGAGGTGCGGTCTCCGCGGAGGCACAGATAGGAGGAGAGACACAGGAGACAGGTGGGCATGATAAAGAAAGTGGACACGCAGCCTGGGAGTGGTGCACACGTGTCACATGTGCGCGCAGCGCGACGCTGATGCACGTTGCAAGGGGGGGCAGAGTCAGACTCCGCGATGTCTAGAAAGCTCCTGCGGGAGCACGCGCGCTGTAAGAATAGCGTGGTTGCGCAAGACATCAGGTAAGGAGGGAGTGCGCCGCGGGGGACGCGCTCCCCGATACCTTACACATTCCTTACACATAGTAGTACATCATACCCATATAATATGGGAATGATAAGCAACTATAGCAGTCAATGGTCACACTAATACAAAAGCATGAATGTCAAAAATACACAAGAATAAAACAGATACAACAAGCACCCAGAAACAAAAATTGTAAGCACTAGCCAACAAAGCAATTAACTAAATAAAACCACTAGCCAATCAATTAAAGAAATAAAACCACAAGTCATTCAATAAAATAATTAAAAACACTATGCAATCAATTACATAGATCATACGACTAGCCAAAAAATATATGTAGTACCTCAAAGCAGTAAAAAACACAACAATTAATTCATACAACCACAAGGCAACACATTAATTAAAAGCAGTAGCCACAAAAATACATCATTAAATAAAATCGCTAACCAATCTGTAAAAAGAACAAGTGGTGAAAAAAATTAAACTAAAAACATATAATCAGCGCTCAAACCTATAAACCCTAACCTATATACTATTGAAATAAATAGGTGCTCTACAAATGAAGAGAGATCCCCTTTATGGGAAACCCTGTATGTGATCCCTCACAGACTATTTTATTAGAATGGGGAATGGCTGCCTAAGGAATAAACAAACCTATCCACAAGGCATGTATACAAAGCATGAACAACAAGAAACAGAAAACACAAAAACATATACAATACAAACAATGATTCCCTGGCGCACTAACAGATATAAAACCTGACAGCAGAGTGCAGTCCCATGAATCAAGTAGATGATATTGGATGAGATCTACAGTCCACACTGTCCCATTCTTTTTAGATTGAAGACTTGTCTGGAAATAAAAACAAAACAACCATTGCGCAGTACCCTATGGTCAGTTCTCTACACCTCCACCGTTGCTATCTACTCACTTAAAAATAGATAGAAATGGGCCTCAAAAGGTTTCTTTGCTCTCCTCCCGGTTGGCTCCAACTTGTTGCTGCTGCTGGTGACGTGATCTTTACTTCCAGCGTCAGCACCGCCATACACCGTGTGGGAACAAGAATGGGCACCAATAGTGTGATAACATAACATTTATTGATAAAAATAGCAGGGTAGAAAACATGCACTCACATGCTGTAATGCCCTATGTGCGTCCTACAACGTGCCGTCCGCTTACATGGGAGGATGCCGAGGGATTGCAGGAGGAGCGTGGGTCCCCGCTTCGTGGCCGCGACTCGGAGCGCCTATTCCCTCCTCTGATGACTTTCCCCGCCAATCAACCTCTTCTCCTCTCAATGGGTATGCATGCCGCAGCACGTCCTGGAGGCTCCGGGAGGAGAGCAAAGAAACCTTTTGAGGCCCATTTCTATCTATTTTTAAGTGAGTAGATAGCAACGGTGGGGGTGTAGAGAACTGACCATAGGGTACTGCGCAATGGTTGTTTTGTTTTTATTTCCAGACAAGTCTTCAATCTAAAAAGAATGGGACAGTGTGGACTGTAGATCTCATCCAATATCATCTACTTGATTCATGGGACTCCACTCTGCTGTCAGGTTTTATATCTGTTAGTGCGCCAGGGAATCATTGTTTGTATTGTATATGTTTTTGTGTTTTCTGTTTCTTGTTGTTCATGTAAAAAAAACAAGCCATCACAATTCAAATCAATTTAATCTAAACAATTAAAAGACATAGAAAATAAAACAGTCAATAGAAGAAATGCATTTACCAAAAAATGCATTGCCTCCCACTGTATTCATCTGTACCTGTAAATAGGCACAGATTAATATATTAGCAGTCAATAGGCAGTGAAAAACATTAAAAAAAAGAAAAATCCAATCAAAAAACCTGTAAAAATAAAAGTACATACGCTCAATATTTATCTTACCTTAAGAAGCGTTGGCCCTCCGAATCCTGGGAAATCAGCAAGCTCTCGTATCGTGACGTCACGAAACACAATCCAATGCCATCTACCGTGAAGATCAAGCACAGGTAACAAAATGCTGTGATGAAAGGAACCACGGATCTAAGGAATACCCAAGGAGCCTCCGTCTCTACGGTGGGTGGGTCCCGTAGGGATTGTACCACCTTTGATAGTCTCTGTAGTAGATAGGTGTATGGTCCCAGAACAACTCAGGCCAGGATGCAACCGTGTCCTGGCTGTGTCCCTCACTTTAATACCAGAGGGGCAGCGTTCCTATCTGTGGGCCTGTCCCTGCAGCAACCACAAGCTGAGGGCATCAGGGCCTAACTGGGGCCTAATAGGGGGTATCTGGCCTAGTGCAGGTGTACCACAGACACCTGCACACATAACCTACTCCTTCCTTGTTCGCGCTCCGACTGGCGTGGTCTCCAGCACACAAATTGTATCTTATCGGTGAGCAGGGGATTGCTGCAGCCCTATTAGCTGTTCGTGCCCGTGTGATCGCAGACACTGAGGCTTCTGGGGGATGTAGTCCCTTGTGGAGTGCATTCTAAATAATGGCTGCCGCTCCGGGAGTCCTGCTGCGCATGCGCAAACTCTCTTTTGGCCGCCGATGCCTTCCGACGCTCTGCGCATGCGCAAAGTGTCTCTCGCGCCGGCGCAACCCCAACATGGCCGCTGGACTTGAGGATTCCTCTGCGCATGTGCAACTGCACTGCGCATGTGTGAGAATTAACAAAATGGCAGTGCCCTGCAAAGGGAGCCGCTGGAAGTCTCCGGCGATGCGCTCGCCTGCCCGCATTCTGCGCGTTCGGCGCAAGCACGTGCATGCTTCCGCTGGCCACCCCGCAACCCCAGGAGGTAAGGGGAATGATAGGGGACCCAGGGAGAGAAAAGGGGACCACGGGGACCTATACTATACTCTCCCCCTGGTGAAACCCCAACGCCTCGCTTGGGACAGTGTACACATAACATACAAAAGTTATATAATAAAAAAATACAACTTAATATCATTGAACAACTTTATACAATTGGTTGAACACCACAATCCCAGAATACATGTTGTCCCGAGACCACTGCTGAGCCTAATGGGGTGTCCAATATAATGGTAGGTCATCCTATTTGGAGGATGCCTAACTATCTGGCTCCTCCTGAGCTGCTCTTCAGCTACTCCCTCTAAGGAGTATTTTACAAAGTCTTGAGGCTCAGCCTCTCCCATAAAGGGTGCAACAAAATGTCTCAGAAAGTCTCTCTGGGATGAAACACGGCTTCTGGGATCGAGGAGATGCTCATTGGAGCCACCCTAGTAGGCATCGTTTGTCGGGGCCCTTATGGTACAGTCACTCAATGTTTGAGGCCAGGGGATGCAACCACTTTATGACCCGTCGCCGTTTTATAATGGCTGAACACGTCCACTCTGAAACCCCCTGTCCTGCATGCTCCCGTCAATCATCAAACATTTCTTTGCCTAGTGACATGGGTTGCACTCCAAAGAAAGCCTTTAGTGTCTCGCAATCCTGCGACTGTGAAGACATGATCAGGGTCTCCACTAGTTGCGATAGGGTCACTCCCAGTACAGAGCCGCCACTTGCTACGCAACTATCGGTTCCATGCCCGGGGCTAGGGACCGGTGTTAAACTTTTCATCTGAGGGCTTGGTGGAGGGGACTGTGGTGGATTCCCGGCCCAGCTGGTGACTCCTTGCGCAGCACTTGGGGTGAAGGTTACTCGGGGTAGGTGTACGTCTCTCAGGATGGGGGTACTTGACACCGGGGCATTAGCCTTCCATCCTCAAGGGGTGTAGGAGGAGGTTAACGCTTCAGCTTGATCAGGAGGGTCCCGGAGGGGAAGGTGCCAAGGAAACTAGTAGGCCAGGATAGATAAATGGGCACCCATCGGTCGGAACCTCTGGCAGATTGAGGAATTGAGGGCCATCTTCCTCACATATGGCATGGCCTATGCCCATTATTAGAGCACACCATTGGAGGGTGGGGTCAAACCTTCGGTTTATGACCCAAGCATGAACTAGCCTGGGGAGTTACCGAGTATGCTCCCGGATGTCCAGCAAGGATGTGCGAACAGGAACTCCTCCCACGGCAACCAGGTGGCTGGGAGTTGTGCTGAGCTTAAGGCCCATGTGTGGACCTCCTGCCTTGTAATGAAAGTGAACGTTAACCAGGGTAGGGATAAGTCCGATCTAGCCGGAGTGCTGGTGGCCACATTTATGGTCCTCCACTCCCCTAGATTGGAGGGGAGTTGGAGACCTTGATTGGTGAGGAAACCTATGTGGAGGGTCCCGCCGGCAAGGGGTAGCGTGAGGGGATGCTAGCCCAGAGTATAAGAGCGGACACCCTTGTGGTAAAGCCTCTGGCGGGTATACAACCTGTGGGGCATCTTCAGACCATATTTCTGACTCCGTGGCCTGTAATATGTTACTCCCTTGTACGCGGAATCGTACATCCTACTAAGAAGTCTGACGTCGCCCAGGCCAGGAAATTTTCGCACTACATCGCAGACAGCGAACATTGAGGACTCCACCCACTGCGACCACGTGTCACGGGAGTTCTTTGAGCTTTACTGCCCAGTCACCGATTTGTTGTGGCGTAGGTGTAAACATGGCGGGTTCATGGTTTCACAATTTAGACTGCTGAGAAGGGCACCCCAGGCCTGTGCTCTCAGCAGAGCCTCCAAATGTAGCGCACTTTCCCCTACCACCTGGGAGATGTGAAGCTACAGTTTATGTAGGGTACATTACCTAGTGGCTCACAGGAGGCCTGAGCCTTCGCTGCTGGGAGCCTGGGGTGTATCCTGTAACGATGCTCTGTAGTGCCTCCACCTGTGCGGGATTCTATGATGTAGAATGACCCCGTCACATGACACAATAAGAATATACACTTGGTAAAGCAGAACAGTTTTACTATATGCAACTAATATAGTTACAGCCTATCCACCAGGCCTCGCACGTACCTTCCAATACTCTGCCCCTCTCAATGATCACCGTCCCTCAAAGAACCTAGGGGCCTTTGGGCACCCAACCAACCCGGTGTCCACCAGGTCAATCCCACCCAATGTGTGGTAAAGCGCTGCCCACTAATGTGTAAAGGTGAGTTGGTGCACTTAGTTGAGTACCCGCTTGGTGTATCCACACCCAGGCATGCGGATGCCGTGATAAAAGGATCCACGGATATTAAGAAGACCCGCAGAGCCTCCGCCTCTACGGAGGGTGGGTCCCGCAGGGATTGTACAACCTTTGATAGTCTCTGTAGTAGATGGGTTTCTGGTCCCAGAACACCTGAGGCCAGGATGCAGCCGCGTCCTGGCTGTGTCCCTCACTTTAATACTACAGGGGCAGTGTTCCTATCTGTAGGCCTGACTCTTCAGCAACCACAAGCTGAGGGGAGTCAGGGCCTAGCTGGGGCCTAATAGTGGGTATCTGGACTAGTGCAGGTGCCACAGACACCTGAACACATAACCTACTCCTTCCTTGTCCAAACTCTGACTGGTGTGGTCTCCAGCGTGCAAATTGTATCTTTTCGGTGAACAGGGGATTGCTGTAGCCCTATTAGCTGTTCGCGCCCACGTGATCTCAGCCACTGAGGCTTCTGGGGGTTGTATTCCCTTGTGGAGCCTATTCTAACTAATGGCCACCGGGTTCTGCTGTGCATGCGCAAACTCTCTCTTGGCCACCACTGCCTTCCAACGTCCTGCGCATGCGCGAAGTGTCTCTTGCGCCAGCGCCAACCTCAACATGGCCACCGAACTTGGGTAGTCCTCTGCGCATGCGCAACTGCACTGCGCATGTGCAAGAATTAACAATATGGCGGCGCCCTGCAAAGGTAGTCTCCCGCGATGCGCTCGCCTGCCCGCACTCTGTACTTTCGCCGTGAGCACGCGCATCCTTCCACTGACCACCTCGCACCCCCCGGAGGTAAGGGAAATGAAAGGGGACTCAGGGAGGCTAAAAGGGGAGCAGGGGGGACCCATGCTACCTTCATATACACTAATAGCTTGATTTAGTATATATAATTTAAAACATTACAGTATAAGATTTCTTAACATTTTTGAGTTAAAGTTAAATCATTTTGATGGAAAGATGTGGGAATATAAGTCCCCCCTTGCCACATTTTTCTCAAGAGTCCTCTGGTAATTTTCCACCATACAGTACCCCATTTTCCACAAAACCCAGGTTAAAAAAACACTTTCCTAAACTGTTCACTATTCACACAATGCTTTCACATGATGTGATACTTTTTCAAACTGTTGGATTCTCTTAACTCCGCAGTCACTTCCATGTAAAGGAATTAAATTGAGTCATAATCACGCACACATCACTGCACTTAATAACAGATAAATAGGAACGTAGTACGAAGACAAACGAGCACAATCCCACCAGACACAACACTCACTCAGACAACTAAGACATCAACAGAAAGACAGTCCCTCAAAAGCACAATGGAAAAATCACAAAAATCCCCAGAAAGCCACTTTCTCACATAAATCTACAGTACATTTGTGCTTAGGAAAAATGGCTGTGTATATAGGTGCCTTGGCTTTTAGAAGCCTAGAAAGATTATTTTGTCTTTAGATAACCTCATTCTCATAGTTCTGGAGTATTTGGAGTGTTTTTCCCATTCCTGGCATATGCTAATGATAATTTGATTGTGTTTTGCCAAAGCATATATCATTTCTATTGAATTCAATGAAAAAAAATATCCATTTTGAGGTCATTCACATGGTCAGACAGGTCTGAAACCCTGCTTTTCACCATTATTTCTTAGCATACAATGCTTCCCCTGCAGGCAGGGATTCTGGGAAATAACATGCAAATGAGCACACAGTGCCTTTTGCTTCTTATCCAATTATAGCACTTGTCCCCCCCCTCTCTGGAAGATGTTGCTGCTACTACAGATGTTCATGATGCTTGCATACCTGTGAGGATCCAGGAGAGCTGAGTGGTGATCCGCATTGTATTGGGGACCAGGACACGCTTTGGATGAGTTCAGACTTTTCCCATGGTGTCAGCGCCTCCAGCTTCAGTGGGCTCCAGGATTCCCAGGGACAGTCCCTACTAAAGCAGACTTCTTGTACACCCCTGCACAATAGACTGTAGACTCAGGCAGAGGTATATAAAAGCAAAGGGGCTTAATTGGCAGTCACTGAAGATGTTATACAGCGGATGCATACAGTGACAGAGGATCCCAGGCCTCTGGATGGTGCTGGGCCCTCAGGTAGTATTGCGGCCTATAATCTATTTTGGCTCAGTCAGCCCAGGAGGGACTGATTGGCCTGGCTCACTCCCAGCCAGGAGGAGCAGCACACACCTCCTCTCCCAAGGAGGGGTGGAAGAGAACTCCTCTCAATTTGGTACTTCCTCCCTGAGACTCCAGAAGGGGAGGGCACAAGGTCTGTGCCAGGATTGGCTATACACAGACACTTGTGGCACCACCTCATTTGTCACTCAGAGAGTAGCATGATAGGGGGTAGGGGTTAATGCCCCCTACAATAGCCTGTCACAGCCTGTAGCTATCAGGAACTTAGGTGACAAGAGGTAGAGATGCATTCTGGGACAGCAATGCAACACATTTTAACATGAATAAGCTTATCACTGCAGTGAAGGTCATTTAACAAAGTGCACTGAATCTGTCCCAATGAGTCTTCTATTCTTACTATAATTCACTACATCATTTCATGAAAAAACTGTTCCTGAAACATGACTCATAGGTTATTCAGGTGACAGCTTTACATTAATTTGACAAAGGGAGTACTGTACCAGTGCAAATGTAAAATAGATGATGACCTGGCTGTATTGTTTGATTTTTTAACATGATTGTTAAAAATCCCACAAAATGTATAGCTTCATTATTTTTTTATTGTAGATGTAGCCCGGGTCCCCCTAGTCCCCCGTAAGCCCCTTACCTCAGCTGCGGCGGCGTGTGCGTCCAGCGGGTGCCGGGAGCGTTGCAGGGGTGCGCATGTGCCGGTGCAGTGTGCGCGCGCCTCCGGTAAGTGCAGGGAGAGGACTTAGGCAGAGTATGTGTTTTGGAGCGGTCAGCGGGTCGCCGGAGCCCCGATGAGGTTTCAAGTGCAGGGAGTCTCCATCTTTTAGCTTATGCAAGCGCAGAGTAGGCAGTCAGTGCAGGGAAGGACTCAAAGGAGTACTACAAGCCCTACGATGCACTGGGGCATGTCACATGAATGCAGCTAAGCCAATAGGGCTGAGAGGATTCCCTGCTCAGGATATTGATACTTCTCTTGCGCTGCAGACCATGCCAGTTGGAGCTGGCAAGATACCTCCTATTAGTCGCCAGCTAGGCCCCGACCTCCCTCAGCTTGTGGTTGCTGCAGGGACAGGCCAATAGAAAGAGACACTGTCCTGTAGCTTCAGAGTGAGGGATACAGACAGGAGCGGCTGCATTCTGTCCATAGGTAGTCTTGGACCAGATCACCCTTCAAATATAGACTCTCATCAAAGGTGGCACAGTCCAGGCAGGATACCACCCAACGTACAGGCGGAGGCTTCGCGGGTTTCGGCAATGGATTAGTGGATCCCATCATCAGTTACAGCATCTGCACACCTGGGTGTGGACACACCCGGCAGGTACCTACAAAGTGCACCAACTCAGCTTTACACATTAGTGGACAGTGCTGTACCACACATTGGTTGGGGGGAATTGACTTTGTGGACACCGGGTTGGTTGGGTGCCTAAGGGCCCCTAGGTAATTTTGGAGACAGTGACTCAATTGAGAGGGGCAGAGTATTGGGAGGTATGGCCTGCTAGGCCTGGTGGGCAGGCTGTAACTATATTAGCTGCATATAGTTAAACTGTTTTGCTTTACCAAGTGTGTATTCTTTATGTGTCCTGTAATGGGGTAATTCCACACGCTAGAATCCCATACAGGTGGAAGCGCTACCAAGCATCACTCAGGTATACCCCAGGTTCTCAGTATCAGAGACTCAGCTCTCCTGTATGCCACAGGTATAGCACCACACATATACCGTAGCTACACATCTCCCAGGGGGTGGGGGAAAGTGCGCTACGTTTGGAGGCGCTGCTGAGAGCTCAGTCCTAGGGTGCCCTTTTCAGCAGTTAAATTAATAAAGATCTGAACACCATGTTTGTATCGTCTAAACAAGAGGTCCGCGACTGGGTCTTGGGGCTGCACGTGAGTCCCCGCCACCTGCTCACAGTGGGAGATATTCCCAGCACTACCCCGTGCACGAACTTTGCCAGTATCTCTGTCAACACCCTGACGTAGCCAAAGCACGGGTGTTAGGGAGCAAGTATGACACTACACACCAACGGACCATATTCCTAGTGGCTGCCGGCTATGACCTATGCGAAGAAGGGGCTCCAAAGGCCCTGTATTTACCTGATGCCCCAGCCATGGGCTGCACAGTGATATACCCAGTTCTTGCCACCTTACTCTTGACCTCTACCCTGGGACTCACATTGGCACCCCCTATCGGGCTGAACTCTTACATACCCCTTTTCCCCTCCAGAGGAATAACACTCCGGGTGTAAGTTCACCCATTCCTCGAAATGGCCTTCACTCCCAGTACAATACTAGAGACATCCCATAGAGCAAAAATTCTCCACCTGCCATCTACCCCCAGACGAGATGAGAGTAGTCTGGCAACTATTGGGTCCAACTTGGGAGTGACTCTACCGCAGTTAGTGGAGGCCTTAACTATGTCTACACAGTCACAGAATTACAGAAAGCTCAAAGCCTTCTCCGGGATAGTGCCAATGCCCTTAGGAGAAGAAGGGTTTGAGACTTGGAGGGAATACGCTCTCCACGTGCTAGACGAGTGGTCGTGCTTGGAAGCCATCAAGCGACAGAGGCTAGTTGAGTGTCTCCGTCCCCTGGCCGCACAATTGATACGAACGCATCGGGACAGAGAGGGAGAAGTTCCTTCCCACAAGTTGGTGGAACTGCTGACTCAGTCCTACACAAGAAAAGACAACGAGGATGAGCTCATGGCCCAGTTCAAGGCTCTCCACCAGAGGGAGGATGAGGAATTGTCCGCCTTCGTCCACAGGCTCCAACTATCCTTGGGGACACTTCTTGCTAAGAAAGTTATTTTGGCTGCAGAAATAGACCAGTACCGGTTCAAGCAACTGCTGAAGGGATAACTGCCTTCCCACCTAATAACACTTGTGATGCAGGCCGCTTTGGCCACAACAGTACCTCCCAGTTACATGGATTTAATGTGGCACGTTCCAAAGCACGAAGTTCAGCTGCACTTCCATGCCCTTAAAAAGACTAAAGAGTCCCTTAAGGGTGAATCCGAGCATCTGCTCTGAAGGTCAAGGAATCCTATACTATGGAAGAGGACTCTCAATGCGAGCCACCAGCTGTCAAGTCCAAGCCATCAGGGAGAGTATCTCCTACCTATAAAGCTCACACAGCCCCCGGTGGCCTCATCTGCTACAGCTGTGGGTGGAAGGGCCACTTCTCCAACGAATGCCCCGACAAAGAAAAAAAAACTCCAACTAAGAATTACCACCCTAACGTAATGATCTGCGGGGTTCACACCGCTGAAACACATGTCCCATTGGACGAAACCACCCCCACCCTCCGAAGACCCTCCTGAGCAAAGCTCCAATGCTGGAACCCACCATTGGACGCTTACAGTCGGGTAGGACCAGCCGCAACCATACGTATCTTCATTGATGGAGTATATTCATCAGCGTTGTTGGACACTGGGTCCCAAGTGACCATCGTGTACAGAGGTTTCTATAACCAACACCTTAAACACCATCCCTTGCCGTCGGCTGAACATATGTAAATGACGGGGCTAAGTAATAAGGATTATCCCATTGATGGGATAGTGAAAGTTCGGCTAGAGATACTTCAGTTGAATATGGGCAAATCGCACACTATGGATGTGGAGGCACTATTATGCCCCGAATCCCGAGAGCAGCCCAAGTACCCGATTATCCTGGGAACTAGCACGATATAGTATGGGCAATAATCAGGGCCTACCTGCAAAATGCCGATGAACTGCCTCTGATATCTTAAACCTCCATCCCATCCTGTTGGAAGAGTATTGAAAGATATCTGACCTGGACCGTCATGGAGATCTCTTCAACCTGCGAGAAGGACTAACAGAGATTCCACCAGGGGGAGTGAAGCACATGGCCGAATTGTGCTGCTACCCTGACCGAGACAAGGCCGATCACCTCTTTTCCCTGGAAAGCACACCGGAGGAAGATGCCCAGGGAGTCTACAAGCTGATTCCAGAAGTGCAGGAATGGACTTCCAAGATTCCTAGACGAATCAAAGTGTTTGTCCAAAATATCTCTCCGTACCCCACGGCTTTCGATCCAGGACAGAGATTGGGCCGCATATACCCCATCACCCAGTGGAGATAATGCCGCTGGTGAATGCCGCTACAGTGTCCGAACAGCCAGCCAAGCTAACCTTCAACTTCAGAGATTCAACCTTACTGGCTGAATGGAAAGACTGGCTAATGGCCAAATTGGAAGAATGCCAGGCTATATTCTCCACAAGTGAGATGGACGTGGGCTACAGCCGCAGTGCCCAGCACACCATCAGGCTGAGTGACACTACGCCTTTCCGAGAACGTTCTGGTTGCATCGCCCCTTGGGATGTGGACGATGCAAGGAACGTCTTGCAAGAGATGGAGACGGCAGGGATTGTGACCGAATCCCGGAGTCCCTACGCCTCGACCCATGGTGGTGGTGAGAAAGAAGAATGGATCGGTAAGATGGTGTGTGTCGACTACCGGGCACTGAATAACCGTACCGGATCAGTACACTCTTTCCCGCATCGAAGAGATTCTCAACCTGCTAACTGGGAGCCAGTGGTTCAGTGTTCTGGACTTGCGATCTGGGTACTTCCAGGTACCGATGAGTGAAGAGAACCAGGAGAAGACTGCCTAGTCTGCCCCTTGGCTTCTACCAATTTATGCGCATGCCCCAAGGCATCTGCGGGGCTCCAGCAATATTTCAGCGCCTAATGGAGAAAACCATTGCAGACATGAATCCTCAGGAATGCTTGGTCTACCTGGACGATATAGTTTTTGGAAAAACCTTTAAAGAACATGAAGAACGGCTACTTAAATTGCTGGACGATCTGGGCTGAGAGGATCTGAAACTGTCATTCGACAAATGCCGGTTCTGTCACACCTCTGTGACCTACATTGGACACATTGTGTCTGCAGATGGAATCGCCACTGATCCGGCCAAATAGAAGCTGTGGTGAATTGGCCGTGACCTGAGAACGTTATGGAGCTACGTTCTTTCCTTGGCTTCTGTGGCTACTATCGTCGCTTTGTTGAGGGGTATTCCAGTAAGGCTAAGCCTCTAAATAACCTCCTCAAGATATACCCTGAGGACACCGGGCGAAAAGCCACCTCGGCCAGACAGCCGTTTGATGATAAATGGACGGCTTACTGTGAACGGGCCTTCCTGGGCCTGAAGAGGAGCTTAACCAAGGCACCTGTTCTCGCGTTGCCGATCCAGAACATCCCTAGTCCTTCATGTAGACGCGAGTCTTAACTGCGTAGGTGCAGTCTTGCACCAGAAACACCCGGAGGGGCTCCGACCAGTAGCCTACATAAGCCGCAGTTTGACTTCCAGCGAGCAGAGTTATCCGGTACACAAGTTGAAGTTTCTCGCCCTCAAATTGGCCATCATGGACAAACTCCACAACTATTTCTATGGCTTAACTTTCGAAGTGAGGACGGATAATAATCCACTCACCTGCATACTGACATACTCCAAACATGGATTACTCTGTCCCAAGCGGGGACATTGGGGTTTCCACCAGGTGGAGAGTGTTGCCCGGGACCCCCCTAGTCCCCCGTAAGCCCCTTACCTCCGCTGCGGTGGCGGGTGCATCCGTTGAGTGCCGGGAGCGTTGCGGGGGTGTGTGGGTGCTGTGCAGTGTGCGCGCGTCTCCAGTAAGTGCGGGGAGGGGACTGAGGCAGAGTATGTGTTCCTGAGCGGCGATCGGGTCGCCGGAGCCCCGCGGAAGCTTCACTTGAAGGGAGTCGCCATCTTTTAGCTTACGCATGCGCAGAGTAGGCAGTCAGTGCAGGGAAGGGCTCAAAGGAGAACTACAAGCCCCATGATGCACTGGGGCATGTCACATGGACGCAGCTTAGCCAATAGGGCTGAGAGGATTCCCTGCTCAGGATATTGATACTTCTCATGCGCGCTGCAGACCTCGCCAGTCAGAGCTGGGACAAGGAAGGGGTAGGTTATGTGTGCACGTGTCTGTGGCACCTGCACTAGGCAAGATACCCCTATTATATGCCAGCTAGGCCCATCTTTTAGCTTACGCATGCGCAGAGTAGGCAGTCAGTGCAGGGAAGGGCTCAAAGGAGAACTACAAGCCCCAGGTGGCACAGTCCAGGCGGGATACTACCCAATGTAGAGGCGGAGGCTTCGCGGGTTATGGCAACTGATCCGTGGATTCCATCATCAGTTACAGCATCTGCGTGCCCGGGTGTGGACAAACCTGGCAGGTACCCAACAAAGTGCACCCAATCACCTTTACACGTTAGTAGACAGGGCTGTACCACACATTGGTTGGAGGGAATTGACTTTGTGGACACCGGGTTGGTTCGGTGCCCAAGGGCCCCTAGGTACTTTTGGGGACAGTGACTCCATTGAGAGGGGGTGAAGTATTGGGAGGTACAGCCGTGCGAGGCCTGCTGGGTAGGCTGTAACTATATTAGCTGCATATAATAAAACTGTTCTGCTTTACCTAGTGTGTATTCTTTATGTGCCCTGTAACGGGGGAATTCCACACGCTAGAATCCCGTACAGGTGGAGGCGCTACCGAACATGACTCAGGTATACCCCAGGTTCCCAGTAGCAGAGACTCAGCTCACCTGCACGCCATAGGTATAGCACCACGCGTATACCGTAGCCACACATCTCCCAGGCGCTGGGGGAAAGTGCGCTACATAGACATAAAGAGATTCTCCTTTTCTGTGATTATATTGTAACTAAAGCACAGATCTATTGAAAATAATTCCAATGGCTTTGCCCACAAATTATTGACTTTATTTTGAGGCTTTCCTGAATTTAGCCCAACTAATTATATTTATTAGTATGACTACTCTTTAATAAACCTTAAAACTAGTATTTATTTTTTAGAAGATTGATATCTGTTGGCACGACTGTTGGCAAATAGTATTATTTAACTGGTTTTTCAATGTAGCGATAAGTAATGTAAAATCTTGAATGACATATACATATTTTTTTGTGTCATTTTTTTATATTGATCTGGAATCTACCTTACTTTTCAGGTTTGGCTTAATCCACTCTGTGTTTACCAATTTGCTTCTGTGGGTTAGTGCAGTACTAACAGAATCAAAGCATCAGCTTCAGGAACATATGGGAAGACTGTCTACTCTTGGCTTTGAAAACATAACGCATGGTGAGTTCAGTAGTAAGATGGATGCCAATTGTCGAAGTTCATTTTATTTCTCACAGGGAATGAGTGATTATTAAAGTCTTGTGTGAGTGGTATTGATGTCACAAAGACATTAACTTAGTCCTGCATGGAGATGTACATGTACACTGTATGATGCAGTCCAGGCATATTGAAAGATTTCAATTAAGGTTATTTAAAAAAAAAAAAAAAAAGGTTAAATAATGCATACATTCCTATATTATTTAAGCCAATTTTGGTGAAATGCGTAATCTGTAATTACCAATGTTTAATTCGGACAGTTTTCCTGAAATGTGTGGTCATTGTACACTATAAGGCTCAGATCCACAAATATCCGTTAATTTAAATAATTTGAATAGCATACTGTATATCCTAGGTATATTGCTTCTTTATGCACAGGTATCTCCACTTATTGTGTAAAGGTGTTTTTGGGGAGGTACAGTATATAGGTAATTTGGTACTCTAGTAAAATAGTCTCTCCAATATGCATACTTCAGAGTCTGGATGGAAGTGATGCCACCTTTAGGTATAACCTAACTAGTCTTGTCAAATCCCTGCATTAACTATAATTGAACTCTGTGGAAGAACACCTCTTTTGCATATCAATCCGTTATAGTTAACGCAATGCCCTTTGCAGCCAAAAATATCACTCAACGGTGTGTTAGTGTACTTTGAAGATACCCCATAGCACTTAACGAGGCATTAACTTACCTTTTTGGATCTGGGCCTGAGTAAGATTTTTGGTGAAAGCTATTTTTGGCTAAGATTTACATCTTTGCCACTTTTTTCCACAGAAGGAGTAGAGAGAACATTCTAGGGCGGAAAATTTTATTCCAGGATGGGCAAGTGGCTCATGGAAGTGAGGGGAGAAACAGAGAATCTCAAGGAAGAAGGAGGCAAGAATAGGAAAGTGAACCATGGAGGGAGAGGGAGAGAGGGAGAGAGGGAGAGAGGGAGAGAGGGAGAGAGGGAGAGAGGGAGAGAGGGAGAGAGGGAGAGAGGGAGAGAGGGGGAGAGGAAGAGAGGGAGAGGAAGAGAGGGAGAGAGAGGGAGGGAGAGAGAGGGAGGGAGAGAGAGGGAGAGAGAGGGAGAGGGAGGGAGAGAGAGGGAGAGAGAGGGAGAGAGAGGGAGAGAGAAGGAGAGAGAGGGAGAGAGAGGGAGAGAGAGGGAGGGAGAGGGAGAGAGAGGGAGAGAGAGGGAGTGAGAGACAGAGAGAGAGAGTGAGAGACAGAGAGAGAGAGTGAGAGAGTGAGAGAGAGGGAGAGAGTGAGAGAGAGACCGAGGGAAAGGTGTCATAGTACAGTATGTAGATTTTAATGAACAAACATGAGAGTTCTTCATAGATTAAAATATTGTGTACTTTCATAGTGTACTGTATGTTCAAGGAAGTCCGTCACACTCATTTCATACAAACGGCGGTTAATTTGACATGTCAATACTTTTATTATGCAGAAAAGTAAACATGCACGTCATCCTCATGATGTTGTGCACCAGTTCTACATAATCAGAGTTATCAAATGTCCTATTGATCTCAGTTTCTATGAATTGAGTGTGACGGACTTCCTTGAACATTAAGTTTATCCAGCGGTTACAAGATTCTCAGCTCAGTCCGCTCTGTACCGACCTATCTTCTTCCCGTTCCAAAAAGTGAGTGCTTTATCTCAATACCTTCAAAATGAGCTTTTGTACAGTACTTTTATAGCATACACATTGTACACTCCAATTTCATTCTTGAAGAACCAATATGATAGGCTATTAAAAGGGGTGACACTTAAGGACTGATGAAGCTTCTAGAAATGTAAACAGTATGCAGTTTAAAGTACCTTTTACCTTAACAAATGATATATTCATCTTTCAATCACATAATAGGCGCTTCATCTTCTTTTAAAAACATACCAGTGGGATGGGATGAGTGCTGAAATTAAATAGTTTAAAAACGTACTATGCTATTTTCTTTATCTTCACCTAAGCAACGTAATGCCATATATGTATAATTAGAAATCATAACAATTAAATCTGATTCCATTATACTAAAAAAAAATAGTGATGGCTCCCACAAAAAAAGGATAGAAATATCACATCCCACATGTAACCATTCTTTGCAATAAATATTACCGCTGTGATTTTGTTAGACCTTAGTTCAATTGACACTTGAAGACCCTTATTTAATATTCCGGGGAGCTGCTTCCTGGTGCTGGAGAAGATTTTAATTTCCTTAATTTGTAGCAGCAATCCCACCCAACTAACCTACCTTTTTGTTTATAAGATTAGTACCGGGGAGCTCTTCAAAAACAAACGGTGTTATTTTCAGCTCCGGGGACCCCCTGGTTTCCGAGACACTTACCAGTGGTGTTACCGCTATTACTTCCTGTTTTTTTTAAAAGAGGATCTCAATAGCCGTTCAATATTAGTGACTTCTTATTGGTCTGAGACTTTGAGGTCATTTTTTTTCCTGGATGGAGATTTAAACATGATAACTTTGTCGGTAAGTGTCTCATGTACCGACCGGGGTGATCTCCAGAGGAGAAAATAGAGCTGTTAAGCTCCGGGGGATCCTCCAGTTTCCATGGTGTAAAGAAATTGGTTAGAAAAAGGAGTATGGTTGAGTGCTGCTTTAAATTGAGAAAATTATTTTCTCTAGCACTGAGAAGTGGCTTCATAGCACATTGGATAGAGGCTTGTCTTTTATTTTAACCATAAAGCCAAAAATGTACTCAAGAATGTGTCCAGTTAATTCGGTGACTTGCATGTCAATGGACATTATCTGTTGATTTAATACCTGTGTGATGTTTAAGAGACTGAAGGAGATTCAGTGACTGTTTGATTCTTAAATGCTTGTCTTTATAGTTCATTCAATAGTGGAATTGTTGAGTCAAAATGTTTCTACTTATCTTAACCTTATTGTGTCATGTATATATATATTGAAATGAATATGTATTTAAAGAAATATGCCGCTGATCTTATGCTTTTTTCATATTCTTTCCTTCAGACGAAAAGCCCCCACAGTGTAACTGCTCTACTAATCTATGTGATGAATTTTCCAAAGGAATATATTACATCTACCCATTCAACATTGAGTATCATATTTTAGCATCCGCCATGTTGTATGTCCTGTGGAAAAATATTGGGAGTAACATCAGATACCATCAGCATGATAAACACTTCAAGTTCCAAGGTGTAATAGCTGGTACCCTTGTTGGACTCATTGTTTTGATCACCACAATTGGAATTGTTGTAATTTATCTGTTCAGGATTGGACGCTCAAAAAGTAATAGTGAGTCAGCACTAACAATTTATTATTTGTATGCAATGGTTATGTTGAGTATAATGTCCGTATTTTCAATTATTGGTCTTATAATATATAAACTGGAAATTAGGTCTAAGGCTGAAGAGACAAGCCCTGCTAAAAAACTAGATGCAGAGCTTTTGGTCGGTTCTGCCTGTGGTTCTTGGGCTATCTCATGGGGATCTATCCTGGCAGTTATATTTGCTGAAAGCCATCCAACTTATACTTGGTATAATTTGCCTTATTCATTGCTAATCATCATTGAAATATATGTACAAAACCTTTTCATAATTGCATATATATATATCAATAAGGAAAAAAGTAACCTTGACAAAAGCATTAACAGGGAAATATCCACTATAACAAGAGAAATCACAGTGTCTCTTGACATTGGGCACATGGAAATTCATAATGAAGCAGTCATGGATGAGAGTATTTCATCAGAAGACAGTTATGCCATCAATGATGAGAAACAAGAGACTAATTCAGTTGGTCCTCCTGGTTATATCATGCCAAGCAAAGACACAGCCCCACCACAATGGAACATGAAGACATTTGTATTAAGAAATATTACAGTTGTCTTGTTCTTTTGCAATATTTCGGTAAGTTATTTTAAAATTATTTATAAAATGTTTAACCAAGGAATACATTGAGAGTTACCTCTCATTTTTAAGTATACCCTGGGCCCTGAGTTATGATGACAATACATGGTTACGTTAAATGAACAGAGGTTAAAAGTTATATTTACAGACATCTCATGGACAGTTAGAGACAATATATGTTATGGGTGTATGTAATAGTTACAGACAAGATTAAAATGTTAGACAGCTGAATGACCTAATATCTATTGTAATTATCTAGTAGTAAGCATAAACAAATGTCTATTCACAACGTACCCCTGTATCTGAGTATGGGATACTTAAAAAGATATGCCCTTAGGCACATATTTAGAAATTCAAATAACAATATTTTAAGTTATAAAATATGTAAACTCGTATGCCTGAGGAACACAATCAGAGTAAATCTTAAAAAAAAATACACATTTAAATGCTCTTTGTTTTGAATTTTTGTAAGAATACAATAATCATTGTTACAAAATATTGTAATAACTATAAAAGAACAAGTTATGAAGTATCGGATTTCTGAAAACAGATTCATAATTGACAAGACAACTAAGTACAGTAAGCATTCGAAAAATTAGAAACACCATACAATATGCAAATAAAGCTAAATTATTATCGTTTGCATTCTATAAGAAATTACAGACAAAAGTGAACATTTATTGAAGTGTCCGGTCTCCAACACAAGGAAAAAACTGGTTTAAAAATGATGCACCACATTTATTAAATGAGAAGATGTCCATTGGTATAATTGGGAATGTCTTTATGGTGTTGGTTTTTGCCAAAGTTTTGATGAACAGAAACTTCCTTTGTCTTTTTACTCACGGATGTACCACAATGGTTGGTCGCGCAGTCGGCGCAGATTCCGCCACGGGGACGGTTCTGGTCCCGTGTGCATGCGGAATCTCTGAAATCAGACAAATGACCCATTGGGATTAACATGGGGGGGGGGGCTACATCAGAATGCTTCAGTGTGAATCCTACCGGAGCACATCTGTCACATCTGTCTGGAAGAGATGTGCCGTAAGAGTAGACAGAATCAGTCTCTCTTTACATATATGGTTATGTTTTTTTTTTTTTATGTTGATTTTTTTGTCTAACTTGTATTTGGACAAGGACTTAAAGCCTTTATAGCCAGGTTTGGCTAATAGTGCTATAAACCATTCTTATAGAAGGGTAGGGGAGGCGGTCTTAAATGTGTCTGTGTGTTGGGAAGGGGTGGGGTTTCAGGGTTTGGTTCTTTTGGAATGTTGCCCTATGATGAGGACGGTGGGAGTTAACCCTTATGCTTGTCATAGATGTTAGTAAGGCACTGCCAAGTAGGGTGGTCTTCTCTGGCCCACTAATTCAGATCAACCAGCCTGGGCCGTCCCTCACTCCAGATCCCTGAGGGGGTGAGGCCGTAGGGTCAGTGGATCATAAAGTGGTGGGAGGGGATAGGGAGGTACCCCAAGAGTCAGAGGCAGAGAACCAGAGTGCTATACAGCACTATAAATGGATATTGGGGTGCACTCCATTACCTCTGTCAACTAGAAAATAGTACATGGGGGCCACAGAGGCAGGTGTTTCAATACACCTACTGTACTGGATGCAGCTTTCCACGGGGACCCGGGGGTTCAGCCAAGATCCCCCTCCAGCTGTGCCACCTAAAGATGGCACACCTAGGGCAATGCCCCAGTTTGTGTCACCGGATATACTGTGGCTTGATAAGTATTCCCTAGACAAAGTCCTATAATGAAACATGTCATGTTGCATGTGCCTGAAGGCGTGAAAGTGTGGCATGTCTATATCTTGTAATATTTGTGAAATCCAAGCAAGCATGCTCATAATACAGCATTCTCAGAGGAAGAATGTTATATTTCTTCATAAGGATAAATCCATGATATGCCCAACTTGTGTATACACCCATTTGATGAATATTTACAGTTATTCAATAATTTAAATGTTGTAGCACTCTACCACATATTTACTAAGCAGTGATCTACCACAAGATATTTTCCAGTGCAATTTCCCTTCTGCATCCTGCTGCTGCTGTTAAAATCCCCTTTTAAACTGCTGCACTGCATTGCTGCAAAAGTCCTGTAAGCCTGTACTGATCTCAGCAGTGCCTACAATTGTAACACATGTACCCCCACCCTCTGGGAGATACTGCTTAAGCTACAAGGTGTTGTGGTGCGTCGTACCTGTGAGGGTCCACGAGAGCTGAGCTGTTTGCGATGGGATGGAGACCAGAACAGGCTTTTGGTGACCTCTGATGTTCTTTCTGGTGTTTAGCGCCTCCAGCTTCAGTGGACTCAAGGGTTTCTGGAGGCAGTCCCCACTAAAGCAATCATATGCACCCCTGCTCCACAGACTGGAAACTCAGGCAGGGGTATGTAGAAAAGAAAGGGGGTTATTTATCAGTCACTGCAGTTCTTATCCATAAAGCGGATGCAGGGTTCTCAGAGAATCCCAGGTCTCTGGATGGTTCTGGCTCTTCTAATGTGGAGCCTTAGATATTTCTGAGCCAGCCAGCCATGAGGGCCTGGCTGGCCTCTCTCTCCCAGGGGAGATGACAGGCCACACACCTCCACTCTCTTGGAAAGGTGGGAGAGCACTCACTAACTTTTGCACTGCCTCCCTGAGGAACCAGAAGGGGAGGGCTCAAGATCTGTACCCTGATAGGCTACACACAGTGTCACCTCTGCTGACACTCAGGGAGGAGCCTAAGGTGGGTAAATTACCCACAAGACTGCCTGTCACTGCCTAGAGACTGCTAAGGACTTATGTGACAGGAGGGCAAAGAGAGGCAGGGTGGACTAACCATGTTACATATGCAATATGTGTACTAGTATGTACTAATGTGTTAAAAATGAATAAGTATACTGTACTCTTTATCCAACCTGTTTTCAACAGACCACCTACATTACTTTATCTACACCTTGTTAAACAGAAGACAACAAAAATTGGATCCTAAGTAATCCGGTATTATAGTACATAGTGATACAGTGTCATATACAAGATAACAGTGAGGCTGACAAAAATGGGAATGGTATTAATAGATCTTTTCTTCTGCAGCTCTGGATTCCACCAGCATTTGGATGCCGCCCACAATATGATAATGGACTGGAAGCAATCGTATTTGGCTTTACACCATGGTTTATTATAATCGATATTGCTCTTCCCTTCTCTATTTTCTACAGAATGCATTCAGCCTACTCACTTTTTGATGTCTATTGTAAAATAGGATAATACTAATAGAAAATGATTGAGGTATAGGAGTTAGAGATCTTGTGTGTTATTGAATCAGTAGTGTTTACATATAATTATTATGTACATGCCATATTTTGACATTATAAATAGAGATGTGCACAAGTTTTCAAATCATAGACAATTAGCCTTTTTATTGGTCCGCAGAAAATTTCATGAATCTTTGACCATTTCACCAAGATTTGCAAAGCAATTTTTGGCTATACAGTCCAGATTGGGATTTTCTGCATGGAAGAGATAGAGAGATAAAGAATATATTTTTTCTCAGGTGTCCTAGGTGTATTCACAGGTATCTCTCGATGCATTGTCTCCATCTATCTCTCTCTTATGTGCAAAATTCTGACAAATGTTTTTCTCGTTTTCTGACAATGTGAAATTTTACAAAAAAAATGTAAGAACCACTTGTGAAGTTGTTCACAAATCATCATTCAGTCAGATTTACAGCGAATATTCCTATTGTTAATTTATCTGAATTATGTGTTCACTAAATACATAAATATTTGGGCCTTATTTAAGATATGTTATATAGTGTAGATTTACTGTAAGTAGTTTCTAAAATGTACAGTATTTTTTGCTTCCTGATCTTTGCTAATTTACTTATGAAATGTATATGTATATGTTACATGGTAATAAATCGTAATGAATTTACCTATTGCATATGATCCACCTTCGCAAGAGATTTACTATACAGTCGTAATTTCTTTTCTATGCAATTTCGTAAAATCAATGTGGTAATTGATCTAACAGATTTCTTATGGTTAAAGCTGACATAGTTTCTGCCAATCTCTAACTAACTGATGTCTACTGTAGGTGTAGCAGGCTTCATGTTGTGATATTCTGCACCAACACTGCCACTAAAACATAGGGGGAAACACTATGATATTTTACTTTATACCTGGATATGTTGTGTAACAGTGTTTCCCCCGGCCCAATCTCATATGAGCCCTATCTCCAGGAACCCAACCCATGTTACATAAGGTGTAGTGTGGTGCACCTGCTGGCTTACAGAATCCCTGAGTCTCCCGCAATGATATTGGGGATGGCATCAAGACTGGCTCGTGAGGTATAGCTGAGACATACTCACTTATGGTACAGCGCCTCCATCTCTTCCAGACCCCCAGCGTAGTAGGGAGGAGTCTCTGAAAGAGAACCTCTGTGTGCACCTTCTTCCTGAGTGACTCCACAATCAGGACAGAAGCGTTCTTTATACATGGCATCCTTTATTACAACAGACACTGTCAGACTGCCCATCATTGTGGCCGGTCTTCAGCCACTATCGTAGGTTGCCAACCCAAAGGAAGTCCCTGGACACCACTCCTAGTCAGGGCCCTAGAAGCTGTCCTTGCTCTTCTCTTACTCCCTGATGGAGTAAGGGGAATTAGTCTCCCACACCTCTCCCCTAAGGGAGGGCCACATTACCTGCCAGAGCCCTGGCAGTTTGTTGGGTCAGACTAGTCTCACTCATGAGGGGTGAGACATTCGCTAAATTCAAGAAATGCTGTGTATTAAATAGTTTCAGTAAGCACCACCCCTGTGTCACTATAATTGGACACAAAGCCTGATGTCACTACCTTCACTGAATAATACACAACACATGTGTGTGGGGGAAAACCCCATGATTACTCCTGGAAAACCTGCCCTTACTAGGGATTATTGCACAGGAGGAGAAAGACCTATAACCCCAAAACTACACAGGGTTACACTTGTGTTATCTCTGGGAAGAATTTATTTTTAATTATAAAATGTTTTACAAGGAAATACTCCATTGAGAGTTATCTTTATTTTTCAAATATGTCCTGGGCACAGAGTTTTGTTGACAATACTGTACATGGTACATTAAATAAACAGAGGTTATACATTACATTTAGTAAATAAACATATCACTTCATATGTCTCAGACAGGTCTGCAGCCTGCTTTTCACCATTATTTCCCAGCATACAATGCTTCCACTGCAGCTGGGGATTCTGGGAAATGACATGCAAATGAGCACAGTGTTAGCTTTTACTTCATGTCCATTTTAACATGGAAACCGATAAGTATATTCCTGCCGTATTATGCAGTTATTCAGCATAACCTGGGTTAAAGAAGTGCACAGTCAGTAATACCTATTCACAGACAGCCGTTTCTCTTCATTCAATTTACAAACATTTCATGGACAGATAGAGATAATGAATGATTATGACTGTATGTAACAGTTATAGATGTAGCGCACTTTCCCCCACCCCCTGGGTGATAAGGCAACTACGGTGTGTGTGGTGCTTTAGCTGTGGCTCACAGGAGGTCTGAGCCTCCGCCGCTGGGAGCCTGGGGTGTGCCTGGAATGATAGGTGACAGCGCCTCCACCTACGTGGGATCCTAACTATGTGGGACAACCCTGGGAAGGAACATATATGAATGATACATACCAATGTGGTAAAACAATAACACTTTACTCTTAGCATATGAAACAGTATAATCAGCACAACACTTAGATCATAAACAGCAATAAGGAATGCTAAGGAGGTACAGCTACCCGCCAAGCCTTGCAAAGCTGTATCCCACCACCGTGTTCCCAACACCGTGTCCTCTGGGTCCCGTATCCACCCCAATGTGTGAGACAGCGCTGTCCACTAGACTAGGTGTGAGGTTGGTGCACATGGTATTGTTAGGTGTGACGGTGAGGGGGTACCCAGGCCAATAAATAAAGGTATTATGCTCAGCTGGGTGCCCCTGAGCCATATTGGGGGATTATAGAGTGCTAGCTCTGCACACCAATAGTGGCTGCAACACTGTAAATGTATTACCAATGTCTGTGTGTCCCGCTAGGTATAAGGGGACGATATTTGCACTTTTATATGTGTGTCTCTGTGTGTGTTTCTGTGTGCTTGTGTTTCTGTGTGTGTGGATGTGTGTCTCTGTGTGTGTCTGTGTGTATGTGTCTCAGTTCACTAGAGTGGGGAGGGGCAAGTGTTGTACCTGTGCATGTGCTCCGAGCCGACACCTAGTGTGCATGCGCGCTGACGGCTACTGCACATGTGATCAGAGTCGCCGGCTACTCTCGCTGTTAATATGTGCTCACGGTGCCTCCAATCTATGCGCATGCGCTGCCAGATGGAGCCGCTGTATTATGCGCATGCGTTGGCAGAGATGGACGCTGAGACAGCACTTCTGGTGATTGCCGCTGAGGACTGTGGGCATGCAGTAACTGGGAGGTAAGTGTTGGTGAGGGCCACTTCTGCACATGCGCGGACCGACGCCCTCATCTGCCAGCACTGACGTCACTTCCATACCCTACTTCCGTCTCCTTGAAATGCGATTTGGTCCCGGCAAAGAAGTTTAACTTCAAAAACAAAACAACAACAAAAAAATTGTGCGTGTGCTGATCACGCACATTTTAAGTGAAACTTCTTTGTCTTTTGTCACTGTTTTGTCACCAAAATTGTATTTGTAATGGTGATATTTTAAATTAATAATCAAAACACAATTTCAGTGCCAAAATGCAAAGAAGTTTGACTTAGAACGTGTGTTTTAGCTATTTGCACTTCTATATTTATAGTAGCTGAATTCCGTGTGTGTGTGTCAGTCAGTGTGTCTGTGTTTGTCAGTCATTGTGTGTGTGTGAGAGAGGGGATCAGTGCGTGCAGTAGAGGGGGAGAGGGGATCAGTGGGTGCAGTAGAGGGGGAGATAAGAACAGTGGATGCAGTAGAGGGGGAGGGAGGATCAGTGATTCCAGTAGAGGGGGAAAATCAATCAGTGGGTGCAATAAAGGGGGAGGGGGGACCAGTGCGTGCAGTAGAGGGGGAGGGGGATCAGTGCGTGCAGTAGAGGGGGAGAGGGATCAGTGCGTGCAGTAGAGGGGGAGTGGGGATCAGTGGGTTCAGGAGAGGGGGAGAGGGGATCAGTGGGTGCAGTAGAGGGGATCAGTGGGTGCAGTAGAGGGCGAGAGGCGATCAGTAGGTGCAGTAGAGAGGGAGGGGGGATCAGACAGGAGAGGGGGTCAATGGATGCAGGAGGGATAGAGGGGATAAGGGGATGAAAGAGGGAGCCGGCGGCTCACTGGGTGGGGGAGCAGGTGGGAGGGTTCGGCGGAGGCTCACATGGAGGCGGGTGGGAGTCTTTGGCGGCGGCTCACAGCTAGGGCTGGCTTTTCAAAGTTGCTTTGTTCGAAATAGCAAAGCAACCGGCTTCATTTTGAAGCTAGAAAAACTTGCCTCACAGAGACAGACATTACTGGGCTGCAGAGCTAACACTCTACACTTTAACTTAAACCCTGATAACTCTCTTCACCTTATCCCTGGTGAGAGATGTACAGAACCCCTCACTGAATTCTGGGGTTTGGGCATATACCGGGACCTGTACAGTAACCCAGTTCCCTGCCCTGTCTTAGTGCCTCGTTCTGTGCTGATGCAGGGAGATTTGGCGGTGTGCTGCAAACTGCTTTCTAGGGAGGATTTTATCCGGTGGTCTGTGTACCTCATGTCTTCAGGAATCTAGGGAGAATCCTCAGTGCATGTTTCGGGGGTTACCCGCAACATTGGCCCCCTTCTACCCAAACACACCCCGTCACAGGAGGCCAAGACTTATGCACAAATAATACCGGGATTCTGCACTGAGCACACAAGTTGAGTTAAATAAATTGTAATTTATTTCTTTTCAGACAAACACACAGAATCTTCACAAAATACACTCAATAAAACACTTACTGGGATGGTGGAACGAAAACAAATGTCCTTGGAATGAAACAAAGTCTTTGAGCCTCCCTGCACGCATGCGAATGGGTGCGTTAAAGGATTCGTGTAGCAATTCCTGGCTAGGGGCACAAGTTGCCACCCTTGTATCTCCGCCAAAAAGACAAAGTTTGTTCAGTCCTTATAGGGTTCGTTCGTGAACCCTTAGCTCTAATAAATTCCAGAAGAGGGTGTAAATCTTTGTTGCGATGTATATTAACCTAAAAACAGAAAAGACGGTGCAAAACAGCGCTAAAAATCACAAACCCCTATTGGGACAATTAATAAACAGTGGCAGCCAGACAAAGACTAACTGTACAGTCAGTAACTTAGCATGAAAAGAAAAAAAGATAATGTCGGCGCCAATTAAAGTAGTGAAAATATTCAAACCATGTGGTGAACAGTCCAAATCAAAGTCCTTTAGCAATGGTGATGGAGGATGAACAAAATGCAGATTCTCTCCAAGACGTGACGTGATATATGAAAAAATAAAGAGAAAAGATTATAGTGCAGTATGTCAGTATTGTGGACATAAAAACATATAACACTAACAACATATAACATACAAGGCAGACTCACAACAACAAGCCAGACAGAAAATAATAAAAAAGCTATTTATTAACAACTAGTGCAGGAATCTGGAGGGTGTCACACATCAATCCGGGGGGGGGGGGGTAAAATCGTTACCCTACTCACAGAATGGAGGATGTTTGAAAGCAGTAGGACTGGAAACACTTTCTGTGGATCCAAGATGGCAACCGGAGCTCTCTCTCTGGCGTCCCCACGTGTGGCAGATGCTGTGTGGAGCTTCAGGGACGCAGGAACAGTGATGCTGCTGCGCGGGCGTCGCGTCACGCTCTCTCCTCCTGCCGGTCTCCTATTCTCCTGCTCTCCTGCTCTCCAACCGGGCGGTGTGCTCCCCAACTCCAGGAATCAATTGCTTCTAAAAACGGATCTTCCCAACGCGTTTCGTGCGCATGCGCGCACTTCTTCAAGGGATGTAGCTACCCCTGAATCTGGATACTTTATATACACACAGTCCACTAGTCCGATTGGTTAATATTACAATTGGCAATAAGTTAACTGTATGACTGCCAGAATGGAGGTAGCAAACAGAAAAAGCCTGGCTAAACATACATACAATGATTAAGACAAAACAATACAACATTAAAACATTAAAAAACTTCTAAAATGTTTAAATAATGAAAGGAGCTCACAGTGAGGGAATATGTTATAAAAAAGCCTTCAATTCAAAGTCTATATTTAACCCCCTCGGTGAGAGTGTCTTCAATTCATAAATCCAGTATGCTTCCCGCATACTGGCATGATTTAGTCTATTCCCACCTCGGGGGCCGGCTTGCACCTCCTCAATGGCCTGACACCTTAAGCCTATAGGGTTCTTATTGTGGCATAAAAGAAAGTGATGGGAAACACTATGTGTGACTAGTCCTTTTCTTATATTGTAAATATGTTCATAGACACGTCTCTGATAGGATCTCCCCGTCCTGCCAACATATTGCAAGCCACAAGGGCATTGCAGCAGATAAATTACAAAAGTTGAATGACAGTTAATAAATGTTTTTATCGGGTAGGTCTTAGAGGTGACCATAGATGTAAATTGCCTAGCATTTTTACTGAAGGAACAAGCCACACATTTCGCACAAGTAAAGAAACCCATAATGTTCCCTATCTGTTTTGATTTGTGCTGTTTGATAGGACAGCTAGGGGCTAGTTTCGATTTTAAATTATTGGCCCTTGTGAATATTATATTTGGCTTTTTGGGCAAAATGTCCACCAAATCTTCATCTTTAAGTAAAATGGGCCAATATTTATTCAAAATGTGCTTAATTTTTGGGGCCATTTCGTTGTACTGAGTGATAAATGAAACTTGGTTATTGTATTTCTCAGTTCTCTCTTTTTTCTTTACATTATAATTGAGTAAAGTGTCTCTTTGAAGGTTATCGACCTGATCAAATGCTTTATCAATAAGATCTTCTGAGTATTTTCTCATGATAAATTTATTTTTCAGATCCCTTGCCTGTGTCCTAAATGTTTCATCATCAGTGCAGTTGCGTTTAAGACGTACTAGCTGGCCCTTTGGGATATTCCGTAGCCACTGTGGATAAGTTGATAAAGTCCCGGAGAGGGACGAAACGCGTCAGAGTGCCCCCTTCTGAGATGTACAGCATGTACTAATAAAGCTGCTTTTAACCTCAACTGTTCCTGAACCTGACTTTTTGCTGTGACCGCCTCTTCACCACTTTCACCTTGTCTACTATATGGCTGGAGCACGCAGGCATTTCACCGCGAGATTCGCCCGTCTGGAGGTCTGACGTCATCACTCCTTCCCCACACACGTGGACACGCCGGAACGCAGGGTTTGCAGAGACGCACTAGCACTCCTCCGTTAGCCGGAAACAGCGTGAGCGCGATCACCCAGCGGGATCCCACACATACCCTGTGAAACCGTTACCACGGAGGGAGGACACCCCGACTGCACGTGCAAGGATCGACAAGACGCCGCCGACGGCACTCCAGCGGGTCACCCGCATTGCATCGTGGCAAGCTTACTGCTAACCACACAGAGATACCAGTGACACCGGGCGGGTAAGGGCAACAGCTGTGGCGCAAAGAGGCCCGCGAGTGGAGTGTCCCTGGATGCTTCATCCTCCGCACCCGGCCATAGTCTGCACAACGGGCCCCCCGCCCAGGGTGAGTTCTTATAGTGTATCTTTTTCCATATTTGATGCTCACGGTGATCTGCTATATATATTCTCTAGTGGACTGTTGGTTTAATCCCACTCTAAGTTATACCAGACTTTAGCAGCATCAGGTTACTTGGGTTTACTCCCTTAGTCTTTCCTATCAGAGACGTGTCTATGAACATATTTACAATATAAGAAAAGGACTAGTCACACATAGCGTTTCCCATCACTTTCTTTTATGCCACAATAAGAACCCTATGAACAGGCTTAAGGTGTTAGGCCATTGAGGAGGTGCAAGCTGGCCCCCGAGGTGGAAATAGACTAAATCATGCCAGTATGCGGGAAGCATACTGGATTTATGAATTGCATACAAAGGAAACTTATCAAAATGTGGCGCTCTAAGTAATCAGATATAACCAATAATAATACTATAAATAGTACAGTGATACTTATACAAATATATGATGCAGCTGTGACCCAGTTGAGGTTTGCTCAGTCAATCCTAATGTAGAATAGTAGCGATGAAATGTCCGGGAAGCGCAATATATGTAAAAAAGAAATAAAATACAATGGTGATAGTGCAATATTGTTAAGGTGAAATGGATAAACTCAAATACAGATGACACTGCTCTCAATATATACTCACAAACGTGTGAGGTTATTCAGGCACATAAAGGTATCTTTTAAGGTATTGTTGTTAGTCCTTCAGTCATCAGGAGATACAGCAGTCAATGCAGCCCCATACAGATGTACTCCCAGGAACCTTAATCAAAGATACGACTGGACATAGTGCAGACTGTATGTATAATTTATGAAGATAAGTCAAAACAAGTTTACACTCACATGGTTTTAAATAAGGATAAGCATTTAGATCTCGATGGATCTCTCCGGCCGGGTGAATGGTGTTTCAGCTCCCCCTCTCTCGTGGCGTGCGTTTCACCGGTGCGTTCCAAACACCGGAAGTGATGTCATCCGCCGCGTCCACTTCCTGGGGTTCCGGCCGTCTCAGGGATAGAGCGTCACTCTACGCGTTTCACCACATAGGTTTCATCAGGACTCCTGATGAAACCTATGTGGTGAAACGCGTAGAGTGACGCTCTATCCCTGAGACGGCCGGAACCCCAGGAAGTGGACGCGGCGGATGACATCACTTCCGGTGTTTGGAACGCACCGGTGAAACGCACGCCACGAGAGAGGGGGAGCTGAAACACCATTCACCCGGCCGGAGAGATCCATCGAGATCTAAATGCTTATCCTTATTTAAAACCATGTGAGTGTAAACTTGTTTTGACTTATCTTCATAAATTATACATACAGTCTGCACTATGTCCAGTCGTATCTTTGATTAAGGTTCCTGGGAGTACATCTGTATGGGGCTGCATTGACTGCTGTATCTCCTGATGACTGAAGGACTAACAACAATACCTTAAAAGATACCTTTATGTGCCTGAATAACCTCACACGTTTGTGAGTATATATTGAGAGCAGTGTCATCTGGATTTATGAATTGAAGACACTCTCACCGAGGGGGTTAAATATAGACTTTGAATTGAAGGCTTTTTTATAACATATTCCCTCACTGTGAGCTCCTTTCATTATTTAAACATTTTAGAAGTTTTTTAATGTTTTAATGTTGTATTGTTTTGTCTTAATCATTGTATGTATGTTTAGCCAGGCTTTTTCTGTTTGCTACCTCCATTCTGGCAGTCATACAGTTAACTTATTGCCAATTGTAATATTAACCAATCGGACTAGTGGACTGTGTGTATATAAAGTATCCAGATTCAGGGGTAGCTACATCCCTTGAAGAAGTGCGCGCATGCGCACGAAACGCGTTGGGAAGGTCCGTTTTTAGAAGCAATTGATTCCTTTAGTTGGGGAGCACACCGCCCGGTTGGAGAGCAGGAGAGCAGGAGAATAGGAGACCGGCAGGAGGAGAGAGCGTGACGCGACGCCCGCGCAGCAGCATCACTGTTCCTGCGTCCCTGAAGCTCCACACAGCATCTGCCACACGTGGGGACGCCAGAGAGAGAGCTCCGGTCGCCATCTTGGATCCACAGAAAGTGTTTCCAGTCCTACTGCTTTCAAACATCCTCCATTCTGTGAGTAGGGTAACGATTTTACCCCCCCCGGATTGATGTGTGACACCCTCCAGATTCCTGCACTAGTTGTTAATAAATAGCTTTTTTATTATTTTCTGTCTGGCTTGTTGTTGTGAGTCTGTCTTGTATGTTATATGTTGTTAGTGTTATATGTTTTTATGTCCACAATACTGACATACTGCACTATAATCTTTTCTCTTTATTTTTTCATATATCACGTCACGTCTTGGAGAGAATCTGCATTTTGTTCATCCTCCATCCCCATTGCTAAAGGACTTTGATTTGGACTGTTCACCACATGGTTTGAATATTTTCACTACTTTAATTGGCGCCGACATTATCTTTTTTTCTTTTGATGTATATTAACCTGTCACACTCCAGAACCGCTGACTCTAACCTTGGACACTTCTCTTAGTTGAATCAGGTGAATCTTTGGTGAATCTGGCCAGCAGGCATTTTTCATGGGGTTTAGGGCCCTATAACTTACATGCATAACCAATCCCGCCCGTGGGAACATTTCTCCCACCTATCCCCGACTTGCCAGTACTTTGCAGGAAGGGCAGAAGTTGCGTCCCGGTTTGCACGGAGCAGGCACTAACGTCACACCTGGGCTCCTTAGCATACCAGGGTCCAACTTCTTCCCTGGCAGCACGAAGTCTGGGGTTTGGCCACCAAGTGTGAAGTACACATACTTTGCACCGGTATCTGGCACTCACACTATCCCGGCCATCCTAACACCTAGGACCTCTGAGGCTTTTGAACTCCAGACTTCTCATAGACATTGAGGCACCCTCACTGCAGGGTGTTTTTGAAGCCTGGAGTTGAGAAATCCCTCAGTTCATTCATCCTTAACATACTTGCATGTTAAAAGGATTTATTCCCGGGCTGACAGAAAAAAGTTTCCTGTCTGCACATTTAAAACCATCAGTACAATACACTTTATTAATAAAAGTATGTTCTGCTTATGCAACTGTAATAAACTTTATATGTGGGTGCATGGTTTCTTTATTCCTAGCTGCACCCAAAAAGTTAGAGTGCTAGCTCACTTTTAGCACGAGTTATCTTACTTAATTGACCAGGCTATGATGTGGTTTGCGAGTTAACCAAGTTCTCACATCAATTTACTTTACCCCTTTCAAGTTAAGAAGCTAACAAGGTAACGGATACATTTTGACAGAAAACCACTTCAGCTAAACCACAAACCACTTACTCAATTAACCTTGCGGTTACGAGGTCGAGGGCTTTGAAAATTCAAAGTTTCAAAGTGGCCACACATACACAGCCACGCATCTTCAATCAGTGCTCGCAGCTCCCCATTGTGTCACAAAACCAATTGGCACAGTTCACATAAAGTTCTATTACTGCAGCTATGGATTCAGCTGCAAAATGTGGACAACACAGAGGGTGTAGGGGAAAACATGTCAGGGTGTTGCACATACAGTTAACCCCTTCAGTCCCAAAACAATTTAGGATTAATCAGGCGGGTATAATGCCTTTATTAGTGGCCTGATTAACCCTCTATCGCCATACACCCTGACAACAGTTTACCGTAAAATCATCCCTGACTCTCACGCCTTGCGCATCTCCGCTGGTTAGCACTCCTGGAACAGTAAAACACACATATTTGTATTACACATGCAGTTACATACCGCAATTGGGTGGAAGAGCTGACACTCCCAATTCCCCAATATTGCTTAGGGCACCTGTGAAAGGGTGAATGAACGTCACCAGCCATATACCTGGCAAACATATGTCTAAGTTTGCAGTGGTTAACTTTCAGTGGAGAAGGGCTGCTTAATGAGTCTGACCCCAGCTGCATAATCAAGGTGTTTAAAACCCCCAGGCTACACACACATGTATGCTAGCTGGTCAGGAGATAGGACTGAAAATACTGATTACTGCTATAAGGTCTGTGTTGCAAAGTATATATGTGATGAACTGTCTGTGTCCTGCATGCAAAAGAGAAGCTGCCTTGTTTTATAAGCTGAAGAGAAGCTATTTTGTTTTGTCTGCTAAAGAGAAGCTATTTTGTTTTGTCTGCTGAAGAAGAAGCTATTTTCTTTTTGTCTGCTAATGAGAAGCTATTTTGTTTTTGTGTGCTATATGTTTTAAGGCTCAACAAAGTAGCCTTATCAAGAGAACCCAAGTGTGTGGTTGCATGTACCCTGCAACAGCACCCCGCCGGGCATAATGCCTTTATTTACTGGCCTATGTACCCTCCGTCACAGTGTCTCATATTAATGTCATCAAAACTCTTTTCTACAACTCTTTACCCTTACGATGTATATGGCTAAAATGATAACATTCTTTTAAAAACCTGCCTCTGTTCTAATTAAATCCTCCTCCTTTCCTTTAAGGCGATGCACTCATTCCTTATTCCTTCAAGACTGTATTTTCTGTTTCATGCTTTTCTACTGCTGTCTCCTGCATGAAATATTTATCTCTCACCATCCCTACCCTTGAACGCTCCACCATTTACATCTCTATCTGGAAAGCACTCTCTTTTCCCATCGCAAAGCAGCAATATGAGTTAACTTTAAAAAAAAAAAACGATTACAAGTTTGAAGCTGGGGGTATCAGGAACTGAACCCCATTAATTTAAGCTCCGGTGACCTCCTACTTCCAGAGATATTTACCTCCATAGTGGTGCCGGATCCCTGCAGGCAGAGAAACTGTTTTCCGGTATCCCCTGCACTTGTAAAGCTCCCGCGTCACGTGACTGGGACATTTAAATTCTGCAGGGGATACCAGCACCCATAACGGGGCCTGTATCTCCTGAAGTAGGGGGTCCCCGAGCCTGAAACCAATGCGGTTCAGCTCAGGAGACCCCTTGCACATCTACACTATTATTACAAATCATATTTGTACAGCATGTTCTCCTGTTAGAGCCGTGCATGTTCTTACAGACTGCTTTATTTATATCAGTTATCGTGCTATATAACTTTAAGCACGATAACAGGGGGTAAAGAAGGTGCGATATGGCACTTTTTGGCAAGGCAGGCCGAAAACGCGCCGAGCAGCCTTAGTGAATAGCGCATTTAGCTTCACCCTTTTTTCCCATTTCAGCGCAAATAATCGGAGCTTAGTGAATCACCCCCCATGTCTCCCAAAACACTACTCTCTTCTCTGCCAATGTTTACTTTTATGTACTATGCATGTATCCCTATTTGCATTATTATCGATATGTTTTGTACTGTATAATATAGATGTGAGATGTGCTCATCTACCTGGCTTGGGAACATCTTAATTTGCTGTAAGACACATTGGGCCCATGCAAGTAAATATATTGGAAATAAAAACATAAGGAATTATGAGAGAATACACATTAGCAAATGAAGAAAGTCTGATCTACAGTCAAAGGGAAATGAATGCATCTTTTTCTAATTACATGAAGATGAAATTACCAAGGTAACCTTTGGTCCTTATCAGCAAATATCTTTATTCAGCTATCCAATCTATTCTACAATCTGCATTTACCACTATCTCACTCTTTGCTAATTAAATATATCCTCTCCAATTTATCATCCTCCCTCCTGTGCATTTCTTATCTCATTAACCAGGTACTTTTCTCAGTATATGCATGCCCTTTCTTTTCCCAGGCAGCCTCTACATTCCGATGATGTATGATAGCATTGTGACTTATAGCCCTCTATCTCTGGAACTTCCTTCCTTTATATTGTGGCTATCCACTTTCTCTATAATTATGCAGAGTTGCATCTGAAAATGTACTTCCTTATAAAGAATTTGAAGAGAAGCTCCTGCAATCCTAACCGATCCCTTAGGACTAGATTCAATAAAGGTCAAGCAGTGAGATAAGGGGCTTTTTACTAGATCAATATGTTTTGGATATTTTTTAATTTGACGTATGCAAATGAGTAATTAACACAAAATTACTAATTCTCATGCTATGCACTGAACACCGATACCTGACTTTATCAGACTACTGCTCAAAAATATTGCCATTCATGTTAATCATTTTCCCTAGGGTAGTGTTAGGCCTATTTTAACTATGTATCAAATAGCCACTATATACATAGGCAAGAGAAGACTGGCCAACATAGAATATGTAATTTTATCACCATTACATTGTAGAACATATTAATATATTCACCCCTTTGCAACCCAAGTTGCCAGCATGTCATGGTGAATGCATGATTAGTAGTATGGATGTGGGAGTAGGCATGAGAGAAGGGTATGTAGGAGTGGGCATGGGAGTGGGCATGAGAGGATTGGGCATGAGAGGATGGGAGGAAAGGGAAGTGACCATGAATAGGGGAGCAGAGAGTAGTGGAGTGTGGAGTCAAGAGAGGAGGAGTGATGAAGTTAGGAGTGGTGTTGAGAGGAGTGGAGGTATGAGTGAGGTTAGGAGAGTAGGTGGGGATGAGGAGACAAGGGCTAGAGGGGATCAGGAAAGGCCAGAGATTGGGGAGTCCAGAAGTGGTTTGAAGAAGAGAGGTAGTTAGAGGGAGGAGACTGCAGTGAGGCAGTATAGTGAACAGCTCAGGGTCTGGGTCTCCACCTATGGTTCACGGCACAGGAAAATGTTCTTGTGGAGCATGCGCTACAAAATGAGGACCTGCTGTTGGCAGCAAGGATCAAAAGCTATGAAAAGAACCATCCATGAGAGAAAATATGTGGCCATGTCTCCATCCTGGGAGTGGTCAGAAGTGTTGTACTGCAAAAAAAAAGTTCTCCGACATAAAGCACATGATCAAGAAAAAGATGGTAGAGGCACGCAGGCATGGAGCTGGGACAGAAGGAGGCCCCCCAAGACCATTCCAGATTAAGCTTATGGAAGCCTGGCTCAGCAGCATCCTCTACCCAGATGCTGTCTATGAGCTGGAAGGAAAATGCTATATTGGACCACGAGTCTGAAGTCGAGACCGGATAGTACTACAACATCATTAAATGCTATAATCTATTTTTTTTTTCAGTGTTTCAAGCTCATGCCTGAACACAATGGTGATTGGTATATATAGCAACGAGTGCACCTACATTCCAAAAACCTTTAAAGGGACCTCTGTGGTGTACAAAGTACGTTAAAGCAATTGCACTTGATGGAACATTCTTAAAATATAATTTTTATAGGTATAATCCCATTACATGAGGGATACATGGTTCTACAAAACTCAGGTAATCTACAGAAAAGTTAGATTAGACTGATGCACACTAAGTAGCACAGAAGATAATATACCGTCATGTATTACATGCATGAGTAGGCTTCGTCCTGTTGCTGATCATAATGTGAAGAGAAACATATGTTAATGACAATCTTTAAACACTCATCTATGGTGCCTATTCACTAAACCTCGATAAATTTAGTGCATTGCCGAGCGACTGCATTGTTACACAACACTTTTAAATATTTGTGTCAAGACGGTATTCACTAAGAAAAGACAATTTTTAAAAAAAAGTGCAGTCAAAAAATATAAGATCGTACTACATTTTTTTTTCTTTCTAAGTCTTACCGCACTAAGGGTATCATGCAGTAAGCGGCAGAAAAATGCATTAGCCAGTTTAGCAATTAGCCAGGTTTTTGGCGTGTTAAACTGGCTGTATGCTGTAAGGGGCGAATCCCTGGCGAATGAATGTGCCACCAACATTTTATGAAATGGCTAGTAACCGGTGGTGGGACGGCTGCCTGGCGAGAAACGTGCGAGAAGCCGTCCCCTGCCGAGTTGTGTTGGCAGCAGAGAGAGATACGCTGCTCTCTCGGCGCAAACATCAGCACAATAAAAATTATTTTTAAAACAACTTTTATTCATAGTGTGCATGTGCAGGGGGTCTCCGGAGCTGAACCACATTGGTTTCAGGTCGGGGGACCTCCTGCTTCCCGAGATACAGGCCCCTTTTTGAGGTGCCGGTATCCCTCTGCATTTAAAGGTCCTGATCACGTGACCGCGGAATGTAAACAAAGCAGAGGGATACCTGCACCCCATAAAGGGGTCTGTATCTCGGGAAGCAGGGGGTCCCCGGACCTAAAACAAAAGCGCTTCAGCTCCGGAGACCCTCTGCACATCTACACTATGAGTAAAACACACATATCAAAAAAAAGACTCGTTCCTTACCTTACAGGGTATCTGCTATGGTAGCGAAGCAGCATTAACATTTATTTAATAATACTGTACGTGAGCAGGGGGTCCCCCGAGCTGAACCGCATCACTTTGTGGACCAGGGACCCCCTGCTTCCCGAGTTACAGGCCCCGGTATGTGTGATCGGATGGGCTGTGTCGCCGCCATGTTTTTAGCGTCCCATACGCTACGTGCCCGCAATAAACATGGCGTCCACACTGTAACCGATGCCCCAAACCGGGGCCTGTAACTCGGAAGCAGGGGGTCTCAGAGCCACAAATAAATGCGGTTCAGCTCAGGGGGCCCCCTGCTCCCCCACAATATTATTAAAATACATTAATGCTGCTTCATTACCATAGCGGATAGCCGCTAAGGCAATGAAGGGGTTAACGCATAATAGCATGTTTATTGGGGACAAATGCCACCAATAAACATAGCAGCAATACACAACATACAATACAGTAATGGGCAACATTACTATTATCCACAAATGGATAATAGTGCATGTGTCCATTTAAAATACATACAGAACAATAAATAATAATAATAATACAAAAATAAAAACATTAAATACATATAGCACTCACCCATGTCCGGCTGCCACGATGAAGGCCATCCTCATCTTCATCCTGCCCATGCCCCATCCGCTTCTGCAAAACAGACACAAGAATAAAAACATCCAATGTAATGTCCCCTAACCCCTTAATCACCATAGCGGTTATTAACCACTACAGTCATTAAGGGGTTAACCCACCATCACCCACATACCCTCCCCCACTAACCCCCCCATCCCTGAGGCCTAACCACCCTCACCCACTACCCACAGGGGAGTCCTACCAAATACCCTTAGGAACAATACCCCCTCCCCCAGCACATACAGTACAATAATGTGCCAAATAACTATTATCCACATAGGGATAATACATTATTTGGCCATTATTAAACACATTAAATACCGTAATAAAATAAAGAAAATTCTACTAACCTCATCAATAAGAAGGCTCCGTCGCCAGCATCATCCTTGGGGTCCGTTGCCAAAATAATAAATAGCCAATACATATCAATGACATTAACATTCCAATGAACCCCTTAATCACCTTATCGGGTACTAACCTCAAAGGTAATTAAGGGGTGAAGCCATCCTGCAATGGCAACACCACTTATGCATAACATCCTCAATGAATTAAAAAGCAATTTCCTAAACAAATCTCATTTAATCATTCAATCAGAAGCCTCAAATGCCACTTAAAACATTGCATTGACATTGTATACATGTAGCATAACATGTAAGCTACATGTACACGCTGCAAATCAATGTTAACAATACAATAATCCAACTCAAATAGCCTGACATCACAAGAAGTATATTATGTAATCCAATAAAGTCACCATCAATGAATTAACAGACATGAATTACATCCCTAAACAATAGCATCCATACCAATTACACAATTAACTATAGCTATCGTTACAGAGAACAAGTTCAAAACATACAAAAAAGACACCAAAAATTACAATATACTAAAGCAAGCCTCTCCATAACCTACAGTACAGCATAGAAGCCCCAAAATTACATCTCTCTAATAATAAAATACATTTAACACACATCTATGCATAGCAGCATAGTCACAATCATTTACAATACAGTAAATCAAGCTTTTACAACACTATCATTTCTTACCCTGTATGTATATATCTCTCTAGACATACATACATACATACATACATACAGTGGCAAGAAATGATATGCATAAAAAAAAATAAACACATGAAAAAGCAAAAAAAAACAGTTACATTAAATACATTTCTTTATTTAACTTACCATTACTTGACCCCATCGACTCCCGTTGATCAGCTTACTCACGAACCAATCCACGAACAGGAACCCATAAAATAAAAAAACATAAAATAATAAACATTCAAATAATAAAACACGACAATCCAGGGGTCTTCTAGTTGTAACCCATCTTCATCTGTATTCTTCTACCTTCTTCCGGGGTCTTCTTCCCGTCTGCTGCCACGCCCTGGTCTTCTTTCTTCAGTAGAAGGTCCTTCCTCCTCGGCGTCTGGCTTCAAAATGAGATGACATAGGCTTTTAAAGGCCTATGACGTCACATTTTCATCATATGATTCCCACGGCCCTGATTGGGCCTTGAAAACCATGTGTTTTCGCCGATGTAAAAAAAAATGATGACGTCACTTAAAGGCAAAGAAAGCACAGCCAATCAGAATGGCTTTGCTTCAATTGCCTTTAAGATGACGTCATGAAAAGAAACATGGCCACCCTCACATGGTACGGCAGCCAATCAGAGCGTGGGAACTCCATCCCTACTCTGATTGGCTCTAGTAGACCATGTGACAGAGGCTTGGGGAAGAACGGATACGATGTCATTGAAAGCCTGTCACATGGTACTTGAACCAATCAGAGTAGGGATAGATTTCCCACGCTCTGATTGGCTGCCGTACCATGTGAGGGTGGCCATGTTTCTTTTCATGACGTCATCTTAAAGGCAATTGAAGCAAAGCCATTCTGATTGGCTGTGCTTTCTTTGCCTTTAAGTGACGTCATCATTTTTTTTACATCGGCCAAAACACATGGTTTTCACGGCCCAATCAGGGCCGTGGGAACCATATGACGAAAATGTGACGTCATAGGCCTTTAAAAGCCTATGTTGTCTCATTTTGAAGCCAGACGCCGAGGAGGAAGGAACTCCGGAGAAGAAAGAAGACCAGGGCGTGGCAGCAGATGGGAAGAAGACCCCGGAAGAAGATAGAAGAATACAGATGAAGATGGATTACAACTTTAAGACCCCTGGATTGTCATGTTTTATTATTTTAATGTTTATTATTTTCTGGTTTATTATTTTATGGGTTCCTGTTCGTGGATTGGTTCGTGAGTAAGCTGATCAACGGGAGTCGATGGGGTCAAGTAATGGTAAGTTAAATAAAGAAATGTATTTAATGTAACTGTGTTTTTTTTTGCTTTTTCATGTGTTTATTTTTTTTTATGCATATCATTTCTTGCCACTGTATGTATGTATGTATGTATGTATGTATGTATGTATGTCTAGAGAGATATATACATACAGGGTAAGAAATGATAGTGTTGTAAAAGCTTGATTTACTGTATTGTAAATGATTGTGACTATGCTGCTATGCATAGATGTGTGTTAAATGTATTTTATTATTAGAGAGATGTAATTTTGGGGCTTCTATGCTGTACTGTAGGTTATGGAGAGGCTTGCTTTAGTATATTGTAATTTTTGGTGTCTTTTTTGTATGTTTTGAACTTGTTCTCTGTAACGATAGCTATAGTTAATTGTGTAATTGGTATGGATGCTATTGTTTAGGGATGTAATTCATGTCTGTTAATTCATTGATGGTGACTTTATTGGATTACATAATATACTTCTTGTGATGTCAGGCTATTTGAGTTGGATTATTGTATTGTTAACATTGATTTGCAGCGTGTACATGTAGCTTACATGTTATGCTACATGTATACACTGTAAATGCAATGTTTTAAGTGGCATTTGAGGCTTCAGATTGAATGATTACATGAGATTTGTTTAGGAAATTGCATTTTAATTCATTGAGGATGTTATGCATAAGTGGTGTTGCCATTGCAGGATGGCTTCACCCCTTAATTACCCTTGAGGTTAGTACCCGATAAGGTGATTAAGGGGTTCATTGGAATGTTAATGTCATTGATATGTATTGGATATTTATTATTTTGGCAACGGACCCCAAGGATGATGCTGGCGACGGAGCCTTCTTATTGATGAGGTTAGTAGAATTTTCTTTATTTTATTACGGTATTTAATGTGTTTAATAATGGCCAAATAATGTATTATCCCTATGTGGATAATAGTTATTTGGCACATTATTGTACTGTATGTGTTTGGGGGAGGGGGTATTGTTCCTAAGGGTATCTGATAGGACTCCCTTGTGGGTAGTGGGTGACGGTGGTTAGGCCTCAGGTGGTGGGGGGGTTAGTTGGGGAGGGTATGTGGGTGATGGTGGATTAACCCCTTAATGACTGTAGTGGTTAATAACCGCTATGGTGATTAAGGGGTTAGGGGACATTACATAGGATGTTTTTATTCTTGTGTCTGTTTTGCAGAAGCGGATGGGGCATGGGCAGGATGAAGGTGAGGATGGCCTTCATCGTGGCAGCCGCACATGGGTGAGTGCTATATGTATTTAATGTCTTTTTTGTTCTGTATGTATTTTAAATGGACAACTGCACTATTATCCATTTGTGGATAATAGTCATTGTGCCCATTACTGTTTTGTATGTTAGGGGGGTATAGGTGTTGTTGGGGTCATATATATATATATTTATATATATATATATATATTTATTTAGTTAGTGTGGGGCTGGTGTGTGTATTTTTTTTTATTGTGGGTAGTGGGGGTGGGTGAAGGGGGTATTAGCCCAACGGTGTTTGTTTAGGGCTTGCGGGTGGGTAGCAGGAGGCCTTAACCCCTTCATGACCGTAGCAGTATTAACCGCTACGGTCGTGAAGGGGTTAAGTGCACCTGCAACCCCCCCGCAAGCCCTAAACAAACAACAAGGGCCAAATACCCCCTTCACCCACCCCCGCTACCAACAATAAAGCTGGCACAGCTGTTTAACCCCTTCATTACCTTAGCAGTTAACCGCTAAGGTAATGAAGTGGGCTTTAAATGCATTTTTTCTGCCTCGGATGCATGCCGGGGGGGTCCGGTGCTGATATTAATGGTATCAGCTCCGGAGACCCCCGGCATCAATCGCAGCCAGGAAAAAGGCCTGAATTTTTTCTAAGTGCCGATCCGCCACTCATCTGCTGCGTCTGAGCAGCAACTTGCCATCTTTTTCTTGCGTGGCTGATCAGCCAGCAAAACGGTATTCTAGAGAGGCGAATAGCTCCGCTTAGCTACTCGCCTCTACTAGAAAACAGCGTGGCGGAAAAAGTTGGATTTTTAGGCGGAAGGTGCCTTCTCGCCCCGGCACCGGCGAAAAATAAAAAAAACCGCCAGCCAAACTGGCGGTTTTGTTGAATCTCGCCACTTTCTCACCCGTTACTGAATATGGATAGGCTTTTTAGGCAGGAAAGTGGCGAGAATTGCCTTTCCGCCGCTTACTGCATGAACCCCTAAAACTGTTTGTTTAAATTGCAGCCTGGAAGAGTTGCAGGGAGAGAGTTGCATCTCCATGCACGGCTCTTTCAGGCTATCATGCAGTTTAAATATTCATTTTAATAATAGTGTACAGGAGCAAGGGGTCTCCTGGGCTGAATCTCATTGATTTTAGCCTCAGGGACCCTCTAGTGAATGAAGGATTTAAATACTGCAAGAGACATCGGCACCCCATAACGGGGCCTATATCTCGGAAGTAGGGGGTCCCCGAGGCTGAAATCAATGCGGTTCAGCTCAGGAGACCCCATGCTCCTGCACTGCCAGCACCGGCTTACAATAACGGTCCGACCGTCAGTGAAAACCTGGTGACCGGCAACCCTTGCTATCTGTCCCCGCCAGGATACCTGCAAAACTTCCAGCCTGAACCTGATTTCACGTACAGATATCAGCAAGCTTGCATGTACCAAAAAGATTTACAGCTTCATCAGCTGTCAACTACAGGTATAGCAGACCCGCTGTCACCTGTCAAGTACGTGTATAATGAAGACTACGGGACTGACAGTGTCTCATCACCACCTGTTTGGCAAAGTCTATAATGAAGGTAAATACAGTATAATTTATGGCCACTAACCCCTTAATCCCCTTACCGGTTAGTAACTGCTATAGTAATAAAGGGATTAACCTCCCTCCCCCGCAACCCACATGGGATGCCTAACCACCTTTCCTGGGGCAAAGGCCCCACACTCCACCCCTGCTACCCATTGATTGACACAGTGGTAAACCATGCCCCAACTATGGGCATGGATTGCCACACTGACAATGAATGGGGGAGCTACAAATTTAAAAAAAAGCACCAAATACAATACACTAAATTTCAATAAGAATAAAGGCCAATAGACCAATTGATTGTCACAGTGGTACACCATGCCCATGTAATATAGTATGGGCATGGTTTGTCACTATTGCAGTCAATGGGCAACCTAAAAAAAAAGCACCCAAAATGCAATACATATCAATTAAATAAAAACAAGCATTTGGGGAAAATGCATTGCTTGTCACTATGCATATCTAAACCCTTGAGCGGGCATAGATAAACACATTGGCAGTCAATGGGCAAACTAAAAAAAAACACATAACACAAACTACAATACACAGCAATGAAATAAAAAACAAAATTTCCCTTAAAATGCAGCCCGAAAGGGGCATAGATAAACACATTGGCAGTCAATGGGCATCCCCCCAAAATTCCACAATTAAATAAAATACAACCCATTTTTTTCTCACCTTTGATGTCTTCAACCCTAGCTGAGCACCAACTCTTGACCATCAAACAGCCCATGTGAAGAAGTCCATGATCATATCTTGATTGAAGAGATATGGTAAGTCCTTCATTCTTTTCTTCTTTCTTTTCTTCCATTCTGTCTTCTTTACTTGTCATCCAATGGGGCAGATGTTGTCCCGTCGGCTCCTTGGCATAACATGAGACAGGACAGGCCTTATATAAGGCTTGTAAATCACATTTCAGTGTCAAATGGTACACCCCTAATCTGATTGGCTGTGTACCATGTGACAGATTCCTTTTTTTAAAAGGATGTGAGGTCATAAAAAGGGAGGGAAGCCAACCAACAGGAAGGATATGCTTCCCTCCCTTTAAGATGATGTCACCAAAAAAAGGCAGGGGACCTGCCGGCCTCCTGTATCAATCCAGTACAGTAAAACGAAAAGAAACTGCTTTTATGCATCTTGCAATTCCTTTAGCACTAACCTTTAGCTGACGCCAAAGTATTGAAAGTTTTTATAGTACGATATGGTATGATATAGTACACAACTTAGAGAATAGCAGTTTCTTGCAAAAAAATCAATTTCGGGCATTTTGTGGCTTATCGTATGTTTTTTGTCAGAGTGTTATAGTACTATAAAAAGCCGTTTTAGTGCGATATTGCAGTTATTGGAGCTTTGCGAATAACAACACAGGCCATATCGCACTATAAGGGCATTATAGTGGTATAAGCCACTTATCGAAGTTTAGTGAATAAGCCCTTATGACCCATAATCACTAAAGTGTGTGCTAAGCTTTAGCATGATCCATCTCCCGATCAAAAGAATGGGCGTTTCTACGTACTAAAACTCTGCATAGATGAATGAATGTGGGACATAGATTATTTAATAATACATGGCTAGACCATGTAATGGAGAGAAAAGTGTAGTTTGTGTAGGTTACTGGTAAATGTACTTTCACATAATCACAACAAAGTTGCTGTATTCTTATTTTAATTGTCTTACCTATACATAAGTCCATCACACAGAGAATGTGGAGCTTCCAGAGCTTATCATAGCACCACAAGAGGATATAATGGTTTTACATTTGGAGGAAGTGTGGATAGGAGCGAGTGCATAATGATTGAGCGCATAATGAAAAAATCTTACATATGTAGTGCATTTTCCACCACCCCCTGGGAAATATGATGGCTATGGTGTATGTGGTGCGTTACCTGTGTCTCACAGGAGGCCTGGGCCTCCGCTGCTGGGACCCTGTGGTGTGCCCGATCCGTCGGGTGACAGCGCCTCCACCTGTACGGGTCCTACTATGTAGGATAACCCCGTTACAGGACCCCATGCAATAATAAACACTCCAGTAAGAGTAACAGTTTTTACTGCATGCATAGAATAATAACGGTAACAGTCCCACCAACTAGGCATGCACGGCCGTACCCTCACACTGTCGAACACAATGTCCACTCTGAATGGGATATCCCCAAAGTACTGAGGGGCCCTTTGGCACCCAACCACCCTGGTGTCCACAATTAGCAACCCACCCAAAAGTATGAGACAGCACTGCCCACAAATAACGTGGGTACAGTTGGTGCAATTTTTGGTACCTGCCGGGTACTCCAGCACCCGGTAACTCCACAACAGAATGAAAGGATCCACTGATCCAGTGACGGTTGCTGTCAACGACGACGTCCGCCTCCACATGGGGTGACCTCCCACGTGGATAGTATCACCGTTGAAGATAGTCTCTCAATATGGTAGTCAGTTCCCAGACCACTGGATCGTCAGGTTCGCTGCCGTGTCCTGGCTGTGTCCCTCTCTCTGGCACTACACGGGCCGTGTCCCTAACTGATGGGCCGGTCCTGCAGCAACCACAAACTGAGGGGATTCGGGGCCTAGATGGGGCCTAAGGGGGGGGGGTCTCTGGCCTAGTGCAGGGGTCACTGACTCCCGGCACATACACACCCTACCCCTTCCGCGTCCCAGTCTGACTGGCGTGTTCCTAGCACGCAAAATTTCTGGGGCAGGGGGATCCTCGCAGCCCTATTGGCCTATCTGTGGCACCTGATCCCCCTGTCCCTGGGCTTGTAGTCCCCGCATAGCCCTCTCTGGGTAATGGATGCCTTGCGCACATACACTGCGCATGCGTGCTCATTCCTGCCCACAGAGGATATGAATGCGGCTGATGGTGATGAAGACGGCCTTCATCCTTGCAGGGATAAGTAGAAGTTTTATTTACTTTATGCTTGCTGGATAATGTTTTATTTTGAATGGGCAAATGAGCATTTATCCATATCTGGATAATAGTAATTTTGCCCATTACTGTACTGTATGTGTTGGGGTGGGGAGGGGAAGAGAGGGGGTGTTGGGGGTAGAGGAGGTGGGTATCAGGGTTGTTGTGTTTTTTAATGTTTGTTGGGGGTAGAGGTATTTGTGAAAGGGGTAGTTGCCCCAAGGGTGGGTAGTTAGGCATCTCGGGTGGGTAGCAGGAGTGGTTAACCCCTTCATTACCATAGTGGTTCCCACTGCTATTTTAGTGATGGGGTTCACTCCTCCCGCTACCTTCACGGCAAGCCTAACCACCCACCCTGGTTGTATGTCTCTTTTGATATAGCCTCCGTTGTAACAAATATACTGGACAGTATCAAGATACAGTAATTTGTTTCTAGTATAGAAACAGTGTGTCTGCCAGTGGGGCAACCCTAATAATAGGATTAAAGATCCCTTCATAGGTGGGGTGAGAGAGAGATGGTCTGTCCTAATTGATTCTGAGTGGCACCCTGTGTTATGGTCAGCGAATAGGGGTGTTAGGTCAGTGAACATCTGTAAATCCATGCTCAGTAGAGCTTAAATCACCTGTCTGCCTTGGAATGGAGAGAAAAAAGTCTGCAAGTTATTTGAACCGGTTTTGCATTTTACACTTAACGGAGCAGCGAGAATTCAGGGACTTTCCAAAATGTGCGCGGTTTAGCTAATTTTGCCATATCACTCGCGTTTGCATAGTCAGAATGAAACTGGCTCTAAAAAGTACTCTCGTGCAAGGTATGGATAGAGTTGGGCGGATCCGTCCAAATCCGTGTCCCGGATTCTCACTGATATTACCCCCAAAATCCATTTTGCAGTCTTAAATTGACAAACGGATTTGGGCGGTTTCAATCTTCGCCGATTCATCAAAAAACGCTATTGGATACAACATGTGGACAGATTTGTAGAATCCAATCTGGGCATTGTTGAATCCATGGATTGAATTCTACAAATCCATCCACAGGTTGCGGAAACCGCGGTGTATATTGGTAATAATAAATAAATATAATAAATTTAAAAAATAATAATAAACAATCTGCAAACCGCGAATCGCCCTTTTTGAGATTGATCCGCTGAAATCCGCAGAGCAAAGGAACAACCGATCTGCTGCGTATCCAAATTCGGCAAAAAAATGTGCCCATCTCTAAGTATGAAATAAAGAAAAACCTGGCGCCAAATTGTCAGTGGAATGTCCTGAACTCCTCAAGGGATCCGCACACTTGCTCGACAGACCATGTAAAGAGAAAAACACAAACAAACAAAAATCATAGCGCAACACTGTAGGGTGAGCAGTACTGCACTAATACACACAAACAATTAAGAGTCCTAGCGACAATTAAAAAACTATTTATTGAAAGGAACTATGCCAAGTCTGGCATTGGCAAATACAAAGAACCGCAGGTCATCTGAGACACAAAAATTGGAGCCCTACTTACAGACAGCAAGGCTTAAACTCGCATTGGTAGGAACAAGTCCTAAATACAGATGGTCTCCCTGCCGGGTGATGTCTCTGCTCCGTTGCGGCTTGAGCTCCAAACCGTCCCTGCGATGGTAGCTGGAACAGCTCCGGATATGGAGGCTGGTGTGCGGGGTCCACAGCTCTGCACCGCGTGTAGACACACGCCTCACTTCCTCCTTCGGAGCAAACGGGAAATCTCTGCGCGCCCGTGCGCGATAGTACCCGTGGCCTTAAAGGGACAGCTGGCAGGCTGAAGGGAAAGCTGGGCTCCAATGTCAAATGACCACAAACGTCCAAAGCCAGTCCAATAGTGGCAATGCCACTAGCCCTACGCGTTTCGTAGATATCACTCTACTTCCTCAGGGGTTCCTAGTCCAGAGACACACCCTGAACTGCTAAAGAGATCACACAGGGACTATTTCTCTCTGACCCAGGAAGTTACTGCACCACTGTGGAGAGAAGCCTGCACTGGAACTCTTTTCTCCCCTCCTAGCAAGACTGGAGGAAGCCAGAGCCTAAAGGTCCCTATTGCAGTGCCACCATTGATCAGATAGGAGCCTGCTGGCCACGCAGCTTACCTGGGGAACTTGTGGAGAGACCTTGCCCAGAATCTTTCAATGGGATCAGGTACAACACAACCACCTCCTCCGGTTTTGCTGGCAGTGCACTGCCTTTGTTCATCTACTTTACCTTCTCTGTTTGGTGGATTGCACACTTTTCGAGATACCTGATGGGACTGCTCCTCTGGAATTAAGAACCCCTGAGGAAGTAGAGTGACATCTACGAAACGCGTAGGGCTAGTGGTATTGCCACTATTGGACTGGCTTTGGACGTTTATGGTCATTTGACATTGGAGCCCAGCTTTCCCTTCAGCCTGCCAGCTGTCCCTTTAAGGCCACGGGTACTATCGCGCGCGGCGCGCAGAGATTTCCCGTTTGCTCCGGAGGAGGAAGTGAGGCGTGTGTCTACACGCGGTGCAGAGCTGTGGACCCCGCACACCAGCCTCCATGGCCGGAGCTGTTCCGGCTACCATCGCAGGGACGGTTTGGAGCTCAAGCCGCAACGGAGCAGAGACATCACCCGGCAGGGAGACCATCTGTATTTAGGACTTGTTCCTACCAATGCGAGTTTAAGCCTTGCTGTCTGTAAGTAGGGCTCCAATTTTTGTGTCTCAGATGACCTGCGGTTCTTTGTATTTGCCAATGCCAGATTTGGCATAGTTCCTTTTAATAAATTGTTTTTTAATTGTCGCTAGGACTCTTAATTGTTTGTGTGTATTAGTGCAGTACTGCTCACCCTACAGTGTTGCGCTATGATTTTTGTTTGTTTGTGTTTTTCTCTTTACATGGTCTGTCGAGCAAGTGTGCGGATCCCTTGAGGAGTTCAGGACATTCCACTGACAATTTGGCGCCAGGTTTTTCTTTATTTTGTGTTATTCTGTTAGTACTGGCAGTATCACCGGGCAGCCAACCTTTATTACAAGTTATTATTATACTATCACACTGTGTTTTACACTTTAGCGCTAGTTCACAATTTTTTGTTCACCATCTCTAAGTATGGATATTCAACAATGGCTTTTAGAATGCGACAACCTGTATATCTTAGCAGAAAGGGTGCTTTCCCTCACGGTTATGACCTTTCGCAGCTACTAGAATAGGCCCTATCTTTTACAGTTTTTACATGCATCACAATCAGATGGATTTGTGGATTAGTCTATTCCATTGTTTGTCAAGTCACAGATTTATAATTACAGTTAATCTTTTAAATATGGAGAACTGAAGTAAAGACTGCACAGTAACGTAATCTTTATTTTCGATTAAATTCAAAACATAGCAAGCAGAAGAGGTTTTTGCAATGGGTCATATCTTGTTTTCAGTATCCAATTCCTTTCATGTCTGCAGAATTGCCACCTATTTGAGGAAGTGCTACTGTATGTGATTCTAAGCCCTTCCCAGCAACATACAGTATACAGCAGGCCTGCACAACAGACAGCGGCGGCTTTCTGCTCTCCCCCTCCCTCCCGAGTCCACTCTCCCGCGCCCCTCCCCGCGAGCCCGCTGTCACCATCCCCCGCGAGCCCGCTGTCACCCTCCCCCGCGAGCGCGGTCTCCCCCTCGCAGAGTAGCAGCGCGCTCTATCATTGAGGCACTTCCTGCCTGCTGCTTGCTAAAGCGTACGTGCAGTCCTGCTTGGACGGCAGAGGTATTTACTGGTTAATGTGAGGTTCTGGGGGCTTGATGTGAGGTGCTAGGGGGCTTGATGTGTAGTGCTGGGGGCTTGATGTGAGGTGCTGGGGGCTTGATGTGAGGTGCAGGGGGGTTTAATGTGAGGTGCTGGGGGGTTCATGTGAGGTGCTGGGGGGTTCATGTGAGATGCAGGGGGAGTTGATGTGAGGTGCAGGGGGCGAGTGATGGGAGGTGCTGGGGGGTTAATGTGAGTTGCTGGGGGCTTGATGTGAGGTGCTGGGAGCTTGATGTGAGGTGCTGGGAGCTTGATGTAAGGTGCTGGGGGCTTGATGTGAGGTGCAGGGGGGGTTCATGTGAGGTGCTGGGGGGTTCATGTGAGGTGCAGGGGGAGTTGATGTGAGGTGCAGAGGGCGAGTGATGGGAGGTGCTGGGGGGTTAATGTTAGGTGCTGGGGGCTTGATGTGAGGTGCTGGGAGCTTGATGTGAGGTGCTGGGAGCTTGATGTGAGGTGCTGGGGGCTTGATGTGAGGTGCAGGGGGGGTTCATGTGAGGTGCTGGGGGGTTCATGTGAGGTGCAGGGGGAGTTGATGTGAGGTGCAGGGGGAGAGTGATGGGAGGTGCTGGGGGGTTAATGTGAGGTGCAGGGGGGGTTGATGTGAGGTGCTGGGGGCTTGATGTGAGGTGCAGGGGGGGTTGATGTGAGGTGCAGGGGGGGTGGATGTGAGGTGCTGGTGGTTTGATGTGAGGTGCTGGGGGAGTTGATGTGAGGTGCAGGGGGCGAGTGATGGGAGGTGCTGGGGGGTTAATGTGAGGTGCTGGGGGCTTGATGTGAGGTGCTGGGAGCTTGATGTGAGGTGCAGGGAGCTTGATGTGAGGTGCTGGGGGCTTGATGTGAGGTGCAGGGGGGGTTCATGTGAGGTGCTGGGGGGTTCATGTGAGGTGCAGGGGGAGTTGATGTGAGGTGCAGGGGGACAGTGATGGGAGGTGCTGGGGAGTTAATGTGAGGTGCAGGGGGGGTTGACGTGAGGTGCTGGGGACTTTATGTGAGGTGCAGGGGGGGTTGATGTGAGGTGCAGGGGGGGTTGATGTGAGGTGCAGGGGGGGTTGATGTTAGGTGCTGGGGGTTTGATGTGAGGTGCTGGGGGCTTGATGTGAGGTGCTGGGGGCTTGATGTGAGGTGCTGGGTTCTTGATGTGTGGTGCTGGGGGGGTTGATGTGAGGTGCTAGGGGGCTTGATGTGTAGTGCTGGGGGCTTGATGTGAGGTGCTGGGGGCTTGATGTGAGGTGCAGGGGGGTTTAATGTGAGGTGCTGGGGGGTTCATGTGAGGTGCTGGGGGGTTCATGTGAGATGCAGGGGGAGTTGATGTGAGGTGCAGGGGGCGAGTGATGGGAGGTGCTGGGGGGTTAATGTGAGTTGCTGGGGGCTTGATGTGAGGTGCTGGGAGCTTGATGTGAGGTGCTGGGAGCTTGATGTAAGGTGCTGGGGGCTTGATGTGAGGTGCAGGGGGGGTTCATGTGAGGTGCTGGGGGGTTCATGTGAGGTGCAGGGGGAGTTGATGTGAGGTGCAGAGGGCGAGTGATGGGAGGTGCTGGGGGGTTAATGTTAGGTGCTGGGGGCTTGATGTGAGGTGCTGGGAGCTTGATGTGAGGTGCTGGGAGCTTGATGTGAGGTGCTGGGGGCTTGATGTGAGGTGCAGGGGGGGTTCATGTGAGGTGCTGGGGGGTTCATGTGAGGTGCAGGGGGAGTTGATGTGAGGTGCAGGGGGAGAGTGATGGGAGGTGCTGGGGGGTTAATGTGAGGTGCAGGGGGGGTTGATGTGAGGTGCTGGGGGCTTGATGTGAGGTGCAGGGGGGGTTGATGTGAGGTGCAGGGGGGGTGGATGTGAGGTGCTGGTGGTTTGATGTGAGGTGCTGGGGGAGTTGATGTGAGGTGCAGGGGGCGAGTGATGGGAGGTGCTGGGGGGTTAATGTGAGGTGCTGGGGGCTTGATGTGAGGTGCTGGGAGCTTGATGTGAGGTGCAGGGAGCTTGATGTGAGGTGCTGGGGGCTTGATGTGAGGTGCAGGGGGGGTTCATGTGAGGTGCTGGGGGGTTCATGTGAGGTGCAGGGGGAGTTGATGTGAGGTGCAGGGGGACAGTGATGGGAGGTGCTGGGGAGTTAATGTGAGGTGCAGGGGGGGTTGACGTGAGGTGCTGGGGACTTTATGTGAGGTGCAGGGGGGGTTGATGTGAGGTGCAGGGGGGGTTGATGTGAGGTGCAGGGGGGGTTGATGTTAGGTGCTGGGGGTTTGATGTGAGGTGCTGGGGGCTTGATGTGAGGTGCTGGGGGCTTGATGTGAGGTGCTGGGTTCTTGATGTGTGGTGCTGGGGGGGTTGATGTGAGGTGCTGGGGGGTTAATGTGAGGTGCTGGGGGCTTGATGTGAGGTGCAGGGGGGTTAATGTGAGGTTCTGGGGGGTTAATGTGAGGGGCTGGGGGATTAATGTTAGGGGCTGGGGGGTTAATGTGAGGTGCTGGGGGCTTGATGTGAGGTGCAGGGGGGTTGATGTGAGGTCCTGGGGGGTTGATGTGAGGTCCTGGTGGGTTAATGTGAGGTGCTGGGGGTTAATGTGAGGTGCAGGGGGAGTTGATGTGAGGTGCAGGGAGAGAGTGATGAGAGGTGCTGGGGGGTTAATGTGAGGTGCAGGGGGCTTGATGTGTAGTGCAGGGGGGGCTTTATGTGTGGTGTTGGGGGGTTAATGTGAGGTGTTGGGGGGGGGTAATGTGAGGTGCTGGGGGGGTTAATATGAGGTGTGAGGGTTAATGTGAGGTGCTGGGGGGGTTAATGTGAGGTGCTGGGGGGTTAATGTGAGGTGCAGGGGGGTTGATGTGTGTTGCAGGGGGGTTGATGTGTGGTGCAGGGGGGGGTTGATGGGTGGTGCAGGGGGGGTTGATGTGTGGTCCGGGGGGGTTGATGTGTGGTGCAGGGGGGGTTGATGTGTGGTGCTGGGGGAGTTGATGTGAGGTGCAGGGGGCGAGTGATGTGAGGTGCTGGGGGGTTAATTTGAGGTGCTGGGGGCTTGATGTGAGGTGCTGGGAGCTTGATGTGAGGTGCTGGGAGCTTGATGTGAGGTGCTGGGGGCTTGATGTGAGGTGCAGGGGGGGTTCATGTGAGGTGCTGGGGGGTTCATGTGAGGTGCAGGGGGAGTTGATGTGAGGTGCAGGGGGAGAGTGATGTGAGGTGCTGGGGAGTTAATGTGAGGTGCAGGGGGGGTTTACGTGAGGTGCTGGGGGCTTGATGTGAGGTGCAGGGGGGGTTGATGTGAAGTGCAGGGGGGTTGATGTGAGGTGCAGGGGGGGTTGATGTGAGGTGCTGGGGGCTTGATGTGAGGTGCTGGGGGCTTGATGTGAGGTGCTGGGGGCTTGATGTGAGGTGCTGGGTTCTTGATGTGTGGTGCTGGGGGGGTTGATGTGAGGTGCTGGGGGGTTAATGTGAGGTGCTGGGGGCTTGATGTGAGGTGCAGGGGGTTTGATGTGAGGTGCTGGGGGGTTAATGTGAGGTTCTGGGGGGTTAATGTGAGGGGCTGGGGGGTTAATGTTAGGGGCTGGGGGGTTAATGTGAGGTGCTGGGGGCTTGATGTGAGGTGCAGGGAGGTTGATGTGTGGTGCAGGGGGGGCTTTATGTGTGGTGCTGGGGGGTTAATGTGAGGTGTTGGGGGGGGGGGGGTAATGTGAGGTGCTGGGGGGGTTAATGTGAGGTGTGAGGGTTAATGTGAGGTGCTGGGGGGGTTAATGTGAGGTGCTGGGGGGTTAATGTGAGGTGCAGGGGGGGCTTTATGTGTGGTGCTGGGGGGTTAATGTGAGGTGTTGGGGGGGGGTAATGTGAGGTGCTGGGGGGGTTAATGTGAGGTGTGAGGGTTAATGTGAGGTGCTGGGGGGGTTAATGTGAGGTGCTGGGGGGTTAATGTGAGGTGCAGGGGGGGTTGATGTGTGTTGCAGGGGGGTTGATGTGTGGTGCAGGGGGGGTTGATGGGTGGTGCAGGGGGGGTTGATGTGTGGTCCGGGGGGGTTGATGTGTGGTGCAGGGGGGGTTGATGTGTGGTGCAGGGGGGGTTGATGTGAGGTGCAGGGGGGGTTGATGTGAGGTGCTGGGGGAGTTGATGTGAGGTGCAGGGGGCGAGTGATGTGAGGTGCTGGGGGGTTAATGTGAGGTGCTGGGGGCTTGATGTGAGGTGCTGGGAGCTTGATGTGAGGTGCTGGGAGCTTGATGTGAGGTGCTGGGGGCTTGATGTGAGGTGCAGGGGGGGTTTACGTGAGGTGCTGGGGGCTTGATTTGAGGTGCAGGGGGGGTTTATGTGAGATGCTGGGGGGTTCATGTGAGGTGCAGGGGGAGTTGATGTGAGGTGCAGGGGGAGAGTGATGTGAGGTGCTGGGGGCTTGATGTGAGGTGCTGGGTTCTTGATGTGTGGTGCTGGGGGGGTTGATGTGAGGTGCTGGGGGGTTAATGTGAGGTGCTGGGGGCTTGATGTGAGGTGCAGGGGGGTTGATGTGAGGTGCTGGGGGGTTAATGTGAGGTGCTGGGGGGTTAATGTGAGGGGCTGGGGGGTTAATGTTAGGGGCTGGGGGGTTAATGTGAGGTGCTGGGGGCTTGATGTGAGGTGCAGGGAGGTTGATGTGAGGTCCTGGGGGGTAATGTGAGGTCCTGGTGGGTTAATGTGAGGTGCTGGGGTTTAATGTGAAGTGCAGGGGGAGTTGATGTGAGGTGCAGGGAGAGAGTGATGAGAGGTGCTGGGGGGTTAATGTGAGGTGCAGGGGGGCTTGATGTGTGGTGCAGGGGGGGCTTAATGTGTGGTGCTGGGGGGTTAATGTGAGGTGTTGGGGGGGGGGTAATGTGAGGTGCTGGGGGGGTTAATGTGAGGTGTGAGGGTTAATGTGAGGTGCTGGGGGGGTTAATGTGAGGTGCTGGGGGGTTAATGTGAGGTGCAGGGGGGGTTGATGTGTGTTGCAGGGGGGTTGATGTGTGGTGCAGGGGGGGTTGATGGGTGGTGCAGGGGGGGTTGATGTGTTGTCCGGGGGGGTTGATGTGTGGTGCAGGGGGGGTTGATGTGAGGTGCAGGGGGGGTTGATGTGAGGTGCAGGGGGGGTTGATGTGAGGTGCAGGGGGGGTTGATGTGAGGTGCTGGGGGAGTTGATGTGAGGTGCAGGGGGCGAGTGATGTGAGGTGCTGGGCGGTTAATGTGAGGTGCTGGGGGCTTGATGTGAGGTGCTGGGAGCTTGATGTGAGGTGCTGGGAGCTTGATGTGAGGTGCTGGGGGCTTGATGTGAGGTGCAGGGGGGGTTTACGTGAGGTGCTGGGGGCTTGATGTGAGGTGCAGGGGGGGTTTATGTGAGGTGCTGGGGGGTTCATGTGAGGTGCAGGGGGAGTTGATGTGAGGTGCAGGGGGAGAGTGATGGGAGGTGCTAGGGAGTTAATGTGAGGTGCAGGGGGGGTTTACGTGAGGTGCTGGGGGCTTGATGTGAGGTGCAGGGGGGGTTGATGTGAGGTGCAGGGGGGTTTATGTGAGGTGCAGGGGGGGTTGATGTGAGGCGCTGGGGGTTTGATATGAGGTGCTGGGGGCTTGATGTGAGGTGCTGGGGGCTTGATGTGAGGTGCTGGGTTCTTGATGTGTGGTGCTGGGGGGGTTGATGTGAGGTGCTGGGGGGTTAATGTGAGGTGCTGGGGGCTTGATGTGAGGTGCAGGGGGGTTTATGTGAGGTGCTGGGGGGTTAATGTGAGGTGCTGGGGGGTTAATGTGAGTGGCTGGGGGTTAATGTTAGGGGCTGGGGGGTTAATGTGAGGTGCTGGGGGCTTGATGTGAGGTGCAGGGGGGGTTGATGTGAGGTCCTGGGGGGTTGATGTGAGGTCCTGGTGGGTTAATGTGAGGTGCTGGGGGTTAATGTGAGGTGCAGGGGGAGTTGATGTGAGGTGCAGGTGGAGAGTGATGAGAGGTGCTGGGGGGTTAATGTGAGGTGCAGGGGGCTTGATGTGTGGTGCAGGGGGGGCTTTATGTGTGGTGCTGGGGGGTTAATGTGAGGTGTTGGGGGGGGTAATGTGAGGTGCTGGGGGGGTTAATGTGAGGTGTGAGGGTTAATGTGAGGTGCTGGGGGGGTTAATGTGAGGTGCTGGGGGGTTAATGTGAGGTGCAGGGGGAGTTGATGTGTGTTGCAGGGGGGGTTGATGTGTGGTGCAGGGGGGTTGATGTGTGGTGCAGGGGGGGTTGATGTGTGGTCCAGGGGGGGTTGATGTGTGGTGCAGGGGGGGTTGATGTGAGGTGCAGGGGGGAGAGTGATGTGAGGTGCAGGGGTGAGAGTGATGGGAGGTGCAGGGGGGAGAGTGATGGGTGGTGCAGGGGGGAGAATGATGTGAGGTGCAGGGAGGAGAATGATGGGAGGTGCATGGGGATAGTGATGGGAGGTGCAGGGGGGAGAATGATGAGAGGTGCAGGGGGGAGAATGATGTGAGGTGCAGGGGGGTGAATGATGTGAGGTGCAGGGGGGAGAGGGATTTGAGGTGCAGGGGGGTGGGATGTGTGTGGTGGTGTGCAGGGGGTATTGTGTGTTTGATGTGGAGGGGGAGTTTTATGTCTGTGGGCGAGGGAGAGAGAAGGGGGTACGAGAGATAGATAGGGAGTATCACAAAGGTTGATAGTGAGGGGTTCTGGGGGAGATATGTGGATGATGATGAAGGGTGCTGGGGGAGATATGAGGATGATGATGAGGGGTGCTGGTGGAGATATATGAAGATGATGATGATGATGATGATGATGATGATGATGATGATGATGATGATGATTTTACTCGTGCGGCCCAATTTTTTTTTCCTTGGAGCAGTTCGGCCCTTCTCACGTTTCGAGTTGTGCAGGCCTGGTATACAGTATTACAAGTAGCAGCTTCAATACTTTTAGGCTTTCTATAATTATTGTATTTTCGTCATCCCAAACAGTATTATTAAGTAAGGATTTTGTCATCTCTATGGCAGTCATTATGTTTTAACGTGCGATTAATAATTATAAAGAATCTTTTAAACTTTGTGTTTAACAAGGTAATTCAAACTTTGATTCTTAATGCTTATTTAAAAAAAAAAGGTTGGACTAAGAAAAGCTTAACCCATAAAGGGCAGGTGGTATGACCACTAGAGGAAGGAACAACACTCTTCCCAAATGTGGGTTTAGTAATTGAAGGCTTAATTGTGAATAGTGGAGAGTGGTCCTTAGAGACAGTATTACATAAAAGGGAGTGCAGTCTATCTTTGGACCAAAAAGTTCTGATGCCTTTTTTTATTTAAAATAAATTTAATTAAAAAAAAGGTGGTCAAATATTTTCTGTAAGCAAAGTTACATTTGTATGTGGACAATTAGATTGTTAAATTCTTAAGAAAATATTATTTTTTTGGTCAGCTATCAGGCACTGTCCCTATAATTTAACAGATCTAGATGGAGAGTGTCTTCATTCTGCTTTTTGAGCCCCACACTCACTCCCTTCTTATATGGTGTACACAGTATATAACTGTGTAGTGCATTTAGGAAAAAATAGAAATAATTAGGACAGAAAAAATGTGTATATGATGTGATTACCACTTTGTCACTGCTTAGGTGGTTTGGATTGTTGAACAGTGTTTAGACACTTTAAGATATTGCTGTAATAAGTTATTAGGCTCATGGTTTGGTCACTTTTTGGCAATGGCAGTCATGTCTAGAAGGCAGTGCCTAGGAGTTGTATCCTCTCTTTGACTTTATTTGATTAGTAGGAGACAATTATACTGGATGGCACCCAGCAATGTAAATGGGCCACAAGAGTGCATTCATAACCTTTTAATAGGCAAGGTTACTGGAGCAGTTAATGAAAAAAAAACATTTTGTGGTTCTTTGCTTTATCGATATTTAATAAACAATAAAGCGGTGTCAATTAAAATGTATACGTTATATAAGGTAACACAGAATATGGTGTATTTTGTTAGTGATTGATCCACTTTTTAAAGGATGACTGAGGTTCACAGATCAAGAGAAGCCTTGAATAAAGGAAGTACAAAATCAGAAAACTTTCTCACAAGGTTTTTCTGTAGTAGAAGCCACGAGCAACAGAAGATAACTGGTGTTTCTGAATGAACTTGTAAATGTAATCCTGGTTGTCAATGTTGTGGTGCATCTGGTGTTGGTGTAACAGAGGGTGTTGCTGTTGAGGCTGATGAGGAGTAATTAAACATCAATGTATGTGATGATGAAATGATGATGTTTGCTTCTGTTTATTAAATAATTGATGCACATGGTTGTTGTTATTATTATTACTGCTTCCAGTTTGTACTTGACTTGGGATTGAATCAGAAGAAGCTAGCATTTGTGTCAGTGGTGGTGGTTGGGTTGGTTTTGCATAGAACTGACAGTTTTAGTAACATTCTCACTATTTTGCTTCAACACATTATCCATTTTTGTTTGAAACAAAACTAGTAGCTACAGTAGGGTCATAGACTAATATCTCTTCTTAACTGGAAGTTCATTATTTACTAGACAGAGGGTGTGGGTGGTGGAGGGGGGGTGAGTGGGAGGTGTCATTACCTCGACCAAAACTACGTTCACCTTTTCTTGCCCTTCTACATCGACTTTCCAAATGTTAATTCAAACCACTATAACTAGTATTACTACTATTAGACATGTTGATGTCATTTGTTAACTTCACTTTTGCTATATATATATAGTGCTATAACATGGCAGTGACTGCTGTTGTTGTCCTGCTGTAGTCTTGGAAACTACATGGCGCGTTAGGAGCCCTCCTGTCCACCCCCCTCCCAAATAATGACAGACACGTTGTGTTTGGGAAAAACAAGGCCACAGCTTTATTTATATTTTAACCTGAGTTTTATCAACTCTTCTTTACCATTTGCCAAGCTAACTGTAGTACAGAGACCCAATGACATTGCTGTGGCTCGTGGCTCCTACCTGTAGTACAGAGCCCCAACAGCATTTCCGTGGCTTGTGACTACAGAGCCCCCAGCACCATCGCTGTAGCTCGTGACTACCATTGCTCACCATACCAGGTGTAGCGTAATTATTCTAACCAGCCCAAATGAGGGCGCCTTTATATGAGGAATCCTTATACCTCTTAGTCTCACCAAGCCTGGCAGGCCCACCCCTGCTAAGCCCAAGGACATTTGCTCCATAAATTGCCCTGGGCACCACCATAGCGATAGCCCACTCTATGACCTCCTGGATGTTCATGTTAAATATATCCTTGCAGATATCCAACAAATGTAGCTTTCCAAAACCATCCTGGTATTTTTCTGTAACTCTGAGTGCCTTACTGCATATTTACCCATCCTTTTCTACCTTTCCCGTAGCCTTGTTTATCCTCCATTTTTCAGTGCCCCTTGGTCTCAGCATCACACCAATCACATCACGTATGTATGCTCACCCCATCTGTATGACAATGTAACCTCGGTTGTCTTACTATTTCCATCAAACCTTGTATTCAACACCAAACTTACTTGGCCAACCTGCTCTGTTTGGAATTCGAGCCAAAAGTCACTCTCCCGTGACTGACCCAGAAGGCTATACAAACCAACATTATACCTCTCCACTCCATACTAAAATGAAAGAAATAACAGTTAACATACACCTGAACCGTTTGTCCGATGTCAGTTATTTCGATGGCCACTATCCTCAGCCATTTCCACACAAACTGTACCACACTGTCTTATAAAAGGAAAGGGGGAGATCAACCAACTCCCCCTGCTATTGTTCCGAACACCAGTGGTCCACCCTTAAAACAACCCTGCAAACAATGCCCCGATGCATCAAAAATGTACAAGTTCTCCATCCCACACAGTCTTGTATTCCAATTGATTATTCAGTATGCTAACATCATAATATGCCAAAGCTAGCAGTATAGGGAAAGCCTGTTCCCTGAGGAAAAGTTGCACCTTGACCACCAAGTGGCCAACCAGACTGGAGCGTCCTAAATGCCCAATTCTTTACCCTCAGACCTGATGTCATTATAACCCGTAGCATACTGGGCTTCACCCTAGGGATCCTATACCCTGTCCCCAGTATCTATATCGATGCCTAGCAAAGACATAACAGCACGAGGTCCCTATGTCTTGAATAAAAATAAATGTTCAGAGGTATCCAATTTTAACCACTTATGCGTAGCAGCCCAAACTCTCCCATTTTTTTCTGTGGGACTTACAGTAAAAGGGGGGATTCCCCCCCAATACTGCCATTTTGTAATAACTCCTGTTTACTACAGATGCAGCTACCAGTATTAGAACTCGTGACTGGGAGATACTGGGGCAGTCTCACAGTAAATGCCTCAACATTACCTCAACATTTCTGTGAGATTCTTAATGGCCCATCGGGTTAACACAGCAGGGGTTCCTGCAGTCCCATTCAGTTTGAATGGGACTGTAGGGACCCCGCTTTGTTAATCTGATGGGCCATTAAGAATCTCACAGAAATGTTGCGGTAATGTTGAGGCATTTACTGTGAGATTGCCCCAGAATCTCCCAGAATTTCCCGGGTAAATTGTTCTAATTCTGGTAGCTGCATCTGTATCATCATCTAACAGATTATAGAGCTGAAACGAATATCCCCCTTTCTGATATTATCCCCATAGTTCTTAAACCTGATTGCTATTTTGTAACGTAACTGCATATATAGTTGTATTAATGGGTGACTCTGCAGTATGTAACCTGTTGCATTAATGCATACCTCCTCATATTCAGTAATGCTAATTTAAACACTAAGGGGCCCATGCTATAAGCCTTCAGAAAAGTGGTTTATCGCCACTCAACCAGTCATTTTTTTTTTTTAAGGCTCAAAATTTTGGCGATTCATTCTTTTATCGCCCACTTATCAAGGCTTACTGAATAATAGTAGACATTTTGGCCGATAAGTGGCTTATGAATGCATATAGCATAGGCCCCTAAATCTTCTTCTGTCACCTTGCCAAATCACAATACCATAAATTCTGTATATAGGCACAGGGGACCCCAATATGTTTTATTTAAGCAACCATAATTAAATCAATTAAGTTTGGAAGCAGGATAACTGCACAGCCTATTCTGCCAAAGGCTCATAATTCCGTACCGCCATGAACTACAAAAAATATATTCCTCAACTTCTCCACATGGGTGTGGTACAAAGCTAGTGTAGCCCTGGTCTCCTCTTGTGCTCCGGTCTCCTGCTTGTCCCCCCCCCCCCATTACCTTTGCTGCTATGTGGAGATGCGGGTGGCGACGGGCTGGCCGGTGGCGCCCTTTGCAGGGCGCCGTCATATTTGTTTGGGTCGCGCATGGACGGAGGCTCGCGCATGTGCAGAATGGCTGCGATGGCCATGTTGAGGTTGGCGAGATGTTGCGTATGCGCAGCAAGTGCAGGAGGATCCGCGGCGGCCATTACAAGTTCACGCATGCGCAAATGCATGCAGCGGCGGCCATTACAAAGTCACGCATATGCAGTGAAGATAGCGCACGCGGCCCCAATAATACAGAGATCCTCAAGGGACTACAAGACCCAGCAGCAACTGGGGCTGCTATACATGTGACCCACAGCAGCCAATCGCGTGACAGAGCTTCTCCTGCAGAGAGATACATTTCACATGCTGGGGAAGGACAGATCAGTTGGAGCTGCGACACAGATAGGGGAGGTTGTGTATGTGCAGAGAGGCAAGTAGCCCATGCACTAGGCCAGCAATCCCCCCTTAGGCCCGAGCTAGGCCCCAACTCCCCCTCAGCTTGTGGCTGCTGCAGGGACTGCCCTCTAGGATAGGGACAGGGTCCTGTAGAGCCAGCATAAGTGAGGGTTATAGCCAGGAAGCGTTATATCCTGGCCACTGTTGCTGAAGGTGAATTATCATCTGTGGCATCAGAGGCAGAGCGGATCCTCCCTGTTGTCCAATTGGCGCACCTGGGTGCTGAAACACCTGGCAGGTACCTTTATACCACATGCACCAACAAGTACACCTCACCTAGTTGGCAGCGCTGTCTCACACATTGGGGTTGGGTGTGGGACTCTCTTTGGACATGGTGTGGGGGAACACGGTGGTGGGTTAAGGCCCTGCAAGGTGAAGGGGTAGTTGTACCTACTGTATTAGAGCGTTAAGATTATTCCTGTGCCAGTAAATGTTATTGTTTTATACACAGCGTGTGATTTATGTTATTGGGTCCTGTGAGGGGCTCCTCCCACTACGCTTGGATCCCTCACAGGTGGAGGCGTTGCACAGAAAGTATTGTGTTGTATCACCCTGGCTCCCGTGGCGGAGGCTTAGGCTCATGTGAGCCTGCAGGTAAAGGCAGTACCAGTAGCATCCATAGCGTATACCCCCAATCTCACTTAGGGGGGGGATACATGGGCTACACTAGTTTATTTCATCATTGCTGTATGCAATGTTGCAATTCCGGAATGGGCAAAATATACAATTTAATCAAAGCAGGGGCCTCTTGTTAGTCATTAAACTAATTTAGGGCAGCTGATAGAGTGCCCAATTTTTTTTTGTCTGCTATTGAACCAGACTTTTCCTCCACTTGTCTAGTTCAACACTGCCAACAAGCTCTATGAACCACAAACTCATCCCCAGCAGTGGTCCCTCATAAACATGTAACTGACCATGTTAACCCCTTCTGTCATAAGCCTAATTAGTGCTGTGTTTTAGGGAGTCCAACATTGTTTTCCCCCAATGATGTCTATCATTTCTTAAATACATTGGTGTTCCTTACAAATTTACCCCCAGCCAGAATAACTAAAAATTACAATTGGATGGAAGTAACAGCTTTGACAAACTCCACTGGGCTTGATGGATATGCTTAGGATCTCTTTGCAAAAGGCAAAGAAGTGCTTCAAACCCACACCTCCTGAGCAGCTTGAGCCTAAATCCGGTGCCTTATACTGCTCAGCTATGTTACCTGCAGCAACCCATTCATTATCCCTCTATTCTAAGCCATAAAATAAATGTAGGGAGACTGCAGAATGCTTCATTGAAAAACATGGAAACCAGGAAGTGAGAAACTAGAAAAAGGCTTTATTAGAACATAGATAGGTGGTATTCAATACAGAAAAGTCCTCCTATGGGTTTCACACAAATGCTGTACTTTCTCAAAGACCGGGGGTAAGCACCTTAACATGTGCTGAATAATTAAGAAAACCACATCAGACGCAGCTGATTGTGGTATAACAGTATGGAAATATTTTAATCAATTAAAAATATATAAAAATCCCTTAAACTGAGACTAGAAAATAAAATCATAAAAAGAAAGACACATTTTTAACTATCATGGCTAATATATACAGGTCAAATATGGTAAATCCATAGATAAAATGAATATGGATTATAATCAAATCATACCACCTATCTATGTTCTAATAAAGCCTTTTTCTAGTTTTTCACTCCCTGGTTACCCTGTTTTTTCTATTGTGGACTTCTTGGATATTACGTGAGTGCCCTGCAATATCATCACAACTTTCCTGTTACTTCGTTGTTACGGCGGCACCCATGGGCGGGACTCAGAGCTACACAAGATTGTCTATACTAGGAGGTAAGAAGGTGTCTTTTACCTTCATTAACCCATACTCAGTTCCACAACAGAGCTGAATAACATTCTCATATTCATGGGACTTAGTTTGTATCCGAATTCAGAGATCAGTCACAGTACTGCAACCTCCAGGACTTTATACTTTCCCTGACAGACCTCCAACTGCACCTCCCCACGATCCATACAGACTTCTCCTTACTTCAACGCACTCCAGAGTGCACAACAGCGCAATTTTCTACTTGAACCATTCACTGTAAGCTGCTCGGATGTTTGGAATTTTTGCTTTATTTTTCACAATATGCGTCCCAGTACTAGTGATATAGGCTATTTCCATTATATGCTTTTTTTAAATACAATTCATTGCGATATCTAGTGATATTATTCATATCCATTTTTTCCTGATACCCTTTATAATACCATATTGGAATTTAACAAAGTAACATTTTGCAAGTGGTATCTTATTATGTATTCACACACTGAGACTACATCACACTTTGCATTCAACTGTTTTAATACTTCTACAAGAAACCTTAGGGCTGAATCTGTTTTTGACAATACAAAATAAACTTTACTGTGAATATTCCTTTGACCTTAAAATACATTTTACTTGTTTGGAAAAATATTTGACTCAAGACTTGTGCGCCTGGTGGAATATAGTTACCCTTGAAAAATATATCAAGAGTAAATGTATACCCAGGGGACTCCACCTGAGAAAAGCACCATCTTGTGGTTATGAGAATGGGGAATTTGAACAAGATTGGTGCAAGATTCTTGATGCTTGTTCTTTCAAACTAATGAATTTAATAATTCAACATAAACAAAGAGAGAAAACTCTAATTGAACAACAAGTCAAGGGCTTACAGGACAAATTACAAACATGTTCACGTTTTGATAGTTTTAAGGAACTGGACTCTAAACTAGCCACGATCAATAACTTAGAGAAGAATATCATGATCACAAAACAGAATAAGTTTGATAAAGACAAGACTGATTATGAACACAAGTTTATCTATGGCATAAACCAACATACAATAAAAAGAATCTAAATCGTTCTTAAAAAACAAGTACACAGTCAACAACCAAATCTATCTTGAAAACTCAACATAAAGATAAAGCTGACCAAGATCTTTCTAGTCATTAATTTTCAACCCATAATGTCTCTTTTTCTGAGAATGAATCCAATCTATAATCTGGCGATGAGAACCGACAATCTAGACATTCTAACTCCTCTCGTGGTAATCCAGAAAGAGGACATCAGTCAAAAAGTGACGTAGGACATGACGGGGCAGAAAGACAGAAAGGAGGCATGCCGATCAAACGACAGAGACATTAAATATTGATTAAACTAATGTCATTAATTTGTCCAAACATTCCCTTTCAGATACTGAGATATCTGTACTTCACATTTGCTCCAGATCACAAATGCAATTTATTTTCTACTGTAGTGGATCCTCATAAATTTGTATGCAAGCTCACACTCAAAGTTATTTTTAATATAAATCCAAATATCCAGATACAGTAATACCATGTCTATAGATAACACTACCATTTCGATCTTTGATCTAGATACATCTTTACAATCAAGATATAATTATCAGGATCATTGTAATTTACAAGATCTCACAAATCTATATAATGAAAATATTGATGATGATACCAATTTTGAGTTATTTCTAGGAAGGAGAGAATCTGGGCTTAAAAATAGGCCCACATTCAATCTCACCTTTATGAGAGGTCAGGCAATCAACATATTTCAGCAGTTGGTAGAGAAGGATTAATTCCTATTATGTATGGATATTCATGTCTCTGGTATTTCAAGATATTATAATACTGTAGATCAGACAATCTGACAATTGAACAAAGAGCTGCGATCCACTCACTTTCAGAGAATGATTGTATTACAGTGAAAAATGTGGATAACGGGGGTGCGGTCGTAGTCTTTGACAGTGAGTACTATAAAACAGAAGCTCTCAGACAACTCAATGACATAACCTCATATCAAAACTCAAATATGACCCCACTTCAATATATCACATAGAGCTCTCGGAACTCATTGAAGAGGATATCATACTACAGATCCTATCCAAAACTGAATGTGATTACCTCAACATCACCCATCCTGTCACACCAATTTTTCACCATCTACCCATAGTACACAAGTCATTTATTGCATCCTTGGGTGGACTTAACGTTTCCAGCATTGGGTCCCTTGTGGAGCACTTATCTATTTACGTTGATCATTATTTACAACCACTGGACCATACATTACCTTCTTTTTACTTAACACCAAGCACGTGTTATCACTATTTCATGATTTCACCTGGCATTCTAACAGTTTTTGGGTCACATTAGATGTGGCCTCACTATACACCATTATCTCACATACAGTACACATGGTCTCACAGCTTTTCGATACTATTTAGAACACACTTCTACACTATCACCAGCACACATCACCTTTTTATTGGACAGCATTCTTTTATTCCTCAATCATAACTATTTTCAGTTTGACGTCAATTTTATCTCCAAACATGAGGGACCGCGATGGGGACTTGGTTTGCCCCACCCTACGCCAACCTATTCATGGGATGGTGGAAGATGTCCCACGTGTTTGGAGACAACAATCCATTCCATCACAATGTGGTGTTTTATAAACGCTACGTTGACGAGCCGCTCATTATTTGGAGTGGTTCTGTCCAAGATCTCATGCTCCTTTTTGACTATTTGGGTGACAACATATTACATATACAATTTACTCACAGTTTTCATCAACATCACATTCAGTTTTTGGATCTGAATTTATTTGTAGATCTTGACTGAATAAAGTATAAAGTGAAATCTATCAGAAAAACAATTCCCGCAATGCCTTGTTGCATGCGGGGAGTTACTACAATATATCCCTCTTCAAGGAAATTCTGAGAGGACAATTTCTACACCTTCGTATAAATTGTTCCTCTTTGGATGATTACAAGATCAGGTCATGTGATCTAAAAAATAATTTTTTTTCAAAGGGGTTACAATTGCCATGATTTGAATGAGGCTTTTGAGCACGCACTGTCAATAGACAGGACTGATCTCATTTCAATGACTACTACAAATACTGATATTGATATCAATACACAATCGAATACTAGAACCCATGAACCTCCATATGTAATTACCCAATATAGCAGTCAAGCTGTAGCTATATCTGCTATTATTAGACAACTTTGGTTGATTCTTTTTCTAGATCCCCGTATACATGACATGGTATCTAATGATCCAAAAATAGTATTTTCTTAATCTCAAGCAATTGGTAACCTTTTTTCACCCAGTATGTTTCAGGTACACAAAACAAATAGGAATAAGGGATTTTTTCCATTATCTAAGGGATCAAATAAATGTGGACATTGTAAAATTTGCCGTTACAGATGTAGCGACCGTTATCCGATCCTTTACTGAATTGATTTTCGAGATGTCCCCATAATTCTCTCAAAATTTGCCACGGCAGACTAATGACCAACCGGATTAACACAGCAGTGAATCCAACCGGGGTCTACTTGTCTGTAAGAGACGCACAGTAAGAGATAGGCTGAATCAGTCACTCTACTGCACCGACACACTTTATTCGAGCAAATACCCAGTATGTACCTGGCAGATACCTGGAATGCGCCGCTCCTCACCTCTGACAAGCCCCGTTGCGTTTGCCTTCCCAGCCTGGGTTCATGCCTGGCTGACGGGCGGCTGATCTGTTAAATGATAATGATTAGGATTTAATAGGCTGCAATGCTTCGCGTGTCTACCAGATGGCATAAATTCATGAATTGTAATGCAGTATATACAGCTAAACCCCGTTATAACGCGGGTCTCGGGGTCCACCCCGAGACCACCGCGTTACTAACGGGGTCGCGAAAAAAAAATGGCCGCCGCGCTTTAGCGCATATTCATCCCGCGGGACAGGAGATGGGAGCGGGCATGTCCCTCCGCTCCCCGCTTCCCCCTGTGACCGCGGGACAGCCCGCGGGGCAGGAGATGGGAGCGCGGGATGTCCCTCCTGTCCCCGCTTCCCCCTATCACCGCGGGACAGCCCGCGGGGCAGGAGATGGGAGCGGGGATGTCCCTCCTGTCCCCGCTTCCCCCTGTCACCGCGGGACAGGCCGCGGGGCAGGAGATGGGAGCGGGGATGTCCCTCCTGTCCCCGCTTCCCCCTGTCACCGCGTGACAGCCCGCGGGGCAGGAGATGGGAGCGGGGATGTCCCTCAGGTCGCCGCTTACCTCAGATCCCACTGCCTGCATGGAGGTGGTAGCGGGGGGTTTCTTCTCCCCACCGCTGTCCCCGGTGCTCCCGCTGCCTGCATGGAGGTGGTAGCGGAGGGTTTCTTCTCCCCACCGCTGTCCCTGGCGCTCCCGCTGCCTGCGCGGGAGGAGGGGGGGGAGCGGGTGGTGGTGCTGGTCGCGGCCTTTCCTCTGCTCCGACCCCACCCCCCGTCTGTGTAGAGTGAGAGAGTGTGTGTGTGTATGTATATATGGGAGAGACATTGTGTGTGTGTATATGGGTGTGTGTATGTGGGTGTGAGTGTGTGTAAGTGTCTGAGTGTGTGTGTAAGTGTGTGTAAGTGTGTGTAAATGTGTGTAAGTTTGTGTGAGTGTCTGTGAGTGTCTGTGAGTGTCTGTGAGTGTCTAAGTGTGTCTAAGTGTGTGTAAGTGTGTGTAAGTGTGTGTGAGTGTCTGTGAGTGTGCGTGAGTGTGTGTAAGTGTGCGTAAGCGTGCGTGGGTGTGCGTGAGTGTGTGTGAGTGTCTGTAAGTGTGTGTGAGTGTCTGTGAGTGTGTGTGAGTGTGTGTGAGTGTGTGTGAGTGTGTGTGAGTGTGTGTGAGTGTGTGTGAGTGTGTGTGAGTGTGTGTGAGTGTGTGTAAGTGTGTGTGAGTGTGTAAGTGTGTGTAAGTGTGTGTGTGTGTGTGAGTGTGTGTGAGTGTCTGTGAGTGTGTGTGAGTGTCTGTGAGTGTCTAAGTGTGTGTAAGTGTGTGTGTGTGAGTGTGTGTGAGTTTCTGTAAGTGTGTGTGAGTGTGCGTAAGTGTGCGTAAGTGTGCGTAAGTGTGTGGGTGTGTGTGGGTGTGTGTGGGTGTGTGTGGGTGTGTGTGAGTGTGTGTGAGTGTGCGTAAGTGTGTGTGAGTGTCTGTGAGTGTCTGTAAGTGTCTGAGTGTGTGTGTAAGTAAGTGTAAGAGCCGGAGTGGTAGGTGGGAGGTTTGACAGGGAGTGGGGCGTGGCTTGAGCGGAGGGACCCGCTACTCTCCCCCCCCTCCCTCCACGGACTCGGGCTGGAGCACTCATACATACACACACACACACACACACACAGGCACTCACGCACTCATACACACACACGCGCGCACACACATGCAGGCACTCACGCACTCACACACACACAGACAGGCACTCGCACTCACACACACAGACCGCTAACCCCCCCCCCCCCCCGCCGCAGTACAGGGCCCGCCGTAGCCGCAGCGCAGGGCCCCGCCACCCCCCAACCCCCACAGCACAATGACTTCCCACCCCCTTAACTTTGTGAAACAAAAGTCACAAGACGTTGTACAGGCAAAATACATCTGTTAAAGTGCAGTTGTCTGTTTATTTCTATATAATAATTGTGTGCAGTGTGCAGTGTGTGTGCAGTGTGTGTGCAGTGTGTCAGTGTGTGCAGTGTGAGCAATGAGGAGTGTGTGTGCAGTGTACAGTGTGTGTGCAGTGTGTCAGTGTGTGCAGTGTGAGCAATGAGCAGTGTGTGTGCAGTGTGTCCGTGTGTGCAGTGTGAGCAATGAGCAGTGTGTGTGCAGTGTGCAGTGTGCAGTGTGTGTGCAGTGTGTCCAATGAGCAGTGTGTGTGCAGTGTGCAGTGTGTGTGCAGTGTGTGTGCAGTGTCAGTGTGTGCAGTGTGAGCAATGAGCAGTGTGTGTGCAGTGTGCAGTGTGTGTGCAGTGTGAGCAATGAGCAGTGTGTGTGTGCAGTGTGCAGTGTGTGTGCAGTGTGTCCAATGAGCAGTGTGTGTGCAGTGTGCAGTGTGTGTGCAGTGTGTGTGCAGTGTGTCAGTGTGTGCAGTGTGAGCAATGAGCAGTGTGTGTGCAGTGTGCAGTGTGTGTGCAGTGTGTCAGTGTGTGCAGTGTGAGCAATGAGCAGTGTGTGTGCAGTGTGTCAGTGTGTGCAGTGTGAGCAATGAGCAGTGTGTGTGCAGTGTGTGTGCAGTGTCAGTGTGTGCAGTGTGCAGTGTGTGTGCAGTGTGTGTGCAGTGTGTGTCAGTGTGTGCAGTGTGAGCAATGAGCAGTGTGTGTGCAGTGTGCAGTGTGTGTGCAGTGTGCAGTGTGTGTGCAGTGTGTCAGTGTGAGCAATGAGCAGTGTGTGTGCAGTGTGTGTGCAGTATGGCAGTGTGAGCAATGAGCAGTGTGTGTGCAGTGAGTGTGTGCAGTGTGTGCAGTGTGCAAAAAAAAAATGGAAAAAAAAAATTTTTTTTTAAATTTTTTTTTTTTTTTTTTTTAAACGGGAGCCACGGGAAAACCGCGTTATAACCGAATCGCGGTATAACGAGGCACGTTATAACGGGGTTTAGCTGTATATATATACTGTGCAGTATTGCAGCCAGCGGGAATAAAATGCTTCAATCCCTGCCTGGAAAATAACCCAATGCACTCGGGCAGAAAACAGTCACAAACCTCAATACACCCGGGTATACCCGAATTCGTGGGACTAGCCGAGCTCTTATAAAGTGTGTCGCCAGTGTAACTGTGCGCCTCTAACAGGCGATCGCAGGGGTTTTATTTAAATTCTAACACTACAGTATTGTAGCAGGGGGTCTCCGGAGCTGAACCGCATTGATTTGAGGTCCGGGGACCACCAATTTCTCGAGATACAGGCCCTGCTATTGGGTGCAAGTATCCCCGCCATGTAAAAATCCTGTGGGTTACGTGACTGTGGGATTTTCACATTGAAAGAGATACCGGCACCCCATAACGAGGCCTGTATCTCAGGAAGTAGGGGGTCCCCGAGGCTGAAATCAACTTTGTTCAGCTCAGAAGACCCTCTGATCCTGCACGCTAATATCAAACATCCCCCTCCCCAAATAAAAAATCATAACCTTACTGGATAGCTGCTAAGGTGTGGGGTGCCGATATCCCTCTGCTTTGTTTAGATCCCATGTGAATTTTTACATGGTGGGGATACCGGCACCCCATACAGGGCCTGTAACTCGGGAAGTAGGGGTCCCAAAGGCTAAAATCAACTTTGTTCAGCTCAGGAAAACCCCTTGTCACACACACTATAAATAAAAATAAAATGTAAGCAGCTTCATTACTTTAGCGTCTAGCGGCTAAGGCAATAAAGAGGTTAAGGCACAATAGCAGGTTTATTGGGGCAGAGAGGGTGAGTGAGGGGGTACTTGGCCCTTCACTCACCCCCTCTGCCCCCAATAAACATTACAATATCTACTACCCACCACTACACAACCCACCCCCTGTGCTCCCACATAAAACATTTTTCTGCCCAGGATTGATACCAGAGGTCGGCGGGGGTCCTCGGGTGGTCCCCACGGGTTTCTGGGGGCTTCCAGGTGGTCCCCACAGGTGTCTGGGGGTGCCACAGGGGTCTTCTGTGGTCCCCGCGGGTGTCTGGGGGTCCTCAGGTGGTTCCCATTGGTGTCCAGGGGCCCCATGGGGGTCCTTGGGTGGTCCCCACGGGTGTATGGGGTCCACATGGGTGTCCTTTGGTGGTCCCCACGGGTGTCTGGTGGTTCTCAGGTGGTTTTCATGGGTGTCCAGGGTCCTCCAGGTGGTCCCTCTGTGTGTCCGGGGGTCCAAGGGTGGTTCCCGTGGGTGTCCGGGGGCCTCCACGTGGTCCCCTTGGGTGTCTGCGGGTCGTCGGTGGTCCCTGCGGGTGTCCAGGGGTCCCCGCTGGCCTGCGGTATCAATCCTGTGCATAACCAAAATGCAATATATTCAAATAAATACACCCCCCAATACATACAATGCAGTAATGGGCAAAATGACTAATATCCAGATATGGATAATAGTGCATTTGCCCATTTAAAATAAAACATAAATCAGCAGCATAAAGTAAATTAAACTGGCACTTACCCCTGCTGCCCTCAGCCTCATGACCACCCTTGTCCTCCGTGGGCATCAACAGCACAATAAAAAAATACAATATAATGGCCCCTAACCCCTTCATCAACTTAGAGGTTAGTTACCACTACAGTAATTAAGGGGTTAACCCACCGCCAAACGCTGACCTCCAACCCTACCCGGGGACACCACCCCCGCTACCCATTGATTGGCACAGTGTTAAAGCATGCCCATATAATATGGGCATGCTTTAACACTATAGCAATAAATGGGAAAGCTAAAAAAAACAGGCCCTATAAAAACCCATTCAAAATAAATAAAAACCCATTAAAATGCCGAAAATCTATTGATTGGCATGGTGGCACGCCTTTGGGCTAATTATCTCAAGTTTTCGGCAGCGCTAGCAGTAGTCCCGTATACATTGGGCTAGGACTGGGGGTCGCATACCTGAGGAATATCACTCTTCATGAAGCGTTGCCTATAGGTATCCTCTGTTATCCCCATGTGATCCAGGATTGCCACCTTGACTTGGGCGTAGTCGTGTGCTGCAGTACTGTCAAGGGTGTGGTATGCTGCCTGTGCTTCTCCCATTAACTGCGGGGCCATGTGGGTGGTCCACTCCTCCTTGGGCCATTGTGAAAAAAACGCAACTCGCTCAAACGTGATGAGGTACAGTAGAGGCAACGTTTATTCTAACATTTGCCGTAAACTAGCCGGGTTACATTCTGAGTATGTGCTGGGTATGTGCTGGGTATGTTCTGGGCTAGTTTGAGGCACGTTTGAGGTATTTCTGCATTGACTAACGACCCATGGGATTCAGACCCATCAGTTTGAATGGGACTGCCAGGGACCCCTGCTGTTAATCTGATAGGCCATTAATCAATGCAGAAATGCTGGGGCTAGTTTAAGGAAAGTTTAAGGCATGTATTCAGAATGTACCTGGGTGTTTCCTGGGTTTTTTGGGGAATTGCCACTGGTTTTTGTTAGAATAAGAGTTGCCTCTACTGTAGGCCCCCGTCTCGTCATCAGGTCCAATTTTCATCCGTGTAATGACAGGTCGGTGATCTCCAGTGCCCGGGTTCCGGGAAGCAGGACTTGGGCCATCAGCGTTTGTTGCAGCTCCCATCTGCTGTACCACCTGTTGTTGAGCCTGAATCTGGTGATTTGTTAGCTGTAGGAAAATCGGCTGCTGAGTGGCCTGGTTTTCAGTCTCTCGCTGCTGTTGAGTGGCCTGTAGTTGCTGCTGTTGGGCAGTCTGTTGTTGCAGTAGTACAGGCAGTCCTCAGTTATCCAACGGAATTGGTTCTGGAAGTAGCGTTGGATAGTGAATCCGTTGTAAAGTGAGTCCCATGTTAATCAGTGGCGGTGAGCGTTGGATAACGCATTACGGCGTCGAAAAACAGCCCTTAGGGTTGCATCGTAAAGCGTTGGATATGCCATTCGTTGTAAAGTGAAACGTTGGATAACAAGGATTACCTGTTCCTGTAATTGCTGCTGTTGTGCGGCTTTTTGCTGCTGCTGCTGCTGCTGCACATCCTGTTTTTGCAGGATTAGCTGTAACTACTGTTGCTGTGCAGCTTGGTTTTCAGCCTCTCGCTGCTGTTGGGTGGCATGTTGTTTCTGTTGTTGTGCAGCCTGTGGTTGCAGCAGTAGCTGTAATTGCTGTTGCAGTTCTGCCTGATTTTCAATCTCTCGCTGCTGTTGCTGCAGCTGTTGTGCAGCCTGTTGTTGCAGAAATGTAATGGGCAATAGGTATATATATCGCAAAAATACCTGTGTAACCATATATATATATACAAATATATCTTTTAGTACAGCTCAATAGTATTGAAACAAAGTTCCAAATAGCAGTGTTCAGGATTGCAGATACATGTACATATATAAATATTGGAGTTAGAACACACATGCGTGTGAAAGGAAGCCAAATAAAGCTGATTAAGATTAAGTGAGGTACTGGACCCAGTGTTAAGTAAATAAAATGATGGGATGTAGTTTTAAGCGTCCATGAGGTGGATACATTTCTTCTTGTAAGTGTGTCAGATTCTTGTAGTATTGCACCAGACAGAACTCTCAATAAGCAACACTGTTACCGGTCAAAAACTTCTCCATGAGGGGGAGACACAGTACTCACATACAGCAGCTCCTTATCCTTACGTGCATCACGCCGATCGATCATAGCAAGAGAAACAATCCAAAGGTGTAAAGCGGTGCACAGCTGAAGAGACGGGGCCAGCAGCCAAAAATTCAAAGGTTAAAAATAATTTATTAAGACAACATAGTAACGGGGAAACACACTCTAACGCGTTTCAGGCAAACGCCCTTTCTCTTTTTACTACCTGCATACATGCGGAGGCGATTCCTGCATAAAGTGCCATAGAGTGAGTCCCAGCGCGCGGGATCTCCACATAAACGGAACTGAAATTGTCCCTCTGTCTGACTGATGATGATGCCCATCTGTTGAACATTTCGCTGACCTGGATACTCATTTATTCTTACTTACATGTAAGTTATTTTATTGCCTTATTGTTTAATACATTTACAATTTTTCCTTACCTTGGTGCGCTCCTGTGCTTCTTTTCTTCTTCATTGTCCCTTATTCCCTCTAGATTGTAACTTTTAACGAGCAGAGCCCCCATGACCTTTTTGTATCAGTTTGTCCTTATTTGTATGTAACTCTGTTTATGTATTTATCAATTCTCCGTACCCCCTTGGTACCGCGCTGCAGAATATGTTGGCGCTTAACAAATAAATGATAATAATAATAATAATAATAATAATAAACACATGATTTGTTTTAATATGAAAATGTTTTGTTCTTTGACAAGACACTGGGTGGCAGTATAACACAGAGCCAATCGCTACATTTGGGTTAGTAATAAATAGTACATCATTTCACATTTACACTGTACATACTAAATTGGGTACATTATTTCTTGTGTAACTAACAGGATACCTAATATTTCTATACTCGATCCATTTTGATATATTCAAGATTCACAAAATTGCCTTTGATTTCAAGTATTGAAATTATTATATTCTTAGTTACTTTAGAAAACAAGAACATATAATAACGTTAATTAAAAGCTTATTTTCTGAAACAAAGATGAATCCAGAAATAACAATGCCTAGTGAATTACATTTTTTTTTTCTGGCAACCCATTTCAATAATGTAGACACCAATAAAAATACCAATAGCTTGGAATACATTCTTAACCACGCCTTCGAACCAATGATAAATGTCTCCATTGATTGCAGGTCAGAAAACTTTTTTTGTCACTGCAGGGGTGTATTGACGCACTGCTATTTTCTAAACAAAGAAACATTCAATAGATTGCCTGGAAATCCAATCACTGAATAGATGAACTCAATAGTTTTTCAGTTTATCTTTACTATTTGGTTGAATGTACTTAGATATACGGTTCAATGTGGTGGTTCTTACAATGGTTTAGATCAAATGGTTACACTAGAAATCAACAATGGGAGCAGTATTAGCACAGCTCCAATACAAACAATGATCAAGGTTTTACTGCAGTATTTTTTTTACAATGACCATACTGCAGTACTTTTAATTAAGAATAAATCTGAATTAATCCTTTATGCTGTTATTCTTCTTTAAATACTGAAGAAAATCTCAGCTATGGACCAATGTACAGTAAATTTGAGAGTCGATCGAGGATTTGTTGTTGCCAGGGAAGCAATGAGTAGTTATTAAAGAGATACCATCATCATGCTGTACCAGTAATAGTAAACCATGGGACTGATTCGTTTTACTATTTAAGCTTTATTGGTAATTAACGGTGCTTATTATAACAAATTATTATTTATGAACTGAAAAAGTAAGACAAAACAATAATATACATTTTTTTAATGTCCATATTTACACACACTGAAGGAGTACGTTGCTACAGTTCTTTTTAGTGAATATCAACCAATAATTGGAAGGCTAAACCCTGTTTTTGTTGCATCAACATGGCTAATTAAGCATGGCACGTGCCATCTTCATAAGAAAACTCAAATATTTTGAAAGTCCTTGCTGCTTTTAGTGGAAACCACTAACCATCCTTCTTTCTCCTTTTCTGGCCCTCTGCTCACTTGTATGGGCCTTTATACCATATCTCCCAAAACACTCCTCTGTACAAAATGTGAATAGACACCTGTTAGCCAGGGAAATATGTGAATAGACACCTGGGATGCCAGGGAAATATGCTACATTACATATACAAATAAGCTGATTGAAAAATGCAAATTGGCATATATCTCTCTCCTCCCTCCTGCAAAACTCCAGTTCAGGGTCTGGATCTCTGTGTTGCAAAACTTTGCAGATTCCTGCAGCATATAAAACCAAATTTGTTACTGCGAAATATCTTGTGGAATGGTGTCATATTTAGAAGAAACTTGATTGACCACTACAAATGTTTTTGTGATCCTTGCAACATTTAGGCCTCTGAGGAAGCACCTGTGAAGGTGTGAAAGGCCTTGGGTTAATAGTATGCTGTGTGTCCTGATCTCTGTTGAATACAAATGTTGATTTTTTTAAGAAACTTTTTTTTGTTATCGTTTTTCTCTTCTATTTTACAAGATATTGCTGTCAGCTGAGAATCTGGGAGTGTACACATATACGTACACATATATCTGAGACATAATCAACTGTATAACGTGTAAGTGTCTTACATTTATCTAGTGGACACTTGGTCATTTATTACCCATAATACACTGCTGTGTCTTCTACTGTATTTCTTCCATAAAAGAAAAAGGACTTAGCTGGTAGCATTCTATAACTCTAAAGTAAATAGTAATAGTAATGATAAGTGATAAGGATTACAAATAATTTTAATGGTATATCTCTTAAAATAAAGGGGTGTACAAAAAATGAGAATAAAAATGACCGTATATCCCAGTCAGAAGCCTGCTATAATCAGGGTGTGATGAGATATGTGCTAAATAACTATATAGTTAAAAAGCTTGACACACAGACCTGTATCACCATATACAATGTATATAGGGTAATATATTAGCACATCAGGGTCTGATGCAGCTGCAAATAGATCAGCTCTTTCTCTGCTGCTACATTCACAATGCTCATACATTAAATGTCATGCTTATAAAGTGTTTTTCATATATTTCTTTCTATCCTTAGTAATCCTCTTCCTTATTCTTTTTAAGTAGGGTGACCAGATTTTAAAAAGTAAAAACCGGGACACAATAAATAAATAAATAAAATAAATCACATAATTTAAAAATAAATATTATGATGGTATTTGTCTTATAGCGTCCCCATTTATGAGGTATTATTAATTATCTCTTTTCCCCTCCTCCAGTCTCTCTTTCCCCAATCTCTCTCCCCACTAGCCCTCAGTTTTTCTCTTTCTTCCCATCCCAGTCTCTCTCCCCTCTCCCAGTCTTTTTCTCTTTTTCTCTATCCCCATCCCCAAGTCTCTCTCTCCCCCTCTTCCCAGTCTCTCTCTCCCCATATCCCCAATCTCTCTCCCCCTCCCAAGTCTTTCTCTCCCTCTTCTCAGTCTCTCTCTCCCTCTCCTCAGTCTCTCTCTCCCGCTCCCCCAGTTCCTCTTCCCCTCCCATTGTCCCTCTCTCCCCTTAGTTTCGCTCTCTATATAGTCTCTCTCTACCTAGAGTCTCCCTATCTCCCTCAGTGTCTCTCTCTTTATCTTTCCCCCTCACCCAGTCTTTCCCCTCTCCCAGTCTCTCTCTCTTTCCGTCCCCCTGTGTCTCTCTCCCTCCTCCCCAGTTTCTCTCTCTTTCCGTCTCCCCAGTGTCTCTCTCCCTCTCTTCTCTCTTTTCCTCCTACCAGTCTCTCAAGTGTGTCTCTCTCCCTCCCACCCCCCCAGTGTCTCTCTCCCTCCCACCCCCCCAGTGTCTCTCTCCCTCCAATCCTCCCACTGTCTCTCAAGTGTCTCTCTCCCTCCCACCCTCCCAGTGTCTCTCTCCCTCACCCCCCAGTGTCTCTCTCTCTCTCCCCCCCCCCAGTGTCTCTCTCCCTTCCTCTTCCAGTGTGTCTCTCCCACTCCCCCATGTTGGATAAATAGAGAGACACACACACACACACTATTTACTTTAATGAATGCAATTATTGTTCCAAAGCTATCTAATGCTGGGTAAGAGTAATATAACTTATGAAAGTATTGGTGAAAGCTAAACTATCCTACAAAATTGATTAATTCATAGACTGCTTACTTCCAATTTTTTTCCCTTCTGTTTTTATGACTTTCTAAGGTTTAGAGCAAACACATGCAGATAAATGCTAAGCCCTTGCCTGCCTCCCTGGGGTGCAAAGGTGTTATCAAGCAGATATTAAGGCCGCTCAATGCACATTAAAATAAGATATATTCATGAACATTTTAATTATTCATGCAATGCACCAAACCACAATATGATGTGTGAACTATGGGTTTTAGTGCTTGCATAATACACAATATTTATTTTATCCCCAAATGGAAATGACATCCAGTATTCTGAATGAAGCCCTAAGAGAGTGTTTGCCCCAGTTTTGTATCTTGAAGACTGTAGTAAATACCCCCCTAAGTATTCTTATCTGGATGCATGAACCCCCCACTTATCATGTATTTAAGGATTGGGAAGATTTTGTTAAGAAGCCTTTGTTATCTCTTTATACAGTAACTCACTGCCCCAATGAAATTAATAAACCCCATATTCTGTACCCTTTTTACCCCTGACCCTCTATATCACACAGAACCTTCCTGGAGACATAATTGTTAAAGATATTAACATTTGTTATTTGCATATTATATCAATTCACTCGCTGTTGCATTTTAGTTACAAAGTCCCAATTATAATATAACTGGCCTGAGATCTATGTAGTTGAACCAATAAGGAACATTAGTTTAATGGTGCACGGGATTTCTGATACACTTCAGTTGAATCAAAGAGATTACGAGAATGGTATCTCTCAATCTGACAGTGCTGTGGAGTCTATTTCCCATTGTGGTTTTTATTTCTTCAAAAAGTGCATGCGATATGAATGAAGTATTAACAAAAGAGTCCCTGACCACTGCACAGAAGGAGTACACTCTGGAATCCTCCTGGTAGACTAAGGCACAAGATTGTCAAGCAATCTTCTGCTATAAGACACATTCCTGCACTTTGTATTGTATTGTATGTCTTTATTTATATAGCGCCATTAATGTACATAGCGCTTCGCAGTAGTAATACATGTGGTAATCAAATAAATAACAGATAATATAAATAACAGATCATGGGAATAAGTGCTTTAGACATAAAAGTAGCATTAAGGAGTCCCTGCCCCGAGGGTCTTACAGTCTAATTGGTAGGTAGGGAGAACGTACAGAGACAGGAGGAGGGAGTTCTGGTAAGTGCGTCTGCAGGGGTCCAAGCTTTATGTATCATGTGTTCAGAATATCCACAGTGCTATTCACTTGAAGATACCTTAAAGCTCACTGGAGTAGATCTTCAGAAGTCCGTTAAATACTTAACTTCAGTTAACTGGGATCTTCAAAGTTTAATAACGATTCGTTAAGTGCTGGTTTCAGCTGTAATGAGCCCTTGCATTATTATAACGGACATTAGTGCTATGAATTCTATGCAAAAGGGGCATTCCATCTAACAACGCATATAAATAGTTAACACAGGGATTTATTGTAACGTTAATTTCAGATGCAGCAACGAGTATCCGAACACTTGCCTGGGAAAATCTGGGGCAATCTACCAGTAATGCTGCAATATTTCTGTGACATTTCTGCAACAGACTAATGGCCCATTGGATTAACACAGCGGGGGTCCCTGGCAGTCTCATTCAGTTTGAATGGGACTGCCAGGGACCCTGCTATGTTAATCCGATGGGCCATTAGTCTGTCTTCAGAAATTTCACAGAAATGTTGCAGCATTACTGGGAGATTGCCCCAGATTTTCTCAGGCAAGTGTTTGGATACTCGTGGCTGCATCAGCAGGTGATAGTTAAAGGTGGTGTTACTCACATCCAGACCCTGAAATAGGTCTTTACAGGTTCTGGATAAGAGTAAGAACACAGTTATGTAGGATTTAACTATCATATTGTAATTTACAGGGTTCTTTTACTCCTCAGTCTTCTCATTTTACTTGAAATAAATAACTATTGAGGACCCTGATAGAAGTAACACCATCTTTGGGTAAGACATGCATAATTCCATGTTATTGGAGGATAACGCAAGGCAGTGCTAACTTCACGTGGCATTACGCGTATTCTAGTGAGATAACTAACGACCGTAGTTTGTTTTTGTATATATTTTGTGGATACCGGTTAAACTCAGGGAAACTAACGTATGTTACTTATTTAGGTATCTGGTATACACAATAGTACGGTAAGTAAACAGCACTCCTTATACTATGATGGATATGAACAACTACATTCTGGTGCAGGGAATACATCAGTTTGCCATCATACCGGATGCAGCATAACAATTATAACAATAGTCCAGCACCCAGATAAAAGAAGATGCAAAAGATCTTAAAAAGTAAAAAGTCTTTATTAGATATTAAAAAATCACACTGGCAGTGCTATAATTAATCAGAAGTGTAGTAGACAGCAGTCTAAATACTTCAGCTGGGGAAGGGGACTGACGCCACGGGTCTCCACCGACCCTTCTAATGGTCCTAACTAAAATGAGTGATCCACCCACTCTTTTAAACTAGTGGCATCTGACTGACATCACTAAATACAGGCATACCCCGGTTTAAGGACACTCACTTTAAGTACACTCACAAGTAAGTACATATCACCCAATAGGGAAACGGCAGCTCACACATGCGCCTGTCAGCACGTCCTGAACAGTAATACCGGCTCCCTACCTGTACCGAAGCTGTGCGCAAGCGGGGAGACTATAGAGCCTGTTACAAATGCGTTATTTACATCAGTTATGCACGTATATGACGATTGCAGTACAGTACATGCATCGATAAGTGGGAAAAAGGTAGTGCTTCAATTTAAGTACATTTTCGCTTTACATACATGCTCCGGTCCCATTGCGTACATTAATGCGGGGTATGCCTATAAATCATCCAATCAGAAAGAGATTGAAGCAAACTCTGTCCAGAGCAAACAGAGTGGAGGAAGGTGAACCAGCCCACGTTGCTTCACCAACATCATTTACAATGAATTATTACTAATAATTATGTTTCTTGCTAGTGATTTGTTATTATTATTATTTTTATTTTTTGCCTTTTTCTTTTCAAGTTTATTATTTTGTAATCTTTTCCCGCGTGATGGTGCGTGCTGCTCCGGGGATGAAATTCTCACTTAATGTGAATGGTTCCTTCCTGGTAATATGGTTGTTCGAAGACAATGATATCTCAGCACTACTTAAGTATGGTTTCATCCTCGTTAATATCCTCGTTCATGATAGATTAGAAATGTTCTTTATTATTAGAAAGGACTATGTTGTGTAGTAGAGTCCCCCTCCTTACCTCCGGTGAGAGGGAACTGCTGGGATGCCCACCAGAGCTCCATGCCGTATCAGAAGTGTGGAGGCAGCCATCCTATGCTTCGCACATGCGCAGAACGAAGAGGTGCGCATGCACAGAGATAGGAGTGTGGCGGCCATCTTGGTTTGCTCTACACATGCGGCCCCAGGACTACAAGTCCCAGGATCCTCTGGGGGGAGGGAAATACCACGTGGGACCAGCCAACCAATAGGAGTCGCGCAGGCAGGAGGAAAGGGATATCCTCCACGTACGAAAACCCTGCGAGTCAGTCTCATGGAGATGCAAGAGAGCAGTGCCCCTGGACTAGGCCTAAGCTTGCCCCTTAGGCCGCAGCTAGGCCCTGAGTCACTCCAGCAAAGTGTGATAGGGAAGCCCCAGATAGGGATGCTTCCCTTGTACTAGATTAGTGCTGTTGCACCAGTGACCAGAAGGTCACGCGGTGCCCTGCGGCCAGGGACCAGGTCACAGGATTTTGAGACATTCCGGCGAGACACTTCAGCTAGAGCTCACCCCACGAGGTGGATCAGGGGTCTAAGGAGTGAAGGGATTGGTGTTGGAGGCCCAGCAGTGTGGGACCGGACTGTTCCTTGCATCAACAGCTGCACCTGGGTCAGGAGTGCCCAGAAAGGTATAAGTGTACCAACGGTTCACAGGGGTAGCGCTACCTCACACTTTGGTGGGACTGATTGGGAAAGACACCAGGGTAATTGGTGCAACCGCACCCTAAGTACTTGGGTGGAACCACCAGGGTTGGGTCATTGGGTGTACAATGTGGGTACAGGAGTACTGTTATTATATGTGGTTGTATATGTTAGTGTGTGTACCGTAAAGTCTAATTATATACAGTGTGTGTGTATTACTATTTCTGTGTGTTGGTTCCTGGGAGGGGCTATTCCGCCAATGCTGGGATCCCTCATAGGTGGAGGCGCTGCACGTGAGAAAGAGCTCACCCCAGGCTCACACCGGCGGAGGCTTAAGCCTCCTGTGAGCAACAGGTACAGCAGCACGTGTAGTCACCCACATAGGCATAGCGAAAGGGGGTTATAGTTGTATAAATCTAGTTGAATTCATTTAGATCTTTATATTGTACCTTAATCAATGGATTAATAATATTTTTGGATTGATATGCTTCCTCGTTTTATCTATGTATTCATCTTTCACCAAAAGATCTAGATTGTATATATTAACTAACAAAGTCTGTTCATTGTTTCTGTGTCATGTTGTTCTGTGTACACTTGTGCAAGTGGAGATTAGGACACTGTCTTTCCATATGCTGGCTGTGTTGTCAAGGATGCCTGCTTGCACTACTTCAGTCTGAGGCCACCTACAGTAGCAATGGGATGCTCCTCTGGGCATATTTAATCAGTCTCACTGTCATTGGGGAAGCAACGCAGGCTTGTCCTCCTTCCTTTGATATGCTGACTCTGGGTGGAGTTTCCTCCGACCTGTTACAGATTGGAGGATTCATGTAGTGATGTCAGATGGCACTAGTTTAAAAGAGTTGGTGGATCGCTCATTCTAGTTAGGACCATTTGAAGGGTCGGTGGAGACCCGTGGCGCCAGCTCTCTTCTCCTGCTCAGATATTTAGATTGCTGTCTATTACACTTCTGATTCATTATGCTGTTTTGTGGGGGGCAGTGCTACTCTCATGTGGAGCGACTGTGGGTCTAGTGCCCAGTGGCTGGGACAGCAAGCAGGTGGGTAACGATCGTCAGTTACAGGCAGAGTTCAAGGCTGGCAGCAGGCAAAAGATGGTCAGGAACAAAGCAGAAGTCAGGGCTGGCTGCAGACAAAGGATGGTCAGGAATAAAGCAGAGGTAATGGCTGGTGGCAAACAGAGAGAAGAAGTCCGAGCAGGGTCTGGAATACGGCTAACGTAACAGGAAATCAGGAAGCAGCTAGCTTGAGTACTGTTAAGAACCACAATAAACAGGCAAGGAAGCACATGAGGAGGAGGTTTTGTATTGGCTGATTGTAAACAAGGGTCAGGTGCTGGAGATGAGACAATCAAGAACTTAGGATTCCCAGTGGCAGAGCGGAAGTACTCATGGCTAGGAAGGTACTCAAGATGAAAGTACAGGTAAAGCCATTACTGAAATCAAGAATCTACTCATTAAGAAAACTGTAACATTTAAAGCAGGCATGCACAACTTATAAATTGAAATGGGCCAAACTACTCCAAGGAAAGCAGATTCGGGCCGCACTTTAATTAAAATACCCCCTCCCTTCATGACTCTTACTTCCCCCCCTTAACGACTCTTACCCCCCCCCCCCCTCACAACTCTTACCTCCCCCCCTCAACTCTTACTGGTGGGGGGGGTTCTGGCGGTGTAGTGCGGCAGTTAGGTGAGCGATCTCTGTCTTCTTCACGGAAATTCTACTGGTTCCCCTGCAGGTCGTGAAAGACATGGTTGCGTTGCCATGTCACGACATCACTGTAATGGGTGCTCACCACAAAAAGGACAACCGCGAGGCTGAGGTGGGGATTCAGAATACACCAACCTGCAGCCGCGAAACTGCATCCGGTGTGCAGATCCATAGTCGTGTGGCCGGGTCAGGGTAGCAGAAGTAGGATAGTGTCGATACTCGCCGTGGTCTAGGATTGGAGATGTAGAATAGTCGATGTGCGTAGCCGAGGTCGAGGTGTAGAGAATAATTTAACAGTTAATGTGTTTGTGTTGGATAGCTTAAGGTGCAAATGTTTTCATTGAGGTACAGATGAAACTGTCGGTTCTGGCCCTCCTACTTTGCGAGTCCGATACGGCATCCTCTCCGTAGCCATGAGATCCCAGCAACCAGACTTAATGGCCCATTGGATTAACACAGCGGGGGTCCCTGCGTTTGAATGGGACTCGCACAGTGTGAATCCTACCGGGCTGCACCTGTCTGGCAGGGTAAGTACACCTTTAATTTACTATATGCTGACTGGCTGATGTTTTGGTTATGTTTTATTTTTTAATGGGCAAATTAGTTATTATCCAGATATGGATAATGGGGATTTTGCCCATTACTGTACTGCATATGTTGGGGGTGGGGGTTGTTCAATGTATTGTATTGATGTTTGTATTGTAAGGTTTATAGAGGATGTTGGTGAAGGGGGTAGTTGCACCATGGTGGGTGGTTAGGCTTCTCGGGTGGGTAGTGGGAGGGGTGAACCCTTTCATTACCATAGCGGTTACTACGCTAAAGTAATGAAGGGGTTAACCCCTCCCGCAACGTTTCTCGTAGGCCTAACCACCCACTCTGGGGCAAATACCCCCTTCACCAACCTCCTCTACCCCCAATAAACCAGGTAGTCTGGCTTAACACCTTCATTACCTTAGCATCTAGGCGCTAAAGTAATGAAGCTGCTTTAAAATTACTTTAATCACACAGTATTGTAGCAGGGGGTCTCCGGACCTGAACTGCATTAATTTCAGCCTCGGGGACCCACAGCTTCCCAAGTTACAGGCCCCGTTATGGGGTGCCGTATCCCCCTGCTTTATTTAATTCCCGGTCATGTGGCTGTGAGCGGGAGAACTTAAACTTGTCGGAGATACCAGCACCCCATAACGGGAACCTGTAACTTGGGAAGCAGGGGTTCCCGGACCTGAAATTAATGCGATTCAGCTCCTGGGACCCCATGCTTCTATACTGTGTGAATATTATAAAATAAAAGCCCCGCAATCGCCTGTTAGAGGTGCGCAGGGAGAGTGGCTAATACAATCTCTCTTACTGCGCATCTCTTACAGACAGGTGCAGCCCGGTAGGATTCACACAGCTCGAGTCCCATTCAAACACAGGGACCCCGCTGTGTTAATCCGATGGGCCATTACAGCCTACTGTGGACTATCTAGTTGATTGTTTGCGAGACAATCAGGGATTTTCCTCAGACACAGGTTTCAGCTGTAAGTCGCACAGTTGAAATGTCTTCACATACAGTACAAGCAAGAGTCAAGTTAAGGTTTAACATCTGAGGGATTTTGCTGGATTTTGAGTTATTGATTTAGTGATTTGTGACACAGTTACAGTGAAACTGCAAGATTTATTTGCTGTGCTTAGGGCAAAAGGCATAAAGGGCCCAAAACGGCATAATGAGAGATGGGATACTTGTCAAAAGCTTTGTAATTTGGAGATTACTTTCAAGGAGTTTAGAAATTAAGCCCTGTAGCACTGCGTTTTCCTGTAGCCTTAAAGTGCAGATATCATTTTTTAATCAATGGTAAAAAATGTAAATATCAGCAGTAAATTGCTCAACTGAAACATTGTATATTGCAGTTAAAAAAAAACACACATTTTTTCATACATTACACATCCTTTTGAGAAGCATGCAGACGTAAAAAAAAAAAAAAAAACCACAACAGGGGGTCGTAGCTCTCAACCAAATAATTAGGAGTGTGATTTTAAAAGGATGATCTCACTGAACTCTATTAAGGCAATGAACATGCATAAGAACGTGTATCTGAGTTGAAGGGGAAGTTCCACTTGTGATCTCAGAAAAAAGGGTTGTCTCTAGTGTCCATTTCTCACTTAATGCTGTGAAACTGTCCAGTACCTGTACTGTAGTTCTCTATTATGGAAAAAAAAACAATGTGCAGTCATTGTGATTTTCTAAGAAAAAACTGCTTTATAAGCTGCTTGTATCCAATAACAGCAACTTTGAAATTGCTGGTGTATTACTGCTTATCCTTAACAATACAATGATTAGGGAACACATTACATGGAGGAGCTGTTTGTTTAAATGGAAACCTAATTTACGTTGCATAGTGGAAAAGGAGTTTTAAGCATATTTTGGTCAACTGGTGTTTATAAGATGGTAAGTGTAATTAACAAATAAAGTGAAATGTTGAAAATGCATTTATTCAAGGAAAATGTTCATGTAAACATGTATACTAATTGTCTACTTATTGCAGTATCTGAATTGTAGCCTGAATAATATTACATATTTGTTTTTCAATGTGTTTGATATGAGGTCATCCCACGCAGGTTGTTATTGCTCTGAGATCAAAGGTAACAGGAAATGAATCGAAAGATGTGAACACCTAAAAAGGTTTCACATGGAACATCATTGGTAAGAGAACCAAACTATGAGACTTATATTTGCCTAATGCATCCAAAATGAAGTGTGTATGAAAGAAAAAGAGCGCACAAAAACTTATAGTGTTGTATAGAAATAAATTGTATTTTGGAAGTATAAAGGGTGAGTATTGCACGTACAGAAAAAAGTGTGTGTGCGCCAAGCACGCGCATTTTAAGTGAAACTTCTACAGTATGCCTTTTGTCACTGTTTTGTCACAGAAATTGTATTTGTAAAGGTAATTTAAAATCAAAACACAATTTCAGTGCCAAAACGCAATGAAATTTGACGTAGAACACGTGTTTTAGCTATTTGCACTTCCATATTTATCATAACTGTGAATTCCTTGTGTGTGTGTCAGTCAGTCAGTCTGTGTGTCAGTGTATGTGTGACTTTGTGTGTCAGTCAGTGTTTGTGTATGTGTGTCTGTCAGTGTGTGTGTGTCAGTCAGTGTGTGTGTGTGTGTGTGTGTCAGTCAGTGTGTGTGTGTCAGTCAGTGTGTGTGTGTCAGTCAGTGTGTGTGTGTGTATGTGTGTGTGTCAGTCAGTGTGTGTGTGTGTCAGTCAGTGTGTGTGTGTGTGTGTGTCAGTCAGTGTGTGTATGTGTGTCAGTCAGTGTGTGTGTGTATCAGTCAGTGTGTGTGTGTCAGTAAGTGTGTATTTGTCAGTCAGTGTGTATTTGTCAGTCAGTGTGTGTTAGTGTGCATGTGTGTGTGTCAGTCTGTGTGTGTCAGTCAGTGTGTCTCTCTTTGTGGTGTGTGTGTTATTCTTAGGGTCCTTCCCACCCCCGGCAGAGCCGCAGATACGGCTGTGTGTGCTGGTGCCTTCTGCCGGAGCAGCATCCCCTCCCCCGCCCCCCCGTGGCGGCGGTGTGGAGGTACGGAGACACAGAGATGGCAGAGCTGTGTCCTGCTCGGCGGATGTACAGGGACACGGGGGTGTTCAGTGATAGACTGGGGGGGGGGGTGCTTGGCGGCTCACTGGGGGGGAAAGGCTATGGGGACACGGTACTGCGGGGACGCGGTGCTGCGGGTGATGCAGAGCGCTCATCCCCCACCTCCACCCCCATTACTGGAGCAGCCCCCCTCTCTCTCTCCTCCCCCCGGCGGAGCCACAGTGCCCGGATCTCAGGGAGAGGTAGTGACGGGTGTGTGTGTGTGTCCGTCCAGCAATGACTCCTCCTGCTGGAAGCTGGCAATACTGACGGCCTCTTCTGCCAGGAGTGATGTCACTTCAGTCACCACTGACTTCTGCCTCAATCAACTGCATTCACGCCGCTAAAAAGGTTCACTTCAAAAATCAAAGGAAAAAAGCATTTGACAGAATCACTCAGCCTATCCTACGTGGGTTCCCAGGAACACCTATCAGCAAAAGCGCTCACTTACACCTGATGTGTTGTTCCCAAAGGCGATTCAATGCCCCAAACTGTAAATCTATTTGTGGATTCAAATCCCATGGGAGTCTCAGGCCCAAAATTCATCTTGTATTTGAAATTTGTAGATCCATTATTGTATCTATCATGAGAATTGTGAGGTCTAAATTTAAAATAAAGGGATCTAGCTCCTCGTGGGGCATACGTGTCTCTGGTCTGATGAATGCGTTTACAATTCCTAATTTTATAATTTGCATAATCATCAGTATCCCTATTAGATAGGGATACTAATAGGAAATTAGTTGCTTTCTTGCTACTAATAAGGTATAGGCTGATTTGTAAGGTGCAGAGTGATATTTTTCTTGATACACCTTGAGGGTTTAGCTGGACTCTTTTTCTATAGGTAGCCAGGTCCCCCACGGCTCCCCGGTACTCCGCTTCACCCCCCCCCTTACCTCCGCTGCTGCGGGGAAGTGCAGGTGGCGACAGGCTCGTCAGCGGCTTCTTCCGCAGGGTGCCGCCATGTTGTTTGGGCGTGCACACACGCGGAGGCTCGCACATGCGCAGAAGACTCAGTGGTGGCCATTACAGGTGTGTGCATGCGCAGTATCCTAGGCGCATGCGGCGGCAATAGGGGAAGGCTCTGCAAGGGACTACAACTCCCAGTAGGCATAGGGGCATGCTGATCACATGGCACAAATCAGCCAATAGGGCTGTGAGGATCACAGGCAGCCAGGAAGAGGTTTAAGCGCACTCAGATAGGAAGGGCAGTCGGAACTGGGACACAGACAAGGGAGGTTATAGGTGTGCAAGGGTCTGTGACTCCTGCACTAGGACAGACATCTCCCTAGGCCCCAGCTAGGCCCCGACTCCCCTGGTGAGAGTGAAGCAGCGACAGGGACAGGCCCTTAAGTAGGGAAACTGCCCCATTAGCTGTGTATGCCAGGGATACCGTTGCGACATTGCGCAGCACTGGAGAGGGATGGTCAGGAACCAAATCACCAGAGCAAGAGAGAGAGAGAGAGATTATCTGTGTACGGGATCATTCTGCGGGATATAACCCCACGCGGAGGCGGACAGCATCGCTGGATCGATGGATCCCAGTGTTTCCTTAGTCGGCGCGCCCGGGTGCATAGACTCCTTACCCTAGGGGGAACGAGGGCTATATGTATCTTACTATATATTTCTGAAAGCATTGTATGTTTCTCTGTCTGTACTGTGTTCCCTGCCCCTAGCGGCAATCTCATTGGTCCCTTGGCCTGCCCGCCCCCGCACACCTCTCATTGGCCTCACACACTCACCGCCCGCCCCCGTACACCTCTCATTGGCCTCACACACTCACACCACTGCTTCAGGCCCCCTTGCAGCTCACCATCCCCCCTCCCGGTGGCCGTCACTCTCCCCCGTCACCCGGACCGCAGCTCACCTTCCCCCCTCCCGGTGGCCGTCACTACAGGCCCCGCACCTTCCCCCCTCCCGGTGGCCGTCACTCCCGTCACACGGACAGGCCCTGCACCTTCCCTGCGTTTCCCGGCGGCTCTGCAGAGAGGGGGCGCATGCGCAGCGCTCACAGGCCTTGCACACCTTCCCCCCTCCCGGTGGCCGTCACTACCGTCACACGGACAGGCCCTGCACCTTCCCTGCGTTTCCCGGCGGCTCCGGACGGGAGGAGGGAGAGCAGAGAAGGGCCAGGCGCGCGACAATCGGAGGAGCGCGAGAGAGAGGAGCGGTGCTGTGAGTCCTGGCAGAGGTGAGGGGCCTTTGTGTGTGCATGGGGAGAGGGGGGGGACAGTGTGTGTGGGACACCGTGTGTGAGTGGGGGGAGGGACAGTGTGTGTGTGGGGGAGGGGGAAACAGTGTGTGTGTGGGGGGAGGGACAGTGTGTGTGTGGGGGGGAGGGACAGTGTGTGTGAGTGTGTGGGGGAGGGGGGACAGTGTGTGTGTGGGGGGGCAGTGTGTGTGGGGGAGGGGGGAAAGTGTGTGTGTGTGGGGGAGGGGGGCAGTGTGTGTGTGAGGGAGGGGGGGCAGTGTGTGTGTGGGGGAGGGGGGGGCAGTGTGTGTGTGGGGGAGGGGGGAGACAGTGTGTGTGTGTGTGTGTGTGTGTGTGTGTGTGTGTGTGTGTGTGTGTGTGTGTGTGTGTGTGTGTGTGTGTGGGGGGGGGGGGGGGGGGGGACAGTGTGTGGGGGGGGGGACAGTGTGACTCCCGGGCAACGCCGGGTCTCTCAGCTAGTCTAAACTAATTAGCAACTGCTTGCTCTGTGATGGTACATGGACACGCAGCAATTTTCTATTATTTTATCCAGCTAAGAGGATACATTTTTAACTTTACAAAGAGCTAAGATATCACTGCTTTTGTGTTACAATCGTGTAACAACCACTGGTCACTATATATATTTTTTTATCGCTAACTGGGCTCCTTTGTCTTATTGTAAGAGCACTGTTCACTTGTTACTGTGCGACAAATTACAGGATCAATTACTGGAATCTGCAATTGGCTTAGTTCTTATCTGAACTTGCTATTAACTGACCTGCTGTTGGCTGTTTATCACTGTACAATTATTTGCTGCTATTTGCACCTAGCATTATTGAGATGGGTGCCACAATATAAAATAAAGGTGTGCAATCAGTAATATAGTTATATGTGTCATAGAAGGGGCTAATTAGTTACCCCTGGTTCACATTTCTAAATACTAATAGCCTCACTGTCGTTTGAAGTTTAGATACTGTGTTTTTTGGGGGATTGCAATTACATCAAGCAAACATAGGTCTTAGTCTGCCTCCTGGGGTGAGCGTCTTTTATATTTACTGCTGCAGCACTTACAAATAATAATCATAACACTTTTTTTGACCAATTTCATTTTATGTATTTTGAAATATACCAATTACTACCTGGGGTTTTTCTATATGTTTACAGCAGGATGTCCTAATGAATATTGGTTATGTTTGACTTCTATTTCATCCCACTATACATATCAAATGTATATCTTCACCAATCTGTTTATTCCTATTATGCTACTAACTTAATAGATTTTGTGGATTGAGTGCAACTAAAGAAGAGGCTTTTTTCTTGTGTGTCCTCTTTAAGATTTTTAATCTTCTCTGCACTCTTCCAATATGAATTAGGCTGAAGCAAGAGTCTCGTGCTTGTGCCTCTCAGAGATACTTGCGAACGGGTGTCTGCCTTGTCGTGGCTCGCAAGCTTACAACGCTTTCGCCAAAGGGTTAAACTAAATGACCCTTTTTCAAGAGAATATATAAATATTTTACTGTGTATTTCTGTCATGTTGGATGTAGCATTGGGCTTCTCTGTCGTCTGTTGTATACATATGCCATGCTGAATAGCACTCCATTTTGACACTTATATACATATACTGTATATATTTTGTGGGGGCTCAGGGATTCACAAAAAGAGCTTGCTGGGGTTTTGTGTTTTGTTAGCCTCTCAGAGATAGCAATTTAGTTACGCTATTGGTGGACACATCCTCTCCCTCATACGGAAATATTATTCCATCACATAACTTTAAAAAATACATATATGCTAAATATGTAAACACACAGCAGCACTCCAAGAAAAGTGCTTTAAAACTTGTGCTAAACACATAAAACATGTCACCTTCAGTGAGTGTCAACTGTCCAATAAAACATGACACAATTGATACTTTGAATCATAAAACACAAGCTACAGACAAACGTAGGGATCTCAAAGCCTTCCCACCTGAACATATGCAGAGTAGGGCAGGGTCAAATCCTATAAAGTAGGGGGCTGGATCTGTTTTTCCATCCATCTACCTCGGCCATCCCACATCTTCAAGAGCGCATGGATGGCACGTCTTTGCAGGCCTACTCTACACCGTGTTTCCAGATGCTCCTTCCCTGGTTCCAATCCTGATTGACCCAAGCCTGCAAGTGGGTTATGGAGGGAAGCCCTCCTTTTGATCTAGCTGTACTCCCAGAAACGCAAATAAAAAAACCTCCTTCACCCTTACTTTTCAACTGTATATGAGAATCCCCACACAGTCAATGTCAATAGAAATATTGTATCACTTGGTGTTAGATTTTGGAAAGGCCCTTCTTCTTGAGCTACTATAGCACTCCACCATTTGGAAGACATCTTGGTACTTTATCCATGTACAGTATTTGAACAGGTGAGCCTCCTCCTCATCTTCCGTGAGATCATATATGACCTAAGTTTTCATTCTCTGGCCTCATCTTTCTAGGACTTCTTAAGGGAGCCAGGACTCTTCCACCCAAGTGTAGGTCTGTTGGACTAAACCAACTTCTACCCTCCTCACCTATGGATCAAGGTGCTCTAATCCTCCTGATACTCCTCTGTACAAGGCTCAAGCCCCAGGGTTGAGCACACCAGAGAAATCTGCTTCTGGACTCAGACCTTTCTGTTCAGTACTAATAAAAACCTCTATGTGAGTAGATCCCTTCCCAATATATTGGATCAAAGATCACCATTCACTACCACCAGACATCTTATTGTTATGCACTGGAACACAGGGGTGTGCCAGGAATTCACAGTACCAAACAAGTTAGCAGGAATAAGGTACTGTAAGAACAATCTGGGGTCAGACCAGGCTACAAGCAGAATAAAGGTCAGAAAAAGTTGAGATCTGGACATGCTGCAGGCAGGAGCAAGTCAGAAACACCAGACCAAGACACACAGAAGAGTCTCAGGACAGAGAAAGGCTGAAACAACATGGAAGAATTACATTTAACTAACAGGCGTTGAACAGGAACGTTAGGATTTAGATCAGGGCAGGTGAAGAATAGTAACACCGGAACAAGCCGGTGTCCAGAAAGGCGAAAAACAAGAATAACAGGAACTGGATCATGGCAAGCATTAAACAGGACAGCCAGGAAATCAGGACCTGATCACAGTACCGAAGGGTCTTATGTAGGTCATAAGACTCTGAGGTCAGGGAAGGTTGTAAGAAGGAATGAGGTCAGAAGAAGCAGAGGTTAAGACAGACTGCAGGTCAGAGGTCAGAGAAGGATGAAGTCAGGACAGGTTGCAGGTAATGTAGTAGCAAGCTGAGGTCAAGGCAGACTGCAGGGAGAAGTGTGGTCAGAGCAAGCTGAGTTCTGGGCTGAGTAAACCAGTTTGGAACACAGGGGCAGCAAAGGCTGGGACAGCCAAAATAGTGTGCTGTTTTTTTTTACCATCCACACTCAGCAAAAATAAGGAAGTTATGAAGTAAGCTAAATTGTGTTCTGCAGTATAAATCCTTCTCTTCTTCTTCTGATGTCTTATAGAAGTGATCCCTGCAATCCTCTCAAGCCAGCACTAAGATTTCAAGATTTAACTACAAACTTACTGCAATTAAAGACCTTCACAAGTGAGTGCTTAAGTGTCTATCCATATTCTTTATATAGAGGTTATATGTATACAGAAGCAGTGGAGCTGACAGGCAGCTGATTTTGTCCACAGATAAAGCTGCTACCTATGAGTGCTGAAGTGCCGGGCTCAGATTCCCCAGATCCGGACAGTATTTGGAACATCTCACATTCCTGTGCAAAGATTTTCCTAGTTAATGCCAGTGAACACAAGATGCCTACAGCATTAACCCATTTCTCTCATGGCACAGATGCAGTCCATCCAATATTAAGTAACATAGATCAAACTTGTCATATACTGTAGTATGGAGCTAGGCCCGCAGCTATTTTTCACATTCACTGCAACTTTATTCTTCCAACTTCCTCCACTAGGGGATCTTATGTCCTCTTGAGCCTGCCTTTCAAGAAGTCAAGCAAACAATCCCAAGCCTCAGTATCCAGTCTAGAGGAGCTGTCCCACAAAATGAACTTAGACAGGTATACAGTATGTTTAACTGTATTAGAGAAGACATTAAAAAGTATACGTATATTTAAATGTACATTTTAGGTTCATTCTAGCAATATAAATATTGTAATCTGAAGATCAGGGTGGATTTAACTTTTTCTTTCTCTTCTGTATATCCATTTTGTTCACACATATTAACCAGTTGGTCCTGGGACCAAGAGATAGTGTGCATACAGTATATTGGATGCCCTTGTGATTAGGGTAGTACAAACAATACAGCCACTCATCCATATATTTTTATGTACCATATTTACATATTTAACTAGACCCTAATTCTAGATAATGTGGTAAAATGGTTAGGACTTTTACTTTTTTGGGAACTCCAATTCATTTTGCTATATATTTTGCTAAGTGGATGAAATATTGAGGAATTCACTTTGTACATTATGGATTGATATATTTTTAGTAAGAGTAATGCAATTCTGATCTTTTTGTGACTCTGGTATCCTCATTCTTACACAAGCATTTTGATGATTAAGATTTTCCCTATGTTTATCTATTATAATGTTTGTGGATTTTAGAAAGTGATTCCTTCGTAAAGTGAGAAAGAGGCTTTATCAGTTTTCTGAACATATGTTTACAAAAATACTTATGTTTTGTTTAAAATATTAAGTAAATGCATTGTCTGTGGTTAACTGCCCCCAGTTTCTGTGTGCTTATTAAAATTCTATCCCCCAGATACAGTACATGTAACACATGCCAATCCTTTCACTCCAGTGCAAATTGCTGCAACAGAAAATTACTTGAAACATGTTAATGGAACAAAATGACATTATTTTGATGCAAATCCACACTTCGATCTTCTGATAAAATGAGCCTGTCATGGGAGACCAGGACTAACAAACCAGGGATCAATTAAACAGACACATCAATATAGTTTATAAAATTGAGTTTATTGGACAAAAAGGTATGCACAACTGTGTACAGATAAACAACACATAATCCCAACTGGGGATACTATATAGAACTAGGTACAGGGACCTCCCTAAAGAGATTTCCCCTGTTCTTCTTCCATGCAGTGTCCTCTTGAACAGGACTCCAGGCCTGGCACCAGCACTGCAGTTGACACTGCAACTGGAATCACCACTGGAACATAGATCTTGAGCTAAAGCTTAAAGGTAACAACTAACAAGGAGTTTTTCTTGCCACCTTTTATACCCCATGCCGCAACATGGATACTTAAGGGGGGAAAAAGGCCAGATGTCTTCAATAGATCCAGACCCTGATTGGTGGGTAGAAATGCAACATTCAGAACGTTACATGAAAACTGTTACAGGGAAAGGTCACAGACAACTTTGCAACATTCCCAGCTAAACACAAATTTAACCCCTGGTCCCTGAAGTGCTGGAACCAGGCTTACAATACAGGTATATATACAGTACAACCATAATACAGATGTATTATTGACAGGTAGGGGTAATTACGGGCTTGACCTTTTTTTAAAAGCAGTCACATTTACCCTTATCATCACAGTCCCCTTAGCCAGTAATCAGTTACCCGTCTTAAGTTACTAATGTTTACTTCTCACATTGCTTGAATTGGTAAATAATTATTTACAGTACAAAAGTGCCTTTACATGTAGTAAATATGAACCTGCTTGAGTCCAACCAAGCTTGTTATTTTGGATAAAATCATCAAAATCTTCTGGTGATATAATTCTATGAAACTTCTCATGCTTGGAATAATAAAATTATTCCAAAAATTTGATTGGGACTCAATTTTTTCTCAGTTACAGCTGCTTAAAAATCATAAGCTATTAGTCATACACTGTCAAACAGAAACCTTCGGGAACATTGTTGAAGGGAACTGAATACAACTGAGGTGAACATCATTGTTGAATATGAGAAAATAACCAAGGAAACAACAGACCTCAGGCCCTGTCTACACTGGGGCTTTTCAAATGTCAGACACCCTGTAACATTTTAAATTCAGGAAACATGGTTCATGTCTATGCAGATAATGTTACCAAACGTTGTTTCAAAACTGTGTTTAAACTAACATACAGTCAAAATCCAAGGCTGTACCTAAAAAGGAAAATGTTCAAGTCAATATGCGTGCATGGATTATACTGTTTTTATATGCTGCTTATGAGGAGGCACCCTTAGTTAAAAAGGGATAACAGCAGCATGTGAAGGAGCAGGACCAGAGGAGAAGACAAGAAGATGCAGATTTATAGAGCGCCAGAAGGGGTTAGTGCACCAAGTCAATGGGAGTTAAAGCCGTGTGATTGTCAGCTTCTTCACACATAGACAAGAGCTAACCCAGGTTCAATATATTGAGTAATATATTGATCCATGATACTTGTGATCAGCACGGAAAGTCAAACAGACTCTGAATTGAGTGCAGTCCTCACAGAGTTCTTTTACAAAATTGCGTACATTTGCTAACATTGGTTGCTAGGCAGATTATAATGACATCCCTCAAGCATTCTCTGTGCATGTGGGTTACTTTCTCTTCTACGCCAATAAAGTTACAGGTCATTTTATAAATCCTAGACTGGCTCTACAGGTCATTTCATCTAGCCAAGACTGGTTCAACAGGTTACAGCTGACCACAACATTCTTGAGTGTTTGATCAACAAGGCATAGTCCATATCCCCCCTGCCGAAGCAAAGATCATTCTTGCGACAACGCACATACTGAGATTAACAGACAAGACAATGAGAAACAAAAGATAAGATGGATGCCTGTGAAACAAAATGGATTCCACTCTCCAGGGACCCGTCCAGTCCATATTTCAGAGCCGTATTGGGTGTGCTAACCTGTACTGGTGTATGATGAATATGCCCCAAAGTGAGGTGTGGGTGCAGAACACTAGGACAAAATGTTATTGTTTATATTTGATTTTTGAAGTGCAGAAAGATCTTTATACAGTTAATAAAGGAGATCAAAGTTAGTTTGAATGACCCACCATCACTGAACAGCATAAATAAGTTGTACATTGGTCTATAGAGTGTTTAGAAAAGGTATAATGTTTTTGAAAAGTGCTGTGAAGTTTTCTTTCCTTGGAAAAAGCCATCCAATTGTAGTTTCAAGAATATGTAAAAATAACCAATGGGGCAGAGCAGAACGGTGTTAATTTGAAAAATAAAGAAGCTACAGATGCAGCAACGAGTATCCGAACACTTGCCTTTGAAAATCTGGGGCAATCTCCCAGTAATGCTGCAACATTTCTGTGACATTTCTGCAGACAGACTAATGGCCCATCTGATTAACACAGTGGGAGTCCCTGGCAGTCTCATTCAGTTTGTTTTATTTTTAATTTAATATCCATTTTTGTGTTGGTGTAATTTTTTGCACCCAGCTGGGATAATTGTTTTATCAAGTTTTTGTTTTTGTTTTGTTTTATTTTATTAAATTACTGTTTGTACCACACACATCTAGAGTGAGATCTCATTTGGAATCCCTTGGCCTCCGAGACAAAAGTTCTCTCCTTAAATTGATCCCATGTGCTGAAATATATTTTCCTGTCATCTATTCTTTATATACGTATGGGAATTGAAGACACCCTTCCAATATACCTCCGCAGCAGGCGTCATTGCTTTTGTATAGTGATAATAATACCATTACTTACATTGTTGCAAGCTCATTTAGCGCCATCTTTTTCTTTTCTATTGTCTCCCTGAGGGTAGTCTGTGTGTTGCACGGACGGCGCTGAGAAATCAGATTCCTAACAACAGCAACATTCTAGAACAACTAAGATCAATTCTTTGTGCCATCAAAGACTTGATCTTCAAAAGGTGGATGCCCTAAACAACAGACACCTAGAATCAGTGTAATGAGATATTCATTATCGGTTTGGAATCAAACTAAGTCCAAATACAAACTACTGTCGACACTTTCACAATTTACCCCTATTTTTTTTATAATCCAAGATTCCTTCCAGGATGTGACACCCGTCTGGAGTGATATAAACATAGTATATGTAGGATACTTAATAAGCAGAGGAAAGATGATACAATTTGAATAATAAGGTTCCAAATATAATTTACCCAGTTCAGAGCTATTTTAATACCTACAGATTCGAGATTATAACCAAATTATATCACCCAATTTGGAATTTCCAGACTGAACACATTTTGAAAGAATGTATAGACATGGGAAATATCAGAAAGTTTTTTTCACCAAAGTATTATTCAGAATTAATAACATACTGGGAAATGTCCCCCCAATCTCCATATGAGAAGATCGGCAAGATAAGTAAATTTGGACATAACAATTGAAGATTGGAAAGAAATTTGGAACAATGCTTCAAAAACATTAATCTGTACGATGACAAAGGAGAATATTGACAAAATTATATTTTGTTGGTACTTAACTCCTCAAAGATTGCACCAGATTTTCTCTGAAACCTCAGAATGATGGTGGAAGAAATGTGGAAAAATAGGAGATATGACCCATATTTGGTGGTTGTGCCCAACAATACAAAAATACTGGCTAATTATTACAAAAACGTACAGTGATGATCACAATACCTCTAGACCAACTAATATTCCTAATAACTAAACCTATAGAAAATATAGACACCCACATTGGAAGACATGTCACAGATAGTATAAGCAGCTTGATGTTCAATTTCAGCATCATGGAACAGTTACTTAGTCCCATGCCAACGAGTAGTGATACAAAGAATCGAGGCAATGGTGACCATGGAGAAACACACTGCTTTCCTAAAACATACAGTAAGAGGTTTAATACGACGTGGCATCCTTGGACAGATAACTACGATTAAGTTAAGTAAAATCCCAGCTCTTAAGAGCACATTGTCAACCAGAAATTAGGGTAAGAGTTCCCCCTCCCCCCCTCTCTCCTGTTCCCTATCTCTTTTAATTATTATTTTATGTTAATATTGAAAATGTCAATAAAATGACAAATTAAAAAAAAAATGAAAAATAAGTGAACAGCATTACAGAAGCTTTAAAGAAAAAAAAAATCAAAAAACAACTTGATCTTTCATACAGAATTGCAACTGTAAAAAGAAAGGTCATATGGTAGATTGCTGTGGTGACAATGATTAGTACTGCAGGACTGAGCACCACAGAAGTTTACAAATAGCTCAGGTGTGATCTGAAAAGGAGACTGGGCTTTTGACACACATGGATGATCACATTTGAGCTTTTTTGTTGTTCTTAAATTTTGTACAGTGCAAGTCTCTTACCTACCATACTGTATGTAGGTTCTTTACATCTTTAAGTTAGGCTTGCATGTATAAGATACTGTAGTTAATATGAAGTCTTTAACACTACTTTAATGTCCATGCCAAGAATATTGTCCTCTGTTATTAAATACTATATGATGATAGGCTACTTAAGACTTGATGTACTAGAAGGAAAACTCATTCATGCGCTCACGAAAATCCTAAGATGGTATGGTTATAATTTAGCTTATAGTAGTTACAGCAATTAATACCAATGCTATTAAAAAAAAAAAACAGTAATAAAACAGCAATAAAATAGGGGGGTTGGACAGCAGTAGGAAAAGTGTCACTTTTAGGCAGTTGGTTGGTAAAATGAATGTCACTGTAGAAAGTATCTGAACCAGGCACTTGCTGCTTTCTTTAACCCATCATTGAAGAAGTGAAAAGAGCCTAGAAGAAAGCGCAGAGAGATGCTGCCAATGGTGAAGAATATCAAAGTAACATAATAGGTAGAGTAAAATAATTAAAATGCCATCACACAGTGTACTAGTAATAAAAGCATGTATAGTACACACTGGAGTTGGCTCCCAAATCCTAAGCCTCCCCTTGTTGCTCCTGATCGCAGATCAGGTGTTGTCCTGCTCGTCCTCCCTCGACGAGTTCCAGAGGATCTCCTGCAGTGGTGGTCAAACGCAGCAAATGTTGCGACACGTGATGATGTCAGATGGGGGCATGACTAGCACAGATGCCGGGTACCAGGAACTCTTTCCCTCTTCCTGGTAGCCATTTCAAAGTGTTTTGCAAAGTTTACAGTTTTTTTTTATTCCTAAACTCAAAAATTCACTCCGTTTAAAAAAAATAAAATGTATCCAATAATAAGCTTTTTTGAGGTTTTGGCTTGAATTTAGCTTAGATTACAAAGGTTCAAACAATAAACTACAGTACAGTATTAAGGATGGGCATGTTCACTGGTTTGAATTTCAGTTTGTTAAAATTACTAAGTGTATGGGTTCTATCCTCCTTTGAGGGAGTTTACTAGGGCGGTTTTTTAAACTATTGATGGTTATTCACAAAAAAATAGGGAGATTAGTGGGAAGAATTTTCAACTGAATGAAGTTGAGCATGAAGAATTTTCATCGACAAGTCATTCACATCAAGCTAGAAACAAGTATGGAAAAAATACTCAGTGTAGAAATAAATGCATCTGAAAATCCATTGATGTCTTACTGTATATTCAATGAATCACAAATAAGTGAATTATGTTTTGTACATAAAAATTGCCAACATAATATGTAAAATTCATGATAGGGAAGTTCTACCCATAGCACAAAATAAATTCACTATTTATAAGCATGAATAACAATTTCCAAAAAAAAAAAGCATGCATACAATATTTTATTGTACAATGTGTATATTTTATTGTACTTGTTTAGTCCTTGAGTGTAGAATGATGAATACAGTTGGTGCACTCATACGTAATAAAAACAAATTACATTATATCACAATAAAGTGTCCTGGTTTCCAGCGAATTTCTGTCATGCCACCATAAGGGCAGAACAATATATTAACTCTTAGGCTGCCCTGAAGATGTGCTTCATGTTCCTCAAGTTTTGTCGTTTCACAGTTATAAGTTTCTATTTCTGACCTAATTCAGTAATTATTATACATGCACTGTGAAGAGTGATACACTTCTCATTTACGACATTTACATATTAAGTGATTAACATTTCCAGTGAGTGAAGATATCTCAAAGAAACAATGATACATATTTCCAGAGTAGAGATGGGCAAACTGGACCACATCCCTTTCCCGAATTCTTTAGACCAAATTTGACCCTCCCACCAAAATCTGCCCACGGATTGGGTACTAGAAAATCAAAGGGGATTCATCAGAATCCGCCATTGGATGCGATCCGGGCGGAATTTTAAGAATCCACACTCAGATTCAATATTGAATCCGGAATTTGCATGGCGGGTTAATAATCTGTCATGTGGATTGTCAGTGATAGAAAAAGACGGATTTCACTTTTCGAGATTGATCTACAGAACTCCGTAACAAAATATTCCCATCTACTCCAGAGTAAAGTTATCTAAGAAAATCAGTTATATATATCAGTCATTTTATGAATGCTAAGAGCCATTTTTATTACACATACTGTAAAGCTATTGCAGAACACACAGAAATAAACTTGATAGTGATTTTTCCATTGTGCTTATAAGTGACTGTCTTTTTGTTTTGCCTTTAGCTGTCTGTGAGTGAGAACCATGAGGAAAAAAGATTAGTAACTGGGGACATTTTACTGTTATATTTACCAATATAAGCTGATGCATTGCCGTTCACCAAGGTTTAAACATGTCTGTGAGTGGTTTGTACTTGCTTTGCTAGTCCAATGCTGTGCTTAAAAGCTGTGTGAATGGCGATGAAGAAGATCCACAGCACCCCGATGCCTGATTAATGCAATAAACCTTTTTATATTTGACATCTAACAGAGTGTGCTGCGGATCTTCTTTCTTGCCTATTTATCGTTGTCGCTGGATGGTGGTCCCGGCTACGCCGCAAGCACCCTGATCTTTGGACTTTTACTTTTCATCTCACAAGTTATCACTATTTACATTGTATATTATTAATTTATTTTAATATTGTTTTATATGTTTTAAATTCACATATAGTTGGAGCCCTGGTAAAAATGGGGCTATATGTCATTCCTCCTACTGGTATAAACCCTGGTAAGGGCAGGCTGCCAGTAGTTATCATGGGTTTCCCCCACATCAAGCCCTGCTCTGAGTGGTGGAAGTAGGTCACCTGACCCTGTGTGGAAGGTGTAGACACAGGGGCAGTACCTGCTGATGTCATGAAAGGAAAGGGCTGTCTCTATTTAGTGTGCCTGTTCCTGTCAGTGACAGTTCAGTCTTGAGTTAGTGTCAGAGTGAGAAGTGCATGAAGTGCGCAGCTGGAGGAGGAGAACTGGCAGGCCCTGATTAGAGCTGCTAGAACTATAGGTGGACCAATACCTCTCACCCTGCATAGGGGGTGAGGGAAGAGCTAGCCCCATCCTGGGTGCCCGTGGCCTGGGGTGGTGGCAGGGAACCAATATATCATCCTGAGGGAGAGCAGTCTGGAGGAATGGAGACCAACTGTACCTGCCTGTGTTCCTGCTGCTATTCTGCTGTGCTGCACTGAATAAAGAGCTGCTGCTACTTTTAAGTAAGAGACTGTGTGAGACTGAAATCTCTCGTCCCTGAGTGGGGGACTCTCTGGAAGGATTTCACTCTATGTTGCTTGTGCTTACCAGAGATGGAGGCGCTGCACCATTAAGTGAGACGGAGGCATTCACCCCAGTAACCTGGTCCTGTCATCCCCCATACCATTGCGGGAGACTCAGGCCCTCCTGTTGCCAGCAGGTATACACCACCCAGACACACGTAGCCAGATCTTAGTACAGAGGGGGGCCCAATCTGTGATTGGCCCCGGGAAGAGGGGCTACATTGGAGGCGCTGCTGAGATTTAACAGGACAGGTTTTCAGCGAAGCAGAGCTGGAAGCGGTAAGTACACCTTCCATGAAAGTGCTTCAGAAAGTAGGGTGCAATTTCACATCAGGGGTAGTAATCTGGGTTCAGAAACCTACCTTCCTTTATCAAGTGTCGCCTTATGGTAAGTTATATCCTGCACTAAGCAGAGAACACAAACCACAATGTTGCACTTGAAAAAGTCTCGGCCACACTCTCACATATTATGATATTATGGAGGGTATCGTGAGATTATTATAAAGAAAGGTTACTCAGAGTTTGTATAAGAAAAGGTTTATCATTTATTGTATCACAACAATATTCAGAAATATCAGAAATATCAGAACAAGCTTCTTATAAGCTAATGGCTAGCAGTTACAGTATGTTACCAATCCATTCCTAACTATGCAGAGATTATAACTAGATATGCATTGTCAATACTCACAAACCAAAAGATATTACGATAGGTCAGCCAGTCCCAGCTCAAGTCTCATCTGTGTGACTTCACACCTAAGTTCGGTTCTCTCTCTGGTCTAACATGGAGTCGGGCAAACCTATTATAGAGTGCATTGTTTGCTGCGTACGTGTATCACGTGTCATGTGTCCATGCTCTGTGGTTTGTGACGTATGATGTTTACCATCAGAAATTACAGTTAGTGACGTATGATATATGTTGTAAGTAACCGTTAAAACCACGGCCTGTTTACCGGTGTTAGTTCCCCTTTTATGTCTATGTAACCTGTCCCATTATCCTGCCACTTCTGAGCAAAACAAGCTATTATTTCTAAGACAAGAAAACCAGGATTTTAACAGTATACTCTAAGTTATACTAGGCCTTATAATGATACTATGTATATATGTACCTGTGACCTGTATTCATTATGCATTATATGCCAGAAAACACCTGTAATCCATAACAGTAGTCAGGAGAGCATGGACTCTCGTACAGTATGCCCTGGGTGCCCTAAGAGGGTGTTGTAAATTGGGTGTGTGGCTATTGCTGTTCTAGTCCCTTGAGGCAGATAGCGTGAGGCAACTGGGGGTTTAGCCTGTTAACTAGTCCAGGGACCATGGCCCAGGGCCCGCACTATGAGTGGCCAACAGTAGGAGACGCCCAGTACTGAGGAGATGCCCAGTACCTAGCCAGCACCTAGAGTACTTGTAGTAACCGTCAGCGAGTGCGGTGTCCAAGAAGGAGTTCTGCCTAGCCTGGGGTATGCCATACGTCATATTTGTGGGTTAAAGCATGCAGAGAGCATTCAGAGAGCATTCAGAGAACAGTCAGTGTCTAGGAACATGTTGCACGGTAGACTTGAGAGTAGCGCTATTGTGGGCTTAGAGGGCTCATTAAAGATGGCCGCCGGAGATACATGTGCTCTGCGGGGCATGAGGGAGGTTAAAATGGTGACAGCAGCATCATTCCATACCACACGAGTTGCAGCCGATCCCAAATGGCGGTTCCCGCCGAGCCTGAAGCACGCACATGCTGTGTGCAAAGAGACTGTGAGAGAAATGTGGCGAGAGATGTGCAGGGGTTTGGCGACAAACCCAGATCCCCAACAGAGTGAGCGGAGCGGCGCAAAAGCCGAAAGCACACCCATCTGTGCAGTGACTGGTCGACAGACAAAGCCACGGCACGCACAGCGAGAGAGTGCCCCTCCTCTTGTTTCCACCAGAGGGAGGGAGCACGACAAGAGCCAATCAGAGTTGTCCTCTCCAGAGAAAGGAGGGACAGGAAGTGAGAGCGAGGAACTTCACTTCAGCTTGACTATTGAAGGAGAAGGAGCTAAAGAGCTGAACAACTCAACCCCGCGCAAAAGATGGCTGATTTGCAGGTGACTACCTATCAGTTTCCATGAGGCTTCCTAGTTGTGGAGGTTGACGGACAAGAATACCTCCGGTGCCTGTGTGTACACTGCAGGACACCCGGAGCGGCCCCAAGCACGACGGCGCGATGCCCTCAATGTGGCCGCCATCTTTAATGAGCCCTCTAAGCCCACAATAGCGCTACTCTCAATGTCTACCGTGAAACATCTTCCTAGACACTGACTGTTCTCTGAATGCTCTCTGAATGCTCTCTGCATGCTTTAACCCACAAATATAACATTCTACTTGTGGCCTGTCGAGCCATGGCCTATGCTAAAGACACAGCAAAGTGCCTCTCCGGGAACCCTAACGGAGGTGGCGGAGACGGAGGAGAAGGCTGTCCTGGTTCCCTGTATCACCGCTGAGGTGGGAACCGAAGCCCAGCCAATCAGAGATGTACCAGAGAAGAGCATGACCGCAGTGGAGGTACCAGAGCGGGCCCGTTTCATACCACTACCCACTGGCGGTGCGGCAAGAGATCGAGGTGACTCCCAAGCGGAGGAACCGTTAAAGTCGTCTTTGGAGGAAGGAGATGGCCTATCATCGGTGGTGATGCGCCTACCGGCGAACCACCCCAGCTGTAACAAAGATGGCGGTCCACTTACCGGTGAGAAGGAGCAGACGATTTCGGAGACCCCCCGACGGCGAGCGCTGGTGCGGCCCGAGCCGGGTAGAAGCCCCCCGGCCGGGTCGACTCCCAGTGCGGCGGAGATGGGATCCAAGATGGCTCCGGAGGAACCAACGATCACCAGCCAGCAGCGGAGGGGTAAGGAGACACCCCCACCCCCTTACTCCCGCAAGGCGAAGACAGAACCTGCAGAGGGAGAAAAAGGCTTGCGGCCTACCCGGCCGTCCGCGAACCGGATGGTCCACCACCGCCCCTTCCGGTCCTCGACTCACTTCTGGTGTGAGACCACGGAGTGGATGGGGATTCCGCGGCCACAAGCGATGACGTCACTTCCGGGTCCCCCTGGCGCCAAGGCCCAGAAGCTTTGTTTTCTTTGAAGAGGAGAGCGGCCATGGAGGCAGCACTTGCGACACTCAAGGCCCAAGTTGCCACAAGAGGAGCACTAGGCACGGCAGACCGGGCAAGTCGTAAGATGCCCACTGGTCGTGGCATTGCCCAACTCATAGACACTGTACCGGACATTGCTGATCCCCTGGTCACCGCCCATAGCACCATTGCCCCGGCCACTGCCCCTGCCCCGTCACGTGTCATGCCACCGGGTCCTAGCGGGGATAAGCTGAGCAAGACGCCCAAATATTCTAAGGATTGGAGGGATTGGGAACTCAGTGATGAAGGGTCTGATGGGGAGATACCATATTCGAGTGTGATACGTGTGTCTAACCCTATTGCATTTTCTCCTGTACCTAGAGGTAGGGCCAGAGGGTCCCAGACAGCTGCTCAAGCGGGTCCTGTGAGTACGGTAGTGCACAAAATGAATCCCACAATCTACACCAACGAGACACGAGGTGGATCCAAAGGTTCACACTGTACTGAGGCTGTGGCGTCAGGTGTATCATCACAAGCAGAGTCAGATACCGATATGAGGGTGGTATCTGAATATGAGCACCAAGATAAGTGGTGGGCACCGCTGTTTACAGAGTACATGCAGGGATGGACCGTACTCGATTCCTGCTCATCAAAAACAGTATAGTTGATCATTGGTGGGCTGTAGGCACCTTTTCTCCCCAGGAGGTTGCTGACGAATTAGAGAAGAGGTATAGGGCCATTGAGCAGAAGATAATTATCCCTAAAGGTTCCGCCGTTTTGTATGATGATGTTGCCCCAGAGGCAACTGATGTATCCTCAGTTTTGGATACTGCCAAGCAGGGCAGGAGACTAAAGGCTGACCAGGCTCAGTGGAGCAGACAGGGCCATAGTGGCCAGGTATAGACAATCCCATGGCTGTGAGTTCCCCTATGTACCTGAGCCCATTATGCAAGAAATAGAGGAGCAGAGAGATACCTGGCTCCGGGAGGCTGTTATAGAATACCTTCAGACTAAGTTCGGTAGGGCGGCCTATCATAATGAAGACAAAATATGCGATGTCACACGAGCATGGAGTACCGGGAGGAGTATTTACATGAATAGTGTGGTGTATAGGCCGGAGTATGGGTCAGTACAGCCCTATTATGTTAAAGTGACAGACCACAATGGGCGGGAAGTTAGGAAGCCTGATCCACGTCATTATTAATAGTTGGGTTCTCCATGTTGGGAGGTACCTTATCATTAATTTGCCATCCGGGTGGGAAAGTCTGATGTTATGCACCAATCAATTGTGTTTGTATTTCCAGATTGTTCACCTGCAGGATGGTACGTAATTAGGTTCAAGTGGGGACCATTGGATTCCACCTGAGGGAGAGTGTAGCCCTGGTAAGAAATGGGGCTATATGTATTTCCTCCTACTGGTATAAGCACTGGTAAGGGCAGGCTGCCAGTAGTTATCATGGGTTTTCCCCACATCAAGCCCGGCTCTGAGTGGTGTAAGTAGGTCACCTGACCTTGTGTGGAAGGCGTAGACACAGGGGCGGTACCTGCCTGTGTCCCTGCTGCTATTCTGCTGGGCTGCACTGAATAAAGAACTGCTGCTACTTTTAAGTAAGAGACTGTGTGAGACTGAAATCTCTCGTCCCTGAGTGGGGGACTCTCTGGAAGGATTTCACCCTACGTTGCTAGGGCTTACCAGAGATGGAGACGCTGCACCATTAAGTGAGATGGAGGCATTCACCTCAGTAACCTGGCACTGTCATCCCCCATACCATCGCGGGAGACTCAGGCCCTCCTGTTGCCAGCAGGTATGCACCACCCAGACACACGTAGCCAGACCCTTGTACAGAGGGGGGGGGGCAATCTGCGATTGGCCCCGGGAAGAGGGGCTACATACTTATATAGCCACATTTTTCCACTCACCACCACAGAATCACATTGATTTATGTATATTTATTATTTGTTCTCGCTCTCTCTCTCTAAATATATATATATTGCTCACACTGCACACACACTGCTCATTTCTCACACTGCACACACACTGCTCATTGCTCACACTGCACACACTGACACACACTGCTCATTGCTCACACTGCACACACTGACACACACTGCACACACACTGCTCACACTGACACACTGCACACACACTCACTGCACACAGCTCTCACAATACACTCACATGTCAGCAGCCCACCCCCTCTCACATGTCAGCAGCACACCAGCCCGTTTTTCACATGTCAGCAGCCCCCGTTTTTCACACACACACACACACACACACACACACACACACACACACACACACACACACACACACACACACACACACACACACACACACACACACACACACACACACACACACACACACACACACACACACACACACACACACACACACACACATTAAACAATGATTGTATAGCTTTCTGCGATATCTATATATCAAAATTGAGAAGTGCACGCTCGAGAATGTAGTAGAATAAATATTTTATTTAAAAAAAAAATGCCCACTCCTTAATAGAGAGATTAGACAAACATCAGTCATATATAATTGCCAGTTACCAGGAACAATGTGAGGGATCCCACCTCTAGTTAGAGACATAGAAGTACATATACATACACACACACACACATATTATATACACACACACACACACACACACACACACACACACACACACACACACACACACACACACACACACACACACACACACACACACACACACACACACACACACACACACACACACACACACCTACCTTATATGGGGTTTCTTACACCCGATTAGATTTACTTATGTAGCCGGGTCCCCCCTGCCTGTCAGCACCCCCCTCACCTCTGCGGCGATCGTGGGTGATTTATGGGGACTTTGCAACAGGCCTTTCAAGTCCCACTAATTGGGGAGAGGGGGTGAAATCACCACACTAATCACTGCCACTTAAACTAAAGTGACAGTCTAACCGAGGGCATTTGGACTTTGGCATCTTTATGATCACTGCCGAAATCACTCGATCAAAGCCAGAAGGGTTAAGGACACATCTCGGTGTAAACACAACTTATAGTCTACCGCTCACCCAAATAATATATACAGATGTTAAGAGTATGATAATACTCTATTTATAGCCGGTGCAAAGAGGATAAAGTTAACACATACAAAAACAGAAAAGAGGAGGTATGGAGTACTCCCCCGAGATCCTCATTATCTGCACACAAGGCTAGGTAAATAGCTGGGCTCAAATGCCCCAAGTACAAAAAGGTTAGATCAACCTAATTACAGGTAAGTAACTGCGCCCATCGCTGTGGGCGGACAATTACCACTAAAACGCCAAATGGCAAAATAACAAATCTTTATTTATAATTCATAACACTTAACACACTACACTAACTCTAAACGGATAAAAACAATTAAAATGTGAAAATAACCGGTGTGCTTGCAATGCTGGCAGTGGATGATTGACCAAAAAAGCTCTATGTGGGAGGTACAGCACTTCAGAGGTTAATCCATAGATAAGTGCTATAAGTCAATAACCCCTCACATGAATAGCTTCAGTGTGCATGTAGAGTTGGTATAGTAATTACATATATTCACAGCACATATGTTTGCATTAGTGTGAACATATAAAGTGTCCCTCTATAGCAAATGTTCATACACAGTGTCTGGGACATGAGAATATTCAATCAAGTTAATTGCTGCACATTGCCAAATCGTTGCTTAGGCGCTGCATATTAGTGTGGCTACATATTAAATAAACAAATAAAGCGTCTTGTAGCCCTGTTCACTCGCGTCAGCATTAGATATACATAAATACCGGCGCTTAGATCAATAGTTATCTGGCATGAATAATGGCCCGCAGCAGCCGCACAGCAAGGACTGATCTCACCAGTTAGGTTCCTCCTCCACGACGTCAACGTGGTGACGTCATGCCGACGTACGTTTCGCGAGTGAGTGGACCTGCGCTTTCTCAAGGTGGGAGGTACTCGTGTAGAGAAGCGCTGTCATTTTATATGTTCCTGTTAAGTGGTGGGAGGTAACAAGACCTCCTATAATCGGGCTGGAGCCCATGTCCCTGTAATCTCAGACTGTCCCCTGTCGGGGGTAATGATAGGGAAAGGAATAAAGATCTTTATAATGTGTTGTCTATTTCTCTGTGTGTCCTCTTATTTTGCTTCACAAGTTTTAATGCTTCTGCTGCCAATGTGCTCACGTTAATTAAGTATCTTAGATGTACCCATGTATTTATTATTACTGAACACTTGGTAAGTAGTAAGAGTTTTCCTGGCATATCAGTTAGAACAATAAAAGGTAGACAATAAACAACACTTGTGCAGTTCCTTGTCTAAATGCAGAGTGTATCTAGCAAAGATTGCTCTATATCTCAGATACCTTATTATATGCAATAGACTTTGCATATATGCATCAAGAGAGCAATTACTTTATATATATACCTCTTTCATACAGCAACATCTAACCCAATCCTGATTATTAGATGTATTCCCACTGATCAGTATTTTTAAGCAGTGTAGGAATGTCCTACCCTATTTGCCCGCCCCGAAGGTCAAAACGGGCACCTAGTTTAAACTGTATACCATACACCCCCCATAAAGATGTCATATGTTTATTATGTATAGTATAACAGTGGGTGTAGGATTGTGGGTAGCTATTGTTCTGTCCGCCCATAAGGTCAATACGGACATGGTTGCTTAAGGCTAGTTAGTCAAAGTAAAACTCTTAGATTGATAGATAAGCTGAGTTTTGCTAAATGAAAGAGGTATATATATAGCCTTCATTAAGGCCTAGAGGGCTGAGAGTTTTTAGTTTGTATATCCACTTGCATTCGGTCTGCAAGAGGACCTTATTCCAGTCCCCCTTGCGTTGACCCCAAGGGATATGTTGAATGCCAATAAACCTTAGTCTCTCACTGTTCCCTTCGTGGTCTGTTATAACATGTCTCGCAAGTGGGGTATCTTTTTGGTTTCTGATAGACCCCAGGTGTTCGAGTATCCTGATTTTGAATTGTCTAAAGGTTTTCCCCACATAGAGTTTACCGCAAGAGCAAATAATTAGGTATATAACTCCCTCAGTAGTGCAATTGATGTATTCTTTTATTTTGAATATTTGCCTGTTGTCAGAGTCTGCAAATTCAGTTGTTTTAGGCACAAATTTGCACGCCTTACACTTCCCGCAGGGATAAGACCCCTTGGGTTTTTGGTCCAGCCATGTAATCCTCTATTTACTTTGATAATGACTTCTCACTAGGATATTTTTGAGGTTTCTACTCCTCCTACTCGTGAGTTTTGGTGTAGTTGATAATACTCCTTTTAGATCATCATCATCTAGGAGGATATGCCAGTGTTTGTTAAGGATACGATAAATTGATCCCCATTGGTCGTTGTAGGTTCCAATGAATCTTATGGGCTTGTATCCTTCTCCCCCGTGGCTTTGTTGTGTAGTGGCTAGACGCTGTGTTCTTGGCGTAAGCAATGCCCTATTATATGCTTTAGTTAGGCTGGCCTTACTGTGTCCTCTCGCCAAAAATCTCTCTGTTAGTTGTTTAGCCTGCTCTTTGTATTCAGGAAGAGTGGAGCAATTACGTCGTACTCTAAGGTATTGGCCTGTAGGGATGGCATTAACAACGTGTTTAGGATGTTGACTTTCTGCTCGCAGCAAACTATTGGTTGCTGTACTCTTCCTGTATATGGTGGTCTCCAATTTCCCTGTTAGATCTTTCAGGATGCTAATGTCCAAGAAGTCTATTCTAGTTGTGCTTGAAACAGTCGTTAGTTTGAGATTATTGGTGTTTCTGTTAAGTATTGCAACAAACTCAGATAAAAGCTCTATCGTCCCTGTCCACAAAATAAAGATATCATCTATGAACCTTACCCACAGTTCTACAAAGATGGTGTAAGCCTCCAGGGCTTCGCCGAAGACCACTGTTTCCTCCCACCAGCCTAGATAGAGGTTGGCGTAGGTGGGGGCACATGTGGTCCCCATAGCGGTGCCCTGGATTTGATGGTAATATTTATTGTTAAATACAAAATAGTTCTTTGTGAGGGTAAGGTTCAGAAGTTCTAAGATGAACTCATTATGTTCCACCAGGTCCTGGCCTCTAGATCGTAGAAAGTGGCCGACCGCCTGCATACCAATCGTGTGTGGGATGCTGGTATACAACCCCTCAACATCAAGACTTACTAGGAACGTGTTTTGGCTGGTAATAATACCGTCCAGTTTAAGTAACACGTCCTTAGTGTCACGAAGGTATGAGGGTAGGGAACTGACAAATGGACGAAGTAATGTATCTACTGTACATATGTACTGGCATGCGATGTCAAATTACCAATACCTGACACTATTGGTCTTCCCGGGGGGGGCATCTTCCCTTTATGTAGTTTTGGCAGATGATAAAAAGTTGCCACTTTTGGGTTCTTAATATATAGATACTCAAACTCCTTGTTTGTAATTAGTTTGTTGCTCTTCCCTGTTTCAAGTATAAGGAGTAACTCTTTCTGAAACCGCAGTGTGGGGTCGCTGTCTAGTACTGCGTAACAACTTCTATCAGACAGTAATCTAAGGCTTTCTTTTAGGTATGCTGTTTTGTCTAGGACCACAACATTTCCACCTTTGTCAGATGGTTTTATAACCAGGTTGTCGTCCTGGCTAAGATCTATTAGTGCTTTGTGTTCATCCATACTAAGGTTGTGTTTGCTAGTCCTGTTGTTCAATTTCTCAAGGTCATGTGTGACTAGTTCGGTGAACACTTTTACTTGTGCACTAACTTCTTGTGGTGGTGTAAATGTTGATTTGGGCCTAAATTGTGTGAAGGGACCTTCCCCTAATGGTCTTTCACTGTCAATAAGAAGCTCCTCTAGATCTGCCAAGTTATCTAGATCTGTGTTGCTCATATTCTCAGAGTGTATCCTCATAAGGCTCCTTTTCTTGTGTTTAATAAAAAACTTTTGGAGCAATAGTTTCCTGGAAAACAGATTTACATCTTTAACAGTGTCAAACAGATTCATTTTACTCGTTGGGCAAAAGGATAGGCCTTTTGCTAAAACCTGTGTGTGGTGAATACTCAGACTTTGAGAGGATAAGTTTATGACCTGTAATTTGGTTGTTTTTTCTTTTTGCTCTTGCTGAATCTCTGATTGCCTGGCCCTTTGTATCCCCATCTCTTTCTGTCTCTCAGATAATCGTCCTGATCCTCTCCTAGTTTTCCTCCTGGTGTTTCGCTTAGGTAGGAGGGTCCTTCCAAGTCTAAAAAATCCCCTGTGTTGTTAGTAGGTATAGGTACGGGGCCACCTTGTTTGGGGTCACTATTGTTCACTTGTTTTTTGGTCAATCATCCACTGCCAGCATTGCAAGCACACCGGTTATTTTCACATTTTAATTGTTTTTATCCGTTTAGAGTTAGTGTAGTGTGTTAAGTGTTATGAATTATAAATAAAGATTTGTTATTTTGCCATTTGGCGTTTTAGTGGTAATTGTCCGCCCACAGCGATGGGCGCAGTTACTTACCTGTAATTAGGTTGATCTAACCTTTTTGTACTTGGGGCATTTGAGCCCAGCTATTTACCTAGCCTTGTGTGCAGATAATGAGGATCTCGGGGGAGTACTCCATACCTCCTCTTTTCTGTTTTTGCACATCTCGGTGTAACCTGCTGCGCTTTCTCCCAGTGACTGTGTCAACCCCTTCAGCGCTGACACGGTCAGCAACACATTGGTCTGTAATGCATTGCCAACCCCCTCACCCCTGCTGTTAAGGTGACACCGCAACTGGAGAAAATTATCAAGCCAAGGCCACATTATCCCCTCACAGTCAGGGAGATTGTACAATGCGTTGCTAACTCTTTATACTCTTTAACTGCACCAATCTCAGATATTAAACAATGATTGTATAGCTTTCTGCGATATCTATATATCAAAATTGAGAAGTGCACGCTCGAGAATGTAGTAGAATAAATATTTTATTTAAAAAAAAAATGCCCACTCCTTAATAGAGAGATTAGACAAACATCAGTCATATATAATTGCCAGTTACCAGGAACAATGTGAGGGATCCCACCTCTAGTTAGAGACATAGAAGTACATATACATACACACACACACATATTATATATACACACACACACACACACACACACACACACACACACACACACACACACACACACACACACACACACACACACACACACACACACACACACACACACACACACACACACACACACACACACACACACCTAACCTCTTGCAGCAGCAGCAGCAGATCTGGCTGGGAAGACACAGACACACGTTGCCGCGCACCGCAAAACCAGGGAGCTGAGAGGGAGGGGGCTGGGAGGGAGAGGGAGGAGGCTGGGAGGGAGGAGGGATGAATCGCCGCCATTTTTTTAAAACTTTTTTTTATTTATTTAATTCACTTCCTTCCCTCCCTCCCGATCAGGCGCGCGGCGGCCATATAAAAAAAAAAAATTAGCGCGACCCCGTTACTAACGCGGTGGTCTCGGGGTGGACCCCGTGGACCGCGTTATAACGGGGTTTACCTGTATATATATATATATATATATATATACACAGAAAGATTTTACCAGATGGAGATCCAGGAAAAACGAGACAGCACACAGGCAGGGGAATCCAAAGCTGTTGTATTCAAGATAAATACATGGGAACTGCATCCAACGTTTCGGTCATCAGAATGTGACCTTCCTTAGGGACGTGAGGACATTCTGATGACCGAAACGTTGGATGCAGTGCCCATGTATTTATCTTGAATACAACAGCTTTGGATTCCCCTGCCTGTGTGCTGTCTCGTTTTTCCTGGATCTCCATCTGGTAAAATCTTTCTGTGTATGTGCATATATGGGATAAGCATCAGTGAATAATCTGTTTACAGTGTGCCAACTGCTCTCTATTTTTATATATATATATATATATATATATATATATATATATATATATATATATATATATATATATATATATATATATATATATATATATATATATATATATATATATATATATGTGTGTGTTAGTTAAGTTAGGGTGTGTAAAAAAAGTGACAAATAACCCTCCACCGTAAACCATATAGAAATATGGAAATATTACTGTGTGCTCATTTGCATGTCTTAGACATAATTATTTAATTATTTTGTGTTTAAAAGTCAATTTTATTTGCAGATAAGGAGAACGGCAGTGGTCGCCACATGTGCGCCCTCCTATGAAAATCTGTTTCTCGGGTTTTGGGAACGAGATGTCGTATTCCAGGAGGAATCTAACCCTGGTATGAAGCATGTTCTGCTGTTGTTGAGGTTCATAGATGACGTCTTTATTATTTGGGACGAGTCACCTACGGCTTTGAAGATGTTCATCGGGAACCTCAACCACAACAGTCTCAATATAAAGCTTACTAGTACCATTGGACTGAATTATGTTGACTTTTTGGACGTAAGGATTAACATTGATATGGATGGCAGTGTGAGTACTGATATTCATCGGAAAAGTACCGCAACCAACTCGATATTGCATGCCTCCATCGCCCATCCGGCACATCAAATTCAGGGTGTGCCGGTGAGCTAATTCCTGCGCCTCAATAGAAACTGCTCTGATGAGCAGACTTTTCACATAAGAACCAATGAGATGGCCTCTCGTTTTTGAGATCAGGGTTACAGTACTGTAGATCTATTATTAGCAGGGGTAGATCTAAGATTATAACGAGATCTCGCACTTCACTTTTGACTGGTATGAGAAAGGACATCAATCTGTTTTTACAGATAAAACAATTCGTTTTATTGGGACATACGATTGTAACTGGCGGAAATATAGAGATGCAATCCAAAAACATTGGCATGTTCTCACCTCTGACCAAGAATTACAACAAGTCTTAGTGAGAGAGTTAATCTAGTTAGCCGTAGGGCACCCAATTTGGGTGACAAATTGGTTAGCAATCACTACATCCCCAGCAGATCCTCCACCTTTCTCACAAGGGAAATAACAAAAGGCTTTACACCATATCGCTCCTGTTCAGCCTGCCCTTATATGCAGGCCAGTGTGGAATTTTTTGATTCTAAAGGACTTACAAGGTTTGAAATCAGACCTAGATTGAATTGTAAATCAAAGGCGGTAATATACTATCTTATGTGCTCATGCCCAATGGTTTACATTGGTATGACCACGAGAGAGTTGAGATTCCGCGTGTTAGAGCACGTACGTAACATCAAAAACAGTGATCGTGACTCTCAATGTGGTCGTAAACTAACTACAGTAGCAAGACACTTTAGGGCTAAACATAATTCGGATACTAGCCTACTAAAGGTTTTTGCCATCGACCCGGTGTCTTTGGGCATTAGAGGTGACGTCACTTCCGCTATCAGTGAGACGCATCCGTGACACGCACGCTACAACAGAGGGGAAGCAGAGAAGCTACTGATCCTGCTGCCGAGATCCGTTGTGTGAGATCTAAATGCTTACGTACTATTTTAATCATGTGAGTGTATCGGATTTTATCTACTCTCTATAAACATTATATACAGTCTGCACTATGTCCGGTCATCTTGTTTTATACTAAGGTTTACCGGAGAATACATCTCCATGGGAATCATCTATATTTCACTGCAGTGTTGGCGGATCACCCTCTAAAGACACCCTTATGTGTATACTACCCACCTCACGTTTGTGAGTATTCTACATATCGATTTGACACTATTAACTTCACATTTTGTGCTATAACAATATTGCACCATCAGACTATTTTTATGTTTTCACATGTTTGCGCTTCCCGTTGATCTACACCATTCCACTTGCCACGAGGATTGAGAGAGCAATCCCACACTGGGTTACAGCAGCATCCATCACATGTGTTTGTATAAGTATCACTGTTGTTTAATTTTTCACGTATGATCTTTCACATTTTGATTACTCTTGAGCGCCACTAATGATAAGTTTGCTTTTCACGTGTTCATGTCTGTTCAGCCTTTGTGATAATATTTGAAATTTTATTATGGGGAGTTTATTCTCTTCTTTTAGATATTTAGACAATCTTTGTCTTAATACTTGGCTTTTTGGCTCTTATGTATAGCTCTTCTAGCTTGTTAAATCTTTTCATGTTAGAATTGCGTTTTTCTTGTGTCTCAGATACTTCTTTCCTATATTACTCATGTCTGCCTTCATTTCAGACCTACTCCGGTTATCCTTCCCATCAAGGAGGAGCCATGACGCAATTCTATCAGCTGTGGTGACTCCGGCTGGCTCACTCATCAGATCATGTCCACGTCACATGAATTTTGACTACATACAGTGGCGGCCGCCCTGAGTCTAAAGCGGCCGCCACCGCAGGAATTTTTAAACCCCGTGCAGACGCGGGCTTTTCTTTTTTTTTTCGGCGCCGCAGGTGCTTCCATTGTTCAGCGCCATTAGCGCTGAATGGAGAAACGGCGGGCGCACGGCCGCGAGATGTGGCTGGCGCGCGGCCAAGTTCGGCGGCTAAAAAAAAAAGCCACGAACAATTGCGGTTAAGCTTTAGATTAAGCTTAGCCGCAACAGTATAAAGCTCTAATCAGCCATTACGTTAAGCCCCCGGACGAAGCAGGTGGCGAAACGTGCGCATCGGGGCTCCTTTGTTTGTCTTGGATCCGGCGGTGCCCCAGGCTGTCTTATTCATTCCTGCTGCAGTTTTCAATTTGGCGCCTAAATCGCTCACGGAGCATGCGCTTTGCGGCGATCTGACTACTCTGAACAGACTCCCTTCACATGCAGACTGACAGCTTCCTGTTTGTTTTTCCCTGGACCAGTGCTAAGTACATTTTGGCTGTTTATTGACCTTTGTCCATAGCTCTGGTGCTACACTGTGTGTGTATTTCTACCTGTGTATGAATCCACTCATGTATGCTTTTGCTATGATATTTACATGCCATTTTTTCATGAGTTATTACACTCATTACTTTTGACCGGCCGGTCCTAGTGTTCAGAGGCTAATTCCTTGCCTCCACCCTACAGGTTCTGCATATGTATTGATTGTTTGTTCACACTCAGCTTTCTCTTGGTTCTTTCAGCTTAGTCATACAATGGCTTTAATTTATTATTTACCAGTTTTGACTTTACATTGCTGATTCCAGGGTATAGCTTAGTTTTGTTATCAGTGTTTTAGAATAGACAGCCTTGGGGACACTGTGGATCCTTTGTATATGTTTTATGTGTTCAATAAATTTTGATACTTTTGTACGCTAGAGTGCTATTTTGGGATCCTTTTTTCCTTGTTTCTGTTTTTACATATTCATTATCCCTAGCACCGCTAGTAGTGTTGATTCTGTACACTTTACTATACTGGTTTTAGCACTTCTTATACATGGTCTGTTGCAGACTTCTGTTTTGTGTTTCATAATATATATATAGCAAAACTTTTATGTGTATTTCAAAATATATAATCCTTATCACTACAATTTATTTGTTTTTTTTTTATGAGATATGGTGTCTGGTGTTCTGTAGATAAAAAATATGTTTTCAAATAATTCTATTGAACCATTTTCTAAATGATAGAAACCCACTGATATACTGTACTGTAGGATGCTTCACAGGTCAATTCACCACAGTATGGGAGGTGAGGGAAATATAAGATCATTATCTCAATATAGATAATTCTATGAGCTTGTTAAATAGCAGGTGCATGCTTAATTTGTTTAAAAAATAGTAATTTACATTCTGATTTGCTTATTTGAAAAACCTCCCCCCCTCTTTACTGCCATTTAGTTCTATCTTCACTTCATCTTTGCTGTGATAATTTCTCTAACTACATACAAGCTGTCTTTTTGATGATACAATGTTTCAAAGTCATACAATTTTTGGACTTTATTGAATCGGGCCAAATGTGTCACATTTAGTGCCTGCTGTAGGACAGGGGTCTTCAACTGCATTCCTCAAGACCCCCCAACAGATCAGGTTTTCAGGATATCCCAGCTTCAGCACAGGTGGGTCCATCTGGAGGCTCAGTCGAAAACTGAGCCTCTGATTGAGCCACCTGTGCTGAAGCAAGGACTGTTTAAGCAACCTGTGCTGAATCAGGGACTGAATTGAGCCACCTGTGCTGAAGCTGGGATAACCTGAAATCCTGGCCTGTTGAGGGGAGCTTAAGAACTGGAGTTGAGCACTACTGATGTAGGATACAAAGTGGGGGAAATCTCAGTGTTACAGTATGTAGCAACCTATATGTCAACTTGCATCCCGGCAGCATCATCATAACCCTGGTCTGCCGTGAAGTTTGGCTCAAGGGCTTACAACAATTTGGCCAAAATGTTAAACTAAAAGACCATTTTATTTATTAGTTATTTATACATGTATATTTAGGCACTGTACCGTATATAAGTTTTTCTGGATGTGCACTGAGCTTTGTCTGTGTTTTATGTTATGTCTCTGGTTTTAAATATAAATTGCCATGCTCAGTAGCACTCCTCTGTGAAACTTATAAACTTATATGCTTATATATATGTTGTGGGTATTTTGGGGGTTCAATTTGAGCTTGTAGGTGTTCTGTATGTTTTATAATTCTTGTGCAGCTAGTCTTGGCTGTTTTGGAGGGTGGCAACCTCCTATCCAATTGAAGCTCACTCCCTCCCACATTTAAATGGTTAAAAGCTCACTCCATGGCATCTCCAACTATCAGGGGAACTTGCCTGCATGCAGTGTGATTGTGACAAATCTATTACAGAGTGCTTTTCCTGGTAATGTACAGGTTAATAAAAGCTTCAATCAGACTTAGAACTTTTGCAACTCATATTGACAGATTTATTATAAATCATTCTTCCTGGCAATGCACAGGTTATTAAGAATTTATATTAGTGTAGGGACCCTTGAACGTGGTCTGCCGTGAAGTTTGGCTCAAGGGCTTACAACAATTTGGCCAAAATGTTAAACTAAAAGACCATTTTATTTATTAGTTATTTATACATGTATATTTAGGCACTGTACCGTATATAAGTTTTTCTGGATGTGCACTGAGCTTTGTCTGTGTTTTATGTTATGTCTCTGGTTTTAAATATAAATTGCCATGCTCAGTAGCACTCCTCTGTGAAACTTATAAACTTATATGCTTATATATATGTTGTGGGTATTTTGGGGGTTCAATTTGAGCTTGTAGGTGTTCTGTATGTTTTATAACCCTGGCACTAACATATTTTTAAATGAAAGTATTATAAGGTATTTAAGGAAATCAATGTTGATGCAAGGACATTTGTTGTCCCAGGCGAACCTTCAGCTTGTGTGTCCAGCACCCCACCCCCACGCAATTAACTTTCAGATTTTTTTTATCTAACTGAAAATTTTAAATGTTATACCTAAAAGATTAATGTATACACACTCCCCATCTCCCTGTTATTTTCTCCCCTCTTGTCTCTCTCTCTCTGTCATTCTCTCCCCCCTCTTCTCTCTCTCTCTGTCATTTTCTCCCCCCTCTTATCTCTCTCTGTCATTCCCCCCCCCTTGTCATTCCCTATCCCCCCCTCTCTATCATTCTCCCCCATCTTTGTCATTCTCTATCTCCCATATCTGTGTCATTCTCTTCCCCCTCTCTCTGCAGTTCTGTTCACCCTCTCCCCGTCATTCTGCCCCCTCTCTGTCATTCCCTACTCCCTTCCCTCCTTCATTCTCTCCCCCCTCTCTCTGTCATTCTCTTACCCTCTCTCGTTGTCAATCTCTCCCCCACTCTGTTATTCTCTCCCCCTCTCTCTCTGTCAATCACTCCCCCCTCTCTCTGCTATTCTCTCCCCCCTCACTCTCTTTGTCAGCCTACCCCCTCTCTCTGTTATTCTCTGCTCCCCCATCTCTGTCAATGTCTCCCCCCTCTCTCTGTTATTCTCCCCCCTCTCTCTGTCAATCTCTCTACTCCTCTCTCTATTCTCTCCCCTCCCCTCTCTCTCTGTCAATCTCCACACCTCTCTGTCAATCTCTTTCCTCCCCCCCCCCCCCCGCTCTCTCTGTCATTCTCCCTCCCCTTGACACGCAAACAAAACAGAACAAATACCCACAGGTCAGCCACAGAACACACACACACAAAAGAATAGAGCAGAACACACACATAAACAACAGAGCAAAACACACACACACACACAGAGAGACACACACACACACATGAAACTAAACAGAGCCTGACACACAGGACAGAGACACAGTCTCACCTCTCTCAGCTCCATGCGTAGCCCTGCCCCCAGACTCCTTACACCTCCTCCTGATTGCCTGCATTGTATTGTATGTCTTTATTTATATAGCACCATAAATGTACATAGCGCTTCACAGTAGTAAAACATGTTGTAATCATATAAATAACAAATAATATAAATAACAGGTCATGGGAATAAGTGCTTCAGACATAAAAGTAACATTAAGGAAGAGGAGTCCCTGCCCCGAGGAGCTTACAATCTAATTGGTAGGTAGGGGAACGTATAGAGACAGTAAGAGGGAATTCAGGTGTGCGTCTGCAGGGGGCCAAGCTTTATGTATCATGTGTCAAGGATTATCCACAGTGCTATTCATATGCTTCTTTAAGCAAGTGTGTCTTAAGGTGGGTCTTAAAGGTGGATAGCGAGGGTGCTAGTCGGGTATTGAGGGGAAGGGCATTCCAGAGGTGCGGGGCAGTCAGTGAGAAAGGTTTAAGGCGGGAGAGGGCTTTAGATACAAAGGGGGTAGAAAGAAGACATCCTTGAGAAGAACGCAAGTCGGGATGGTGCATAGCGGGAAATTAGGGCTGAGATGTAAGGAGAGGCAGAAGAGTGTAAAGCTTTAAAAGTGAGGAGGAGAATTGAGTGTGAGATGCGGGATTTGATCGGAAGCCAGGAGAGGGATTTCAGGAGGGGAGACATGGAGACAGATTTAGGAAAGAGTAGAGTGATTCTGGCAGCAGCATTTAGGACAGATTGTAGGGGAGACAGGTGAGAGGCAGGAAGGCAGGACAGCAGAAGGTTACAGTAATCAAGACGGGAGAGAATGAGGGCCTGAGTCAGAGTTTTAGCAGTCGAGTAACAGAGGAAAGGTAATTTCTTTGTGATATTGCGGAGGAAAAAGCGACAAGTTTTAGAAACGTTTTGAATGTGAGAGGAGAATGTGAGAGAGGAATCGAGTGTGACCCCTAGGCAGCGTGCTTGGGCTACTGGGTGAATGATCGTATTTCCAAAAGTAATGTGGAAGGAGGTAGTAGGGCCAGGTTTGGGAGGAAGTATAAGAAGCTCTGTTTTTGAAAAGCTAAGTTTCAGTCGGAGGATGGCCATCCAGGATAATATTCCAGAGAGACATTCAGAAACTTTGGTCTGTATAGCAGGTGTAAGGTCAGGAGTTGAAAGGTACATTTGTGTGTCGTCAGCATAAAGTTGATATTTAAACCCAAAAGATGTTATTAGGTCACCTAGAGAGAGTGTGTAAAGGAAAAAGAGAAGGGGTCCCAGGACAGAGCCCTGGGGTACCTCCACAGAGAGATCGATTGAGGAGGAGGAGTGTTACACTGAAAGTACGATGGGAGAGGTACAGTAAGAGGAGATCCAGGATAGAGCTTTTTTCTGAATACCAATTGTATGGAGAATGTGGAGGAGAAGAGGGTGGTCCACTGTGTCAAATGCTGCAGAGAGGTCGAGTAATATGAGCAGAGTGTAATGACCTCTGTCTTTGGCAGTATGGAGGTCGTCGGTTATTTTAGTGAGGGCTGTTTCAGTAGGTTGAGCAGTGCGGAAGCCAGATTGTAGAGGGTCTAGAAGAGAATAGGCATTGAGAAAGAAATCTGGAAAAGGCAAGCAGCTGCGACCCTAGTGACGAAATCTGCAGAGCTCTAAAATATAAAGAAGGATGCATTGATTCACAAAAACAGAATTCTGTCACATAAACTAAACTGGTTGAAAAGGGAGAAAAGCAGTCTAATAATTCAGAAATACTATAAAACACGTATCCAAGGAAGAAGGGAGAGAGAAAGGTATCAGTGCCAACACTGCAGCATTCATCATACAGGCTGCCTAAAGAGGAACAAACTTCTTGTCAGCTTTAGCGCCAAAATAAAGCAGCCTGCCTTCTCCAGTCAATATGGAGAATGCAACGACAAAGAAAGAATTACTGTATGAACATTTGAAGCAATGTGTATTTGTGATCCAGTCAAATGTTAGGAAGCGTGCAGCAAAGATGCTCCAGGAAAATCTAGGTAACGGCTTGAATGATTCAATCCATATATAGGACCTACGTCACAACCAAGCAAGCTGTGTGTTGCTATAAGCGCACCCACAGTGTGTCTTAGTGCTACAATCAGCTTTCCACAAAAATCAGGACAGAAGAACCGAATTACGACTGAGAAGCTCAATACAAATTCAATCGTGTTACTGTGCCCACATGGCCCAATTCAGATTCCTCACAATAAAATAGACACTATAAGGATTCAGTCTTTGGCTATAGTGAGACAGAACTGTATCTGTGATCACGCCCCTAAAGATATAATACTAGTTGCCAACTCGTCTTTGCAAGGGAAAAAGGCATGACTACAGGTTTGCTAATCACAAAACTGTGGCCGGGGGGAGGGGGGGAGGCAATCAGAGTTGATAAAAACTCAACCCAAGTTTATCCACCCACGTTCATGGATACTGAACCCGATGCAGGTGGTCACCCTAGACTCAGGACAGAAAAGATCGCCCAATGCATGGAAAAAAAACTCATGGCCAAGCGATTAAAAGAAGAGGAGCTTGAGCAAAGCATCCTCCGCGAAGGTGAGGAAATTAAGCACATCATGGAAAGACTGTGATTGGGAAATGTCCCCCGACTAAAGCGCTCTGATTTTAAGCATCTTCTGAAAAAGACACTGGTTACCTGGAGAAAGGGCTCCAATCCAAGCATGACTGGGGTTTCTCTCCCTCCACCCATTCTCATTCAAGCTGCAGGTACATCTTGAATGAGAGTGGAGGGGTGGGCTTCAGCCGTGACTTGCTCGATCTACCCACAAACGAGGGAGGTATGTGACAGGGCTTTAATCCATGTCTAAAAGGGCTTCAAATTGAAATCCTGTATTGGTCTGAGGATTCAAAGAGGGATATGGTTAATTGCAGATACAGACAATTACCAAGTCTCCACCTGGCTCATCACACAGGTAGAAAAGCATTCTGCTTGAACTGCAGGGGATCTCTTGAGCACAGAGGAACTGTGTTGCCAACAAGATACTGACAGGAACAGTTGTCTTGAGCAAAGACTGTAAGATACCCAGAAACTAGACCCTCTACATCCAGGGTTCAGCAGACACTGAAATCCACCAGAGGGTGGCCACCCAACTGACTCAACCCAGAGACTGACAGAAAGTGCCCCATGCTTACAGGTACCTCTTTGGACTTTGCAATCATAGGTTGGCAAGAGGCCTATCCTCCCAGCCCTGCAGAGAGGGACTGGGAGAGTGAGTTAGCCCTTACAAAAGGATAGGCTGTTTATTTATTTGTGCGCTTCCTTAAACTGTATTGTTTAAAGCTACGGGCTGAATAAAAGATATGATTTATTTTCCCCAAATATGTCTCCCTGGTTGTACCTCTGCAAATGTCTCCTACAGTCACGTTAAGTCACTTATTTGAGCTCTGTGGATCTGGGCCTTAGTGTAGTACAGCCCATTGAAACAATTAAAGGAGTTTCTGCTAATATATATATATATATATATATATATATATATATATATATATATATATATATATATGTAGAAGAATGACCTAGGCGCAAATAAGACAGGGAAGAGAAAAAACACAAAAAGGGATCATAGGGCAGTATATCTAGTAATAAACCGACAATTGAATGGTAAGGGATGCGCTTACACAGGTATGTTGGGTTAGAGCCTGTAATCCTCTATGGGACTCACGAACACAGCTATTTCAGCTTTACTCCTTCACCGCTGGATCTCAGGATTGCTTCTCCACGGGAACTCAGCTGCAGCTACAGCATTCACTGCTACTCTCTGGAAGTCACGCGTCTCTATGGATGGATCTCACGAGAGGGGGGGGGGGGTGAGGGGGGGATGGGGAGGAAATAATGGAAGGGAACCGTATATGTGTAAAACCTTTTAATCTAAAATAGACTCTGTAAAAATATAAGTAATCAACTCACATTTTGTGAGTGAATAACAAGCAGTAGAGAGTGATTAGCGAGTCTCTCACACTCGTGTGTAGAAGCGCCGATTACCAGTCCTCTCCGCAATCTCGATTACTTCCGTGTCACGTGGTGGGACGCGGTGTGACGCGGCTCAGCTCTTGCGAGATTTTGTGTCTGCCAGTGCAGGGAATCGCCGCCGTAGCTCCTCGCGAATGTCTCTCCTCTTTGGTGCCTCGGCGTGACTCTCTCTCTGCTGCAAACAAACGCTGGCCCTACGCGTTTCTCCACTCGGGCTTCGTCAGGGGCTGCTAGTAATTACCTAATCCCTACCAGGGTATTTATATGTACCTCCCCAAAATGATTGGCTAAAACGTAATAAACTGATATCACTGCGTGGAACATGATTGGTTAATCATTATCAATACCATGAATGATTAGTATCACAGCGTAAAGCAGCATATAGCATTGTCTGGACCATATGTTTCTAATTATTGAGACGGAGAACAACTCCATAAGTGAAGCATTCAAATGTGTACACACTGCAGATTGTTATTAATATATGTACATATGTGGGACACTAATATATAAGCAACATATAATGAGCATACTTATTTAATTGTAATATACTAGAATATTCTAAACCCAGTATATCTATTATATATTAACAGCCAGTGTATTTAATAGCGATTAATAGGACAAGGAGTATGGAAATAAATGTATTAGTTTATAATTATACTTGATTATCTAACATCCAAAAGGTTAATAAGGAAAACTTTCTGTAATTCACATATACCATAGTATTTATATCCTTTAGACGAATAAAAAAAATTATACGGTATTTGCCTAAGTGCAAATTTTAATTGCATTATGTATATCCATATACAGGGTACTTTAATTTCATAATGGTTTAATCATATGTTTAAATCACATGACATCATGCATAATATACCACAAGACTAGAGCTTAATGCTCATTTTATATGAGTTTGGGATGACTCCCTAATGTCTGTTGGACTCTATGTTGTAACACAGAGTATTATAAATCGGAGGGATAAGGAAATTGAGAGATTTTTTATTTCTTAAACCTTGTAGGAGAGGGGTTATATTATGTATATATATAGACTTATTTCCTCATGAGCAAAAATATGTGTGCTTATACACACAAAATAATTCAATGTGTGCCAAAAAATATTGTGAACATATATATATTCTACATAAACTAATATAGTGATAATTAGCATATAACCCAAATAATGTGTATAATCACCCAAATTTTTAAAGTAGCTATATAAGCTAAAATTCCACTATAGTCCTATAATATATGGATCATAGTATATCAACTCATGTGTAAAAATATAAAAGTGTATATATTAGGTTTATACAATACTAAACCTAGATTCATGGTGTTGACAAGAAAGTGTACAATTAAAACTTAATATCAAATACAATATTCTGAATAATCATTTTAACAAAAACAAATTAGTGAACCAAACATTATTAATTATACCTCTATTGTGACATTAAATTATAATGCAAATTTCTATTCTAATCATAAGTCTACCTGTCCAGACATATCACATAAACATGAATAATGACGCAGGCATGAGTTTATGGGCCATAGGATATATGCACCATATGATGTATAGTGGTGTGTATATAGAGTATTATTGTCTTTACAGACTCAGGGAAAAAATGATATATATATTTGTACATTGTAAACAGATTATAGTTTATGTATAGTATCTTTTATTCTGGATATCTTAATCACCATAGAGCTTGTTTTGTAGTAAGATAGTGGTGGGTATGGAACTGATGGATTAGTCTATCTAGACTATAAGGCATATATTGCTGCATATTGGAAAAATATCAGACTAGAGGTATAATTCAAGTGAAAAATAACTTAACCATAACTTAACTCAGTATTATGGTATAGCCTATCCCATAGCTTCTTTGCATACCCAGTTAATCAACCCCACACTGATGAGACCCATTAAGGCCGAAACAGCTGTCTGTGGGTGGTTTTCTGGGTATGCACCTTAACCCTGGCTGTGCTCAAAGCTGTGACCATGCAGCAAGCTTAAGCCTATAGGAAACCATGTTAAAAAATGGTTTTTGAAGCAAAAAGTGGCACTGCGTGCTCATTTGCATGTCATTTCCCAGAATCCCTTGCTGCAGTGGAAGTGCTGTATGCTGGGTGATAATGGTGAAAGGTGGGGTTGCAGACCTACCTAAGACATGCAGATGAGCATACAGTTGTATTTGCATATATATATATATATATATATTTATATTTTATTTTTTTTAAACAGAAAAATTGTAATTGTTTATAACTATAATTGAAATAGGAAATTATATTGTTGCTAACTATAATTTAAATAGGAGTGTATTATATGTAATATATTTGCATTGGAATGCATACTCAGAAAAACAAGGGTTTAATAATGTACCAGGCTTAATTCTCAATCTTGGAGTCTCAAAGAAACACAGATTTATTATAACCATATGATATCCCTTTGCAAGAGTGTGGCACTTTACCTTGTAATTGTGTAGAATGATTGCTTGTCCAAGGAGCCACGCTGTTTTTAATTGCTGTTTGCACCAATTCCAAAAATAATGCATTTATAAGTATTATTTTGTGATTTTTACTATAATATTTTGTATATGTTATAAAAAAGGTATCACTTTTTAATTTGTATATATTATAAATAATACATGTTTGCATTTGTAGCAAGTGCATATCCCAATCAGTCAACCGATGCACATCTAAGAAATTCCTACATGTCCAGTCATTGAACAATGAACCAATTAATACTATTGCCAGACCCTCTGTTTACATGATATTGAAGTGTACTGTAAGTTGCAGTTTGAAAATGTACCCCCTATATTTAAACATGTCTCCCTCAGTTATTGTTGAATGGGGCTTGCAACCAGTGTGAAGACTTTTCTTTGGTTAATAGAATTATAGGGAACAGAACTAAAACGGCATTGTTAAATTAATCCAAAGCCACAACAGACAAAAAACAGCATCAACAGATATAAAGCTGCAAAACCACAAATGTGGCAGTATGTATAATGTTATAAGCCATGACAGCTGAGATAGATCTGATTATCTTAATCCATCCATTGCACAAACACAGTCTTTATACAGTATATTATACCAGACAGATGTGTCGGAAGAGGAAGATATGTGTATGTAATCCCTAAAAGTGTCAATATTCCGATCTGATGAGACAGAGAATCGTTTCCTGTGAAAAATGAATAAGATTCTATTTTCTTTAGGTCTTTTGTAGTTTAAATCTTAGCTGGTACATGTTGTTCTTCCCATTTGTTGAAGTCTTCTCTTGGACTAATGATGGAAGCATAACCTGTTTACAGGTGCGCCGACGAGTATTCTAAAACTTGCCTTAAACTTGCCTTGGAAAATCTGGGTCTATCACCAACAAGATCCAGGTACATGCTGGGTACATGCTGCAAACATTTCAGTGACATTTCTGCAGAGACTAATGGGCCATCGGATTAACACAGCAGGGGTCCCTGGCAGTCCCATTCAGTTTGAATTGGACTGCCAGGGACCCCCATAGTTAATCCGATGGGCCATTAGTCTGTCTACAGAAATGTCACTGAAATGTTGCAGAATGTACCCAGCATGTACCCAGGATGTACCTGGGTCTTATTGGTGATTGCCCCAGATTTGTTTTAGAATACTCGTCGGCACTACAGTAAGTAATATAATCATGCATCAAAAAAAACAAGTACAGTATGAATTTATCTTGCCTATATGTACAAGAGATTACAAACAGTCTTATCACACAGGTACAATATGCTGTTTTGCCATGCAAAATCCACTGAAAACAATGCAATTGGATACGATAAAAATTCACTTTTTGGAATATTCATTATGAATGGTTTCTGCACAAATATTGCTACTAGAATCGGCTGCCATTTTAACAGCCCTTTGCGAGCCATGTGAAAATTACCCTTGGATTTCCACGAATCATTTTGCCAGCATGTTTTCATTTTGCTATCATTTGCAACGTTGCTCCAGACCATAAAATTAGGGTTGTGTGGAAAAAGGAGAGAGGAACACCTATTTAGTACAGCACCCTTTGACTTGCATATCTCCCAAAACATGCCTATACAGTATACAACAAACGGAGAGATGACGATGGACACAATTGAGATATCTGGGAAATAAACCTATTTTTATGTTAAAATGATCTAATTTGCATATTTAAAAATAGCTTATTTCCCAGGAGAATTCAAGGGTATGTCTCCATGTGTTATACAGAGGAGTGTTTTGGGAGGTATATATGTAAATTGGTAATGGGTACTTTACTAAATAGGTCTCTCTCTCAGAGCGGGAAAAAAAAATACATCTAATTTGCATAAGATGTCTTCATTAAATGTGGCCTATTTTACCTTGTAAAGATTTTCCCTTTGAGATGCAATCTTGCAACTCATTGAATGATGTGATACCTAATTTTATGAAATTTCTCTGTATACATACAAAATTGACATACTCTATGTATTTGCATGAATGGAGCAAAATTGCAACCTACTGTAAATGCCATTGATACATTCCCTATTTTTCCCTATTTTCTTTTTTACTCCTATGATTTAGTTTTTCTTGTGCACAAGTTCTGTAAAAGCAGGTTCTTATGTCCATTGCTCCATGGAAAAATAAAAAGAAAGTTGCAAAGAACACTTCCAGTATATAAATATGGGCACTCACAGGACCTGGGAACCTTGCAGTCATTGAGTTGACCATGAACTCCTCTGTATACCAAAGTATTCTAGAGTCAAATGTGAGGCCATCTATCCGACAGCCAAAGCTTGGCCAAAAACGGGTCATGCAACAGGACAATGATCCCAAGCACACCAGCAAATCTACAACAGAATGGCTGAAAAAGAAAAGAATCAAGGTGTTGCAATGGCCCAGTCAAAGTCCAGACCTCAACCCGATTGAAATGCTGTGGCTGGACCTTAAGAGAGCTGTGCATAAACAAATGCCCACAATCCTCAATGAACTGAAGCAACGTTGTAAAGAAGAGTGGACCAAAAGTCCTCCACAACGATGTGAGAGACTGATAAAGTCATACAGAAAAATATTACTTCAAGATATTGCTGCTAAATGTGGTTCTACAAGCTATTGAATCATAAGGTGTACTTAGTTTTTTACACATAGCTTCTCCATTTTGGCTTTATTTTTGTTAAATAAATCATGACACGGTGTAATATGTAATGTGTTGTTGTTCATCAGAGGTTGTATTTACCTACTTTTAAGACCTGCTAAGGAACAGGTGATTGTTATTATGTCCTGATATGTAAAACCATGGAATTCAAAGAGGGTGTACTTTCTTTTTCACCCAACTTTATGTAGGCAGGAGAGAATAAGGATCATGTGGGCCTGTTAGGTCACTTATGTTAGATATGTCTCAGGAATATCAGTGGCTCTAAGACTTGGATAGGGAAAAGTAGGAACATCATGTTGTCTTTTTCAAATTGATCTGGAAGAGTAGGTACAGGGCGTTCACAAATACAGTAAGTATTAATCCAAGAATTACCCAAACAAAATGTATGCAATACTAGAGTAGGAACAGACTTACTGTCCTCAAAATAAATGACACTCAGTCCACTTTACCAAAAGCAGGGTGCCATGGAATCAGCTTGGGCAGCATTGTGTTGATGAAATTCTTATTGGGCTAAGAGGCAGAGAATACAAAAGAAAAATAACATATAGTACATGTGTGGTTTTACAGACAGTTTGTGACTTAAACTAAGGATGTGTACTGTATGTACAGTATGTATTTCAATCCCATAACATTTTATTTTACATTATAGTGTGTTATGGTATTTCCCTTTCTAGGACACACACTCTTCTTTGGATTCATATTTCTTAGACTGAAAATATTTAATCTAAACTACATTTCAGTATACTATACTGTATGCTGGGTCTGTCGCATACAGTAGTGTGCGATGGATCGTCTTACTGGTTGAAAGGCAATGTATTTACGTGTGAGTAATTATAGGGCTGCTTTCTCTGAGCAGGCTTCTTACTCAGAATCATCTGCTGTACTATAATTAACTAGATGCTATAATGAATATAAATACTAGGCTAGATTGTGGAAGGAGTGTGAAAAGAAGTGGAAACATTTGAGAATCTATTATTAAAAGTGTTTGAGGGGGCTGGATGTATAAAATGACTTAATTTGTAGAAGCATGATAGATTAATAGGAGGATTGAATTATGTGTCCAGTGAGAGAGAAACAATATTTACGCATTGTTCACAGAGACCCACCGAGTGTTTCCCAGAACAGGGAAGAGGAAATACCCATGATGTTGATAGATTGGGAAGGTTTCAGGTCATAGAAAGGAAGCTAGCACATTCCAATATATAGTTTCTGTACAGAATGATTATAACATTATACATTGCTCTAAAGAAAAACGTGTGCTTTTAATAGAGTAATACTTTAATTTCTGCATAGTAGTAATGCCTTGGCTATAGTAAAACTACAGAAAACATTCTGCAACTGATGGAGACGCTTTCGTGTGAAAGACAGAAATAGACAGGATCTCTCTGTATAGAGAGGGGGTGGAGGGCAATGATCGCTTTAAGGCAGAAATGTGTGTCCTTCATGTCTCACTTGGGGCTGGCTGCATCTGGTGTGACGTGCGAGCTCTGTCCTCAGGAATTCATATTCCCACAGCAGAGCCACAAGGCAGGTATTTTTTATTTTATTCTGCAGACACTGACAAATGGATTTTTTTTTTATATAAAGAGGTTAATGATTAAACGGTCGCGCTGGTCGGTGGGGGGATCTTATAACGTCTTATCCAAGTTGCAGTTCTGGGAATGTACAGTACTACAAATGCGCTCAGATCATAGACTGAGCACCGACCGGTGTCTTTATTTGGTTTATATTCAGTTTTCAGTATTTTCCAAAAATTAATGCATTGTGCTTCAACCAGATTGAAGAGTTCCCGTCACCGTCTGGGGATCTCCATAGTACTTCGTGATGCAGGGCGGACAGGGATCTCCGGGCTGCTCGTGCTCCAGCTGTGCTTCTTGTCCCAGCTGTGCATCTTATTCCAGCTGTGATCCCACAGCCCCACAGTTAATGCTGAGCACGGGCTGCCAGTGCCAGCTCTGTCAGGCAGCGAGGGGAGAAAGCGTGGAGGGCTAGAGGAGGACAGCTCTTCCATGGGGGGACACATGTGCCGCAGGATCGTCCCTACCCACAAGGGCAGTCCTGCTCTGTGCTATCGTCCTCAGCATTTGGACAGCGGTCAAGTCGCCTGAAGTCTTCGGAGATGCTGATGAACAGGAGCCTACTCCAAGAGGCTCAGCAGAGGAGGGAGCTTGTGGCAGGGCAGGTAGTCACCGGGAGCCTCCTCTCCCTTCTTATCTGCTGGACCCTCTTCGGTAATGTCTTGGTATGTACTGCTGTTATAAGATTCAGGCACCTTCGGAATAGAGTCACCAACATTTTTATCGTGTCTTTAGCAGTCTCCGATCTTTTTGTCGCCCTCCTGGTCATGCCTTGGAAAGCTGCAGCAGAGGTGGCTGGTCACTGGCCGTTTGGAGCCTTCTGCGACATCTGGGTGGCTTTTGACATTATGTGCTCTACTGCCTCTATCTTGAACCTGTGTGTTATTAGTGTTGACAGGTACTGGGCGATTTCCAGTCCCTTTAGGTACGAGAGGAAGATGACTCAAAAGGTTGCTTTGCTGATAATCGGCGCTGTTTGGACTCTATCTGTCTTGATTTCGTTTATACCAGTCCAGATGAACTGGCACAAAATGAAAAAAGATAGCCAGACATCAAGCAATCAGACAGCCGAGGACTGTGACTCCAGCTTGAACAGGACTTATGCTATCTCCTCCTCCCTGATCAGCTTCTACATCCCTGTAGCCATCATGATAGTGACTTATACCAGGATTTATAGGATTGCTCAGATTCAGATCAGGAGAATCTCGTCCCTAGAAAGAGCAGCTGAACATGCCCAAAGCTGCAGAAGTAATCGGGTTGACTGCAGACACCATCACAACAGCCTGAAAAATTCTATTAAGAAAGAAACAAAAGTTTTAAAAACCTTGTCTATCATCATGGGGGTGTTTGTGTGCTGCTGGTTACCCTTCTTCATATTGAACTGCATGGTTCCTTTTTGTGATAGGTCTTCTGGTCACCCCAAAGCTGGACTTCCTTGTGTAAGTGAGACTACCTTTGACATATTTGTGTGGTTTGGGTGGGCTAACTCCACTTTGAACCCCATTATCTATGCTTTCAATGCTGACTTTCGCAAGGTCTTCTACAGGCTCCTGGGATGTGGACAGTTGTGCTCCACTACACCTGTTGAAACTGTCAACATCAGCAACGAGCTTATTTCCTACAACCAAGATACTATTTTTCACAAGGAATTAGTAGCTGCGTATGTCAACATGATTCCCAATGTGGTGGATTGTATAGATGACAATGAGGAGACTTTTGATCGCATGTCCCAGATTTCCCAAATGTCTGCAAATAATGAGCTCGCTACAGATTCAGTTTGTGACCTGGACTGTGATGTGGATATCTCATTACACAAAATAACACCTTCCATTCCAAACGGTTTACATTAAACGGAGCAATTTTATGATGTAGACTATGTGTTTATTCTGAAAAGAGTCAATATGACCTGAAACTTAAAATGTTATATATTTAATTATATATTTTTAATTATATATATATTCAAACAAAAAGTGATGTCTTGTAATTCAAATGTTATACAGTAGCTACCATAATACCATAATTGAGGAAGTACAACTGACAATGCATTCAGTGTGTACAGTATAACATCACATTTAGATGATGATAGTGAGCAAATATATGATTACATTCAGATGAGAAGAGTTAACAGAATTCAAGTAAAGGTGATACCATTAGAGGTTAACAAGTGGTTAGCGAGAGTGCAGGCTTTCAGCACTACGGAGGTCCCTTCTTCTGGAAAATGTAAAACAAAATATTAGAAGAAAATGTCTGAAGGAGGGACCTTGCTAGTCCTGAAAGCTTACACTCTATTTAACAAATAGTTAGCCATTAAATGTATCGACTTCTGTCTATTCTATAGGCTAATGTGATAAATGCTATTATCTATGAAAAGTGTAACTGGAATAAATAATTTGTTCTGAAAGAATGTGTAAAAAGTGCCAATATCACACACAATGGGGCTTATGCAGAGAGGTACTTTACAGAAAGGCGCAACGGCAATAAATTCGCCACAGAATTGCCTTTTAATTTTGTCCTATGCAGGGTACTCCGTCAGCCCTGTGTAAAGTAAATTTAAAATTTGGCGTGTTTCACTTGGCGTGAAACTCGCCATGCAGAGCCGTGCGTTCGTTGCCCAGCATAAAGCCACAATTGTACACAAACGAGCCATGTAATAGCCCCGATTGGCGCATACATGCGCATCGGAGCTACTGGAATACTGCGTGTTTTGTAAATGGCTAAATCAAGCTTCTCGCCACCCGACTGGCGAATATTTATGGAAATAAAATAATTCCGGCGGATTTTACTTTTCTCGCCAAGTTCTCGCCATGCACAATTTTGCTGCTGACATTTTTGCCAAAAACCTGGCGAGATTGGCCTTATCGCACGTCTCTGCATAAGCCCCAATATTTGTTATGTGTAGCATTGTTATGTCCTGTGGGAAGGCTATGTATCAACAATTAATTAATTCATTCAAAATTGTAGTGATAACACGGGGTTGATGTTTTAAGGAAAAAAATATGTTTTCATGTAGAGTGTTTTACATGCATCAAACGTAGGCAGCTTGCTTATTCGGTTTTTAACATTTGTGGAGATAGTTACAGTAGCAAGAAGGTTTACACCACCTCAACCCTGGCCCAGTTTTTCATGTTAGTACAGAGGGAAATGAAGCCCAAAGACAGAGTTTGATACATCTCATAATAATGAAATATAACTCTCCTCTGCCTCCTCTATTAATCACTACCCAATTTGCAAGATACAGTAAAATGCACATTGAATAATAGTTAACGTGCACATAGCATAACTGAAGCAAAGCACCTTATTATTTTGAGGATAAATAGATTGAAATAGCTCTCCTGTCAATTTTGTTGTAATATTACATTGGCTGAATAGCTTCACCTAGCTGAACAATTTCTCAATAATGTGTGCTTAATAATCCATGTTAATTGTAATATTAGTATCATAAGTTTAATGAGGATTTCTTAGACAGACTAAGGCTAATGCTACTGTAACTTAGATCAGGTACTTTAATGATTTTGCTGTCACAGGATCTGCAACACATTGCAAGCCCCTCAGGCAGCAAAAAGGCTAAAGATGGCTGACTAACACTTAGGGAGAAACTCATCATTATGGTATTAGAGTCAACTTAACTCCTCTCATTAAACCACTTAGGTCAGGAGTGATCAACTCAACTCCAAGGCCATGACGAGGCCAGGTTTTAAGGATATCCCTGCTTCAGCACAGGTGGCTCAATCAGTGGCTCAGTCACTGACTCACTTGAGTCACCTGGCCTTGTGCTTCTTTATCACGTGACCCCAAAAAGTAAAAATGATACAAACAATCTCCCATCTCATCCCCCCCCTTCTCATTGATTATGGGACTAGATACATAGCCCCCATGGAATTCTACCTCATACAGGTAATATTTTTTACTGCTTTCATGGTTCATGTGCCCTTAAACTACTAAGATGGAGAATAATAAAGTACATACATGATGAAAAAGTTGATAATATTCATTCCATGAAGTATTTAAGTCTAATTTCTATTTTGCGGTTTTATTCAGTGACCTGTGCATGTTCGCTTATGCAATGGCAGTTACATTTGGTTAATAATAATGTCTCATCCTCTTCATTGCAATCTCTTTTATGATATAAAAGCATAGTTGTGTTATTTAAACTGATGACATGTACTGTATGTGTACATAAAATAAAATAGTTTTATATTTCTCTCAATTACATTTTGATAACCACAGGTTTACATTTAAATTATTTAACGACTACACCAGAAACTCTGTATTTGACATGTCGCTCATGCACAATACTGTAAAAGTCTCCCTTTGAATCCCTGTCCTAAAATTGGGTAGGGATATAGGTGTAACCCATAACATAATTGTAATTCTTCAAAAATTCCATGTGCCAAAGCTGGACATTATTTAATGCCACCTCTATAGGTACCTGCACTACTATTATATTGGGCACAACCAGCGATGTCTAGGACAATGTTCATAGAATGTGGATCTATAAAATATATGATTAGAATTGAGGCACTTTGTTATATCCATATATCAGACATTTAGTACTTAATACGAATTACTACTCTATCAGACACATTCCAGACTGGAGGACACCTTATAGACCATTCATTTGGGTGGACCATAAAGGGACAATTAAGACCCCCCATGAGGCTGAGAGACAACTTTCAGTCCATTCATTCATATGGGCTATATAGGGCAATATTCTATAAGTGGTGAAAGAAAGTTTCTTATGGAGAAGCATTGATAAGTAAATATGGCCCTTAAATTGTTTAAAGGTGTAGACATCAGAACACAATTCCCTAATATCTACTATTTACTGTTCCAATTTAACTCATGATTAAAATATATGCTATTTTGTTTTTTCTTCTGTTTTCTCATTGTCTTACTCACATGGGACATTTTGTACATACTGTATGTTAGATGTGTTCATTTCAGACTTGATTACTTTCTTAAATATTGTGATGGGAAACTGAGTATACACAAGTACAGTAAGTGCAAAATTACAGAATGAGGTAAAGTGGAACAGAATGAAAATCTGTATTCTGAATTTTTCTATAAAAATGCAAAGCAATAACAGAAAGTTAGTGTGTTAATTCAGTACATAACTTGATAATGAGGAAACTTAGGCTGAGTCCATAGAGACTTCAGCCGTGCGGAGGTGCGCGGAGGCTTAGGCAAAGCGGTTGCTTTCCCTGGCCTTAGTTTGAGCGCCGTCCGGGGGCGTGTCGAAGGGTGGGTCAGTGATGTCACGGAGCTGGTTCACCCTCATTGGGCGAACCGCTCACGTGACCGGCCCTGCGCTCCCGTGAGCGCTTAAACTAAAAAAATGTTGTTGGCTACGCTTCCGCATGCCTGCGGAAGCGTGCGCGAGCCCCTGCTAAAGCCGTTCTCATTGCGGCTGCAGGGGCACACTGCCAAGCGTGAGAGCAGGTCAGCGCAGGTCAGCGCCTAAGCGCTGACCATGCCCGCGGCCTTACTCCTCCACTGTATTTTATAGAAAAATGCAGAATTCAAGGTGTTATGATGCTCCCCATGAGTTTATTTTGAGTTTTTAACATTGTTAATTCATTTAGATATTAAATAATACATTAATAAAAAATAATAAAAAAATAAATGTTGATATTATACGTAGTGCTTACTCAACTAATTATATTCAAAACAGAAACAGGCTACACATACTGTATTATAGTGACTGAGCATGACAAAATATAACTAGATAAATAAACAAAACGGCTCAATACTGTAAATGTGAAAAAGTACAGTTTGATTATATTAGAAATGGGAATAGCTGAAAATGGCCAAACATACTGTACTTTATGTGTAGCAATTCTGTTAACGTAAGTATTTTAACTGCTTTTACAGTATTTCTAAAACAAAAACATGTATATTTAAATACAGAGAAAAAGTGCTGATAACAGTGTTAAATAGGAACAAACCAAAGCAGTAGCATCACAGATAAGATTGAAGGCAAAAAGAATAATACTAAAAAAAATGCTTACTATTTTTATTTATTATTGAATTCACTTTGTATTGAGTGTTCCTGCTTGCATTACTTCTTTATCTCCCGTGGAATGACTCCTTCTGGCTCTGTTACTGCTCACTATTCATTAAATAGCTCCAATGTAATTGCAGAGGAAAATAAACACGTAGCACCAAAATAAGCCCCATGCACAAACTGCTTACTAGTATTTACCTTTATTACTCATACACTTTTCCCATAAAACATGTTTTGTTCTCATCATTTCACAAAAAGACGAGGAAGACCACGTGCCAAGGCAATCCCTTCTGTGTCAGAGGTAAGATAGTTTGGGGTAGATTCACAGAAGTTTGTTAAATAATGATCGATCAGCTAAGTTGGGTTAACGGTACGCTAAGCCATAACGGATATCCCCAAAGGTGCTTGACATTACGATGTACTCGCGTTAGCCTGAAAAATAGCTTACTTTTAACAGACGTCTGGCTTACTCATATGCAAATCGTATGGTAATGAGCAGTTTACCGAACAATGGAGATCCTCAGACCACCGTTCATGTTAGCGCATAATAATAACAATTGTAAGATATTTAAGACCTTCCAAAAGCTGGTGTTGCTCACATGCAAAACCTGATTATCATTGTGTTATTTCCACTAATAGCCTACATGGAAAAAGGGCAGGTCTTAAGTGGTACCCGCATGAATATACTGTGTGTAGGACTGAACCTTTTCATTACATGTGTAATACAAAGATATATATGATGGACAATATTAATGTCTGAAACACATCAACAGGTGCTTTTGATATTGTGTTATTTTCATGTCATAAACTATACTATGATTTTTAATGATTAAAGCTGCAGTTCAGTCTTTTTTTTTTTTTTTTTTTTTTTTTTTTTTTACTTCAATAGCTTCATGTGTGCAATCTCTACTTAACTAAAGAACTGTATAGCTGCAGGTCAATCCGTTCTCCATATATTGATCGGCGAAATTTGGCGACATTTTAAAAGTTGGGATTTGTTTATAATTTGCCTCCGGCAGTCAGTGGAAGACTCATGAATATTCATGAGTCTCCCAGTGACGTGTGCTCGCTCCCGATCTGCCGCTGTGTGGTGCCCCCTTCTGCCCGATCCCTGTGGCTGACAGCCTGCGCGAGATGGAGGGGGCTTGTGCCGCCAGTGGGGAGGGGGGAGCAGACAGCAAAAAACGAGACAGCACACAGTCCAGTAAGTCCAATAGAACTGTATTCAGTGTAACATGGCACCACCTCCTGAATACACTGAATGCAGTTCTATTGGACTTACTGGACTGTGTGCTGTCCCGTTTTTTTCGGACTCCAATCTGGTAAAATCTATTTATTTACATGTGCATATGGGACAAGCATCAGCATTTTTTTCATTGTTTACAGTGTGCCAACTGAATGTGATTTTTTCATATATATATATATATGTGTGTGTGTGTGTGTGTGTGTGTGTGTGTGTGTGTGTATATATATATGTGTTTGTGTGTGTGTGTGTGTGTGTGTGTGTGTGTGTGTGTGTGTGTGTGTATGTATATATATATGTGTGTGTGTGTGTGTTTGTATGTATATATATGTGTGTGTATATATATATGTGTGTGTGTGTGTATATATATGTGTGTTTGTGTGTGTGTGTGTGTGTGTGTATATGTGTGCATGTGTGTGTGTGCGTGTGTTTGTATATATATATGTGCGTGTGTGTGTATATATATGGTGTATATATATGTGTGTGTATGTGTGTGTGTATATTAGTGTGTCACCACAAGTACCCAGTCACCCACACTCACCCTCTCCCACCCACCGACCCACTCACCCTCTCCGCCCACCCACCCACTCACCCTCTCCCCCTCTCCCGCCCACCCACCCACTCACCCTCTCACCCTCTCCTGCCCACCCACCCACTCACCCTCTCCTACAAGCCGCCCACCCACCCACTCACCCTCTCCCGCCCACCCACCCACTCACCCTCTCCCGCCCACCCACCCACCCACTCCCGCCTGACCACCCACTCACCCTCTCCCGCCCACCCACCCACTCACCCTCAAAACGCCCACCCACCCACTCACCCTCTCCCCCCCACCCAGTCACCCTCTCCCGCCCACCCACCCACTCGCCCTCTCCCCCCACCGACCCACCCACTCTCCCTCTCCGACCCACCCTCTCTATCACCCACCCTCTCCCTCACCGACCCACCCTCTCCGTCACCCACCCTCTCCGTCACCCACCCTCTCCCTCACCGACCCACCCTCTCTGTCACCCACCCTCTGCCTCACGACCCTCTCCCTCACCGACCCACCCTCTCCCTCACCGACCCACCCTCTCCATCACCCACCCTCTCCCTCACCGACCCACCCTCTCCCTCACCGACCCACCCTCTCCGTCACCCACCCTCTCCCTCACCGACCCACCCTCTCCATCACCCACCCTCTCCCTCACCGACCCACCCTCTCCGTCACCCACCCTCTCCCTCACCGACCCACCCTCTCCGTCACCCACCCTCTCCCTCACCGACCCACCCTCTCCCTCACCGACCCACCCTCTCCCTCACCGACCCACCCTCTCCGTCACCCACCCTCTCCCTCACCGACCCACCCTCTCCATCACCCACCCTCTCCCTCACCGACCCACCCTCTCCATCACCCACCCTTTCCCTCACCGACCCACCCTCTCCGTCACCCACCCTCTCCCTCACCGACCCACCCTCTCCGTCACCCACCCTCTGCCTCACCGACCCACCCTCTCCGTCACCCACCCTCTCACTCACCGACCCACCCTCTCCGTCACCCACCCTCTCACTCGTATACGTGTGTGCATGTATATGTGTGCGCGTGCATATGCATGCATGTGCATATATATCTATATCATACAAACACATACATACACACCTAAGCTCTGCAGGGTCCTGTGCCTGCAAAATGTCTCTGTAAAGTGCTATGTAAAACTAGCAGCGCTATACAAGAACAAGCCATTATTAATTTTAATAACACACACATTGAATTGTACACATTCACATAAAATTAAATATACATATTGTTTACAGTATTATATATACAGATTTGATTTTAAATGAGTTGTTAATATTTAACATTAACTACACACGTGCAATGGAATAAGGTTTAATTAATTAATTCTGAGCTACTCTCCTTTTCTGCTGCTTCTCTGTCAGTTCTGTGGGGAAGATCATGTGACCAGGCAATGACTGATACATTTGTGCTCATGCACGTGCACGACTGTGGAGGGGGCAGGACTCACAAAGGGGTGTGCCAGAGCCTGTTACATTAAAGGAAGGGGTTGTGCCTTTCTAAAGGGTTGCTATACAAACAAAAATGCTCGTTACATTAGAATACATAAAAAATTGTCTTTCAAAGTTGTTTTTTAAAAAAAAGAAAATGCTACAAGTATTTTCTCACAGTACAGAACTGATTTATTAAAAAAAACACACATGCAGGATATTGACTGAACTGCAGCTTTAAAGGGAATGTAAGTGTAGCCCTGGTAAGATTATGGGCTATGTTTCTATCCTCCTCCTGTGCAGTAATCCTGTTAAGGGCAGGTTTGCCAGGAGTTATCATGGGGTTCCCCCGCCTCAAGCACTTGACCTGAGATAGTGAAGGGAGGTCACCTGACTCTGTGTCCAATCAAGAGGCACAGGGGTGGTGCCTACTGAATCTACTTATGGCAGTGCAACTTTCTATTTAGTCTGAGAGTCTGAAGTCTAGTGTGTGTGAGTAGAGTGGAGGAGAAGGTTCGAGCCTGATGAGTAGGGCTGATAGATAGGTGGACCAAGTACCTCTTATCCTGCTTAGGGGGTGAGGGAAGAGCTAGCCCCACTCTGGGTGCCCCTGAGGCCCAGAGTGGAGGCATGAACATCATAAGGGAGTACAGCTGGCTGCTGGTTCCTATGTGATACCTGTCTGTATGCTGTGGATAAAGAGACAAATAAAGAGCTGCTGCAAATAGAAAGAGACTAGTGTGGAGACTGGAATCTCTCATCCCTGGGAGGGGATTTTGTGGTAGGGATTCCACCCCGTATCCCTGGGGCTTACTACAGAAGGAAGCGCTGCACCATTAGAAGGAGAACGAAGGCATCCACCCCAGAAACCTGTCCTGTTGTCCCCCATGTCATTACGGGAGACTCAGGCCCTCCTGTTGCCAGCAGGTACGCACCACATTCAGACACGAAGCCAGACCAAGAAACACCCTAGGGTACCCGATATGAGATTGGGTGGGGGTACATGGGCTACATAAGATATATTTGTGTGACCTACAATGGTATATAATATTGAGTATATGAAGTGAAGGTTTACAATAATGAGTGTACTTATGAAAACAAGAAATACCATTAGACAGAAGTTGACAAAATATATTTAATTAACATACAGTTAATTCAATAAGTGACACAAAAAATAATTTTTTTTTACAATACAAAATAAAAATATTACAACATAAACGTAAAATAAAGTTCAGTGCCTCATTTTGGCCAGCGCACTGCCAGCCTCAGCCCCCTGGTGCGAGGTCTGCCATGCCTCAAAGTCTGCACGTGTATGGTAGGAGGGGTGGATAGATGAGCAGGGGGAGTAGGCCCCAAATTTGACATCTGATGTTGCCAGGAAGTAACTTGAGGCACCAGGGTGGAAGTGTGTATTCCCTCCAGCCCCTGCTGCACTGCCACTGTTAGCCCATTAAGGGCTGCTGCTATCTGTGCCATGCCATTAAGCATGGCAAATGTGGGCTGCGGCATGGTCTGTACAATGATATGGTGGCGGCGGTGGGCTGCCATCTCCCGACAACTGGATATGGCCTTGATCCGACACATTTGGGTCGTGATACCGCAGAACCCAAGGCGCTGTGTCTCCATGAGTGGCACCTGAGTGCCCATCAGAGTCTCCTCTTACAGAGATGCAGATCTTGTGCACCTTGGTGCACATGGCACAGCGACAGGTGCATCTGTTGGTGCAGCTGGGGCAGTAGCTGGAACAGCTGGGGTGCAGCTTTGGCAGCTGGAGCAGTGCGTGGGATCTTCTCTTCCCTCACTTCTGTAAGGCTAAGGCCCCGGTAACTCCTCTGCAACGCGCGCCCGCGAGATTGGCGGCGCGTGCAGCCGATTCCCCGGTCTGCAGCTCACTGCAGGAAGAGAGACCGGGGGGGCGTGGCGGGGGAGTGACGGGGGCGCAACCATGACATCACCCGGCAGGTTCGCCCTCATTGGCTGAACTGCCGGGGGGCATGGCTTATCTCTCCGTCACGAGTCCTGCTCTCAATTCTATTGAGAGCAGGAGCAACTCGCGCCACAGCGCTGCGGCCCCTCCTCGCAGCGGGCTCGGTGCCATTGAGGGGAGGGCTCTCGTCTGTGCAGTGTCAGCCACAGCGGGCGCTGCAGTAAGCAGCAGGGGCAAGGCCTTAGTAAGAGGGTGATGGTCTCCTCTTCCTCCTCCAGGGGCTATGCAGCCTCCGCCACTGGCTGTGTGCGTGATGGTCTTGAAATACATCATATCATCAAATATATTCATACAGAACGTGGGTATATGTAAGCAGATTTGGGCAGTTTAGCTTTGCCAAAATAGGAATTTTTGAACATGTCTCTTTATTTAAAGAACATTTTAGCAGTATAATATATAGAGGCCCTGATCCACAAAGTTTAGAAGGCCTTTAATCCCATTTACAGGAATGTGAGCTGCATTGTGCTATGGTATAGTTTATCATCCTTATGTAGAGCAATGACATTTAGAGTGACCTCTCATTTTCAAGTATGTCTTGGGCACTAAGTAACGTTAAGTACTTTCAAAGGAACTATTTCTAACATGTTTTCAATGGCAAACATCAGAAGTCTGGAATGCATTTACTGTATACAGGAAGATGATTGAGAGACATAGGTTAATACTAAAGTAGTGGGGTTATCGTTAGCGAAAGAAGACCAGCAAGTTTCTTCAGTGAACCTTAACCCTAGTAGCAGGTTGCTGAATCGTAGGAGATAAGTGATGGGTATAGTGGGTGTTTAGATTCCTTTCATAAAATGATTAATCAGGTTTTACAGGAGTCTTTGAGATACTGAGATTTTCAATGTTGATTAAATTAGTGTTATTTTGATTAGTGACCAGTTATATGATCCACAAATAGGCAAATAAAAACTTTATACCGATAGATCCCTTACTGCATTGTGGAAAGCCTATCCTATGTTTTCTAATCTGATGAGGGCACACATAAGAATGTCACATATGTTATTTAGCTCAGTACTACTCAAGTGTTTGTGTGAGTGCACTGCGAATAAAACAGTAATTTTTGTTCTGATTTTCAAGGTTGTGTATAAAGTGACATGTATTCGTGAGATTAATATCTAGTGTATTATATGCATATGTACTGTATTCAATATGTATTATATATGTACTGTTACTCCATATCCTCCATGTTCACCATTACCGGAAGCCCCACTACCTGGGAGATGGCAATTACATCGTTCAGGCGCGTCTCTATAGGGGTTAGATGCAAGGGAGCAGGTACTGCCCTCCTGTCTTCCTTGCTTGGTCAGCATGGTAAGCCAGCTTCTTCTTGACCTTTCTTTTGCTGTCCACTCAGTGCTGCTTCAGCATATCTAGGCTGCGGATGGCTTTCCAAGGTCATTGATCCGGGTGAGCATTACCTCCCAAATGTGCTTCTTCTCTGCGGTGCTGGTGTGGGAGCAGAAAGGACATAAAAGTTTGGAGTGGATATCCACCACTCGATTCATTAGGATCGTCAGCTCTTCTTGTAAATGTGAGGCTACGAGTCCTCGCAGCCTCAGAAGAAGTAGCAGTTCTGGATCCAGCTCTGCCATGTCAACTGTTTAGCATTTTAGCTGATATGGTTGAATAATTCAGTTTGAAATGTGTATGAAATTGCAACCTGCTCATGGGTGTTAGGTTAGGTAATGCACATGCGTACCGAGTCACTAATGCATGCATGCTAATAGGAACACACGTTATACTGTTCCCCAATACGCATGTGCAGTGTGGCATTTAACACATTTCAGTGCTATGATAATCCCTGTTCACACAGGTAACGTAATGTTGGTTGTTTTATTAACGGACATCATTTTTGCATATCCATTAGCTTTGAAGATTCCTGTTCAAGTGCAGAAAAATAATGTCCATTACATAAATCAGTAACGATCATTATTAGCGCAAAGTGATGGGCGTCTGTGAATCTACCCCTTTTAGTGAGATTCACTAAGGTCCATTGTGGGATAATGTATAAGCTCCGACATGTACTGCCATTGTAGTGAATGGCAGTTATTACTGGATAGGGTGAGTTAACCTGCAACATACCTTAGTGAATCTCCCCCTTTGTGTCTTTCAAAAGTGATGCAAAGCACTGCATACATTATCTGTGATAAGTAAGAAGGAAACTATTATAGTAACTTGATCTTTTAATTGAGTATCCTCACTTTTATTTCCCTTGGCTTTTATCTCCTCTTTAATTTGTTTATACAAAAATGTCTGTTCATTTCCCAAGTGACACCTATTTAGTAGCTGATAGCAGTAAGCTGGTATGCAAGACATCTGTAAATAATTCTGTATCCGCAGTTTCAGCACGTGGAACCAAATAGTGAATCTAATGGGGATTTTGTTTTATTATTCCTAATGCATTTTAATGCTTAAAATTGCAATACAGTTAATATTTTTAAAACGTAAGGCATTGGAGTTGGGAAATTTCTGTAATGGGTTAAGGTTAAATCTTGTCACTCCCCTCATTCTTATAAAACAACTTCTAACTATCGATGGACGAACCAAAAAACGTTCTGCTAAATTTTTCAGACTTTTTGGTTGCAGTCCAGTCCGCGAACTGAAATCCGCAGGCGGATTGCACCCTCCTAAGTCCATGCGGGAGCGCTTACTAAACAACAACATACCCCATGTATATGGTTGTGTGGCTAAGCCTCTCTAGCCATGTGTAAAATTGGTGTACATATCTCTTTCTCATGCTGGCAGTAAATGTGGTACTGTTGCAGCAGCTTTAATTCTAACAAATCACCGTTTTTTCCCTGGCTTGTTCCTGGAATGCGACGCTCTTCACCTGGCGCATGCCGCGTTCATTTTACGTTCCCAGCCACAGGGCATGCGCAGCAGACGCGCGGTTGATGCGTTTATTGATAATGGTTCGGATTTAATAGGCTGCAATGCTTCGCGTGTCCGTCAGATGGTAGATATTCATGAATTGTAATGCGCATGCGCATCAGTCAGTAATGAGTCGACTTGCAGGTGTTTCGTTTAAAAAAGATACCACAGTGTGCTATTGTAACTTAGCCTTGAGACTGAAGGAAAAGGTTGCAAAAATGTATCAATTTTGGCTTTTCATATTAAAGTAAGACAAAGACCAGTTTCGGTTACAGTATTCTCCAGAGACCCGCCCGCCATGAGTGTTCAAGTGCAGCCCACTTTCCAAAAACCCGACAGAAGTTACGCGTATTTGATATGTGCCGCGATTAATGCAACAGAGTATAAGATTGCAACAGTTGTTCAAATTTATCAGTATTTTATCGAAAACTATGACTTTTACAAATTTTCGCCAGCTCCTCATACGTGGAAGCGTGCAGTAAGGAAAAGGTTATGTAGCGATCCCTGTTTTCATCGTATGGAGCCACAATTTGTTGGTGGGTATTGGTGTGTATCACCGGCTTTTTCCGGTATCTATGATCATGAAGGCGGCAAAAGGCGAAGGGTCGTGTTAAAACCAACTAAGAAACGACAGTCGCTGCCAAGCAATGCACCAGCACCGGCTTCCAATGACGGTCCCACCGTCAGTGACAACCCTGAGCCTGAGCCGGATTTCGCGTGCAGTTTCGATGAAGCTTGCATGTACCTAAGCAATTTCCAGCCTCACCAGCTGACTACAGGTGGACTAGTACCGCTGCAAACTATCGACGTGGATAATCAAGAAAGCTGGACTGGCAGTGGACCGGCGCCAGCGCTAGCTGAATGGGAAATACTATGGTGAGTATTGTTGCCGTATTATTTTCTTTGTTTTTTTTATTTTGACAATACAGTATAAATATCGCTGCGATTCCAAAGTCAATAGATTCTCCTGTAAGCAATATCATTGGCTGAGCGGCTTCTACAGTACTGTACTGCAGATACTGAACAATTGGTGGAACGCTAGGCGCATGCGCATGTGAACAGGAGAAAATTATTGGTGGGACTGGCTGGGAACTTCTTTAGGGGGCTGAGCATTACATTAAAACTTTTCTTTTTGTTTTTCCTCAGAAAAGAAAGTGGCTAATGGAGGGATTTCGATGGATAATATCGCGTTGTGTAACAATGCCTGCACATTGCTGAATCGGATATAATACCCTACGTCTCCAGTTTAGTGGCCGTTGTTATTGATTAGGATAGAATACTGTACCTGAAACAGTACTGTATGCTGATGTTTTCCGGCCGTACAGTATACTGTGTAATAAACCCGAAAAAAATAAAACTATGCATTTATTCTACATGTTCAGTATCACTTACATTATGTGTCTTCTACAGTATACAGTGCCAGTACATACAGTACAGTACAGTTTGTGTATTTCTATTCTTCTATTTTTTTTTAGTACTCTTACAGTATACTGAGCATGTCTACAGTATACAGTACAGTGCAGTATGCCTCAACATTCTAGAAACACTGTATTTTGTTACACTATCAAAGGAGCAAATGGAAACAAAGTAAGACAAATCAACATGTTCTTTTATTGGTGGAGTAAGTACAAAAACATTTATTTACAAATACTGTACCACGTTGAAACATTTTAAGTGCACAGCAATTCAAAACATCAACAGGTGTATGGTTTACTGCTACATGTGTGAAAACATTTGTCAGTCAGTATGGTTTACAGTCACATGTTTTAAAAACAAATCCTTAATTCACAAAAAAAAGCAAAACGCAATATCTCCTTTATTAAAGAACGACAAGTCAATACATACTGTATACTGTACAGTGGGATGGTGTGCAAAACAGTCTGCACCACTACAGTCCTCGACCCAAAATACAATACATTCTTTAATATCTACACATATTAAAATAATCCGTTCTGTGAGTCTGAGCAGGTTGAAATTTGCCTGGTCCTCATGCGGAAGGACCCTTGCCATAGTGGCCAAATATCAGCCTTCCACGTCCCCCAGAACCGGAGATACAAAAATACAGCTTAGAAGCACATTACAAAAGTGGCTTTTTTCTGCCATGCAATTCAATGGCAGAAACCTAAACTATACCATTACCCTGACTCTGTTCTGTTGCCACAAGAGGGTCGCTATTGCCATGCAATCCTGCCGGAACTAGGACTACATGGTGACCGAATCTGAGCCCTCTAGGTTGAACAAAACCTGAGTTATGGGTTCCAGGTTTCTGCTCATTCTTACTTAGCCGTTTCAAAGCAGCGCAGCTTTCTCCGCCATTACGGTCAATGATAGGACCCTCCTCCCCGGCGTGACCCTTTCTCGCCGCTGTTACTGGTCGGACCCTGTTGGGGTCAAGTGAGGGGGTTCCTAACATCTATAGGCAAAATGAATTTTATTTCTATGTGCCCTAGAACAGAAGTTCCCACGGCAATTGGCCGTGAACTTGACCGAGGCCCTAGTTCCCACGCCAATTGCACGATCATAGCTCTTTTTTGACAATGTTGCCGCTCTTTTGGCTTCGCGGTCTGGCAGTTAAAAAACACACAACAACATCTCCTTTATTTATGTACAGTACAGCAGGTCAAAACATGTACAGAACAGTAGAGTACAATACAGTCCAGCACAACAGTATGGTCTTACCTGTGATTACAAAAAAAATGTTATTCATATAATGCAGTATAAAAACGAAACATCTCCTTTATTAAAGAAACATACAGTATACAGTACAGTACAGCGGGATGGTGCGCAACACTGTCAGTCAGACCTGCACCAGTACAGTCCTCGAGGGCAGCAAACAGTGCAGGTTTTCAGGACAACCTTGAAAACCGTGCCTGTTTGCGGCCCCCAGGGACTGGAATTGTGCATGTCCTGTGTAAAAAAACACACAACAACATCTCCTTTATTTAAGTACAGCAGGTCAAAACATGTACAATACAGTTCAGCACAACAGTATGGTCTTACAGAAAGTCCTCCACATTGTCCGTTCATGGCCGATTCCTTGCATAGCGCAAAACGCCATTATGGCAGTCTCGAACGCCTTTCATTACAGGATCTGTAATTGTATTAAAGCGTCGCATTTTATCCAAAATCTTTTTCCTTAAATTGACTGGAAGTGCCTTTTTTACGCGATTCCCATCGTAGTTCACTTTGAAGGCCCAGTCGCAGTACAAAGAGTAGGGAACATGGTGCTTAACAAGTAACAAGGCATACTTGTGGGGTGCACCTGCACTCTTCACCCTATACTTCTCCCTGAGCGCCGTGGCAGATCGCACAGGGTGATTTCGGGCACCGTATCGATGCGAGCGGGTGTAGGTCTTTTGGGAGCGGGTGTGCTTGAGGCGACGGGCGATGGTAGGTTGTCTGGGAGGAAGCTTTCCTCCGGTCTTGGTCGCCGTGTTGTCTCCTGGCGTGGTCTTGACGGGGTTGTCATGTCCTCCTCAACGGCATAGATACACTACATCTTCTGGTGGAGGGGGTGCGCTTGGTGATGGAAGGGGGTTGAAGGTCCCATTCATCACATCCATGTCACCCCCCTGCTCCAGCGTCGGGGAAACAGGGGCATTAGCACCGAGCAAATAATGTATGCCCCCTATGTCAGCCTCTATCTTCTCCATCCGTCGATCCATCCGTTGATCCATTTGTAGCATCCGTTGCTCCACATTTAGCATTGTTTCCAGAAGCAGGTCTATCTTTCCTAGCACAATAGAGTTCACGGGGAGATCCACAGTAATCCCATTCAGCATCCGGTCTAACGAGCTGCTTCTTGTGCATGGCGTCTGGACATCTGGGAGGGTGGGTGCAACGGAGGATGAGATGGGGGTTCCATGGAGAGAAGCGGCATCGACATCGAGGAAGAGTGGAGGAGGTGACATGTGGATACCCGGTAGAGGAGAAGTGGCAGCGTCGTCGAAGAGAGATGGAGAAAGTGACCTTTGGATTTACGGGCGAGAAGCAGAGTCGTCTAAGAGCAAAGGAGAAAGTGACCCGTGGATTTCAGAGGCGGCGGCGTCGTCGGATGGAACCGGAGAAGATGGGGGTGGAGAAGACAGGCTGAAGATTTCCGGGACAGCGGCAGCAGAGTCGTCAAAGCGTATGTGAGGAAGTGGTCTGCGGGTTCGATGGGTTGGCTGCCAATCGTTTTGCGTCGAGAGTACATCACCATATATCTTCTTGACATAATAAGGCTTACGTCTATGAAAACCCTTAGCCTTTGGGGTCAGTAGAAGGTTTTCTTTATTGGCCTTAGCCTGTCGCTTTGGCCTTGGCATGGAAACGGCAACCGCCTTTTGCTTTTTCTGCTTGACAGGCACGGCAGAGGCGAGTGGGTTCCTGCGTCCATAGAATCGGGGTTGCTCCATGGAAGCAGGTGGCACAATGCAGTATCTGGACAAGGTCAAGTTCAGATACAGATCATCGAGTGGTGGGCTATGCAAAGTGTGTAACCTTTTATGCATGGCGACCAGGTACAGGTGTTGAAAGTGGGCGTACTCTAATGTGAGTCATTACCGTATAAATACACCATCCATTTTGTGGATTGACTGCACATTGAATACACATCGACTAAACATCGAATACACATTCTTGTGTTTGTATTTCTTTCTACTCGCAGCAATGCCTGTTAAAAAGATTTCAAAGGATCTCAGCATGAGAATTAAGGAGATGTACATGAGCGGACAACAAATTGCTGCTATCCAAGGCTGGTTAGCTACTTCTGGCATCGATGTGCCAGCAACCACCGTGTGCTATCATGCATACGGAAAAAACAGAGACCGCAAAAGGGCACCAAGGGTAACTAACGCATAAGTATATTTATAAAACTTAACAAAAAAAAAATATAGAAAACTGTACTGTATTGTTCATACATCTACAGTACAGTTCTGTATCTAATATTGTTGTTATTTCTGTTGATTTATATTACAACATAGTTTGTATATTTATATTTATATTACAAGTGTGCAGTATACAGTATATACTGTATTTTGTATATTTATATTAATATTACAACAGTGTATATTTTTAGTATATTTATATTTATATTACAACAGTATATATATTTTGTATATTTATATTACAACATTATATATATTTTGTATATTTATATTTATAGTACAACAGTATATATTTTTTGTATATTTATATTTATAGTACAACAGTATATATTTTTTGTATATTTATATTTATAGTACAACAGTATATATTTTTTGTATATTTATATTTATATTACAACAGTATATATATTTTGTATATTTATATTTATAGTTCAACAGTATATATTTTTTGTATATTTATATTTATCGTACAACAGTATATATATGATGTAAATTTATATTTATATTACAACATTATATTTATATACATTTTATATTGCTGCAAATTAATAAAACAATATATTTTCTTTACATTGTAGGGAGACAACTCTTCTGGTCGACAAAATAAGTGAAGAGAATGATGAGAAGAGTGCATTAAGGGTTAAAAACAATCTGCAGGAAAAGCACAATCTGACTGTATCCGAGAGCAGCATAAAGATGATGAGACGCAGCATTGGATGGAAATATGGACGTGTGAGGTTAGTACTGGACAGTACAGGAGGTAAAAGTGTTGTTTAGGAAACTGTACTGTACTGTGCCGTTAAAATTTTTTATTCCTTGTCATTACAGAGCGTACCCCATGATACGGGACGCAAACAAAATCAAAAGAGTGGTCCAGGCCCAGGCATGGATAGACAGTGGGGAGACTTTCCAGTATTGCATCTTCGCTGATGAGTCTACTGTGTCGCTGGGGAGATTTGCAAGCTTTGCATTCCAAAAAAAAGGCCGCATATCTTTGAAGCCGCGGCCAAAACACCCTGTGAAGCTGCATGTGTGGGGTGCCATCTCTAGGCGTGGACCGGGATGCATTGTCATCTTTGAAGGTAAAATTTATCAAATATAATGTAGCCTAATGCACTGTACTTTACTAGTGTTGCCTTACTGTATGCACTGTACTGTACTATTGTGCAGTTTTGAGCACTTTTCTTTTCTTGCTATAGGAATCATGAATAAAGCTTTCTTCCAAGACAACATTGTGCCCGAGATAGTGGAATACATCACACTCGAGTTCCCCAATGGTCACCGCTTCTACCAGGACAACGATCCGAAGAACACCGCGTCAACAGCGCATATCCTTGAGCGCGGCATCAACTGGGTGAAGACGCCAGCGGAGTAAGTGCAGTAGACCGTGTCTCATTTTTGTTCCCCACTGTTTTTATATCTTAATTAAAATATAAAAAAGTGCATAAAAAGGTTAATCTGTTCAATTATAATAATTTATTCTTGTATTGTGCGGCTAGTTTTATGTAGCACTACAAAGTGTCTCTGCAGACAGTCCCTGCCCCATAGAGCTAATAATTTACATTTTTGGTGCCTGAGGCACAGGGAGATAAAGTGACTTGCCCAAGGTCACAAGGAGCCGACACCGGGAATTGGACCAGGTTTTGCTCAAACTCAGTGCCAGTCAGAGTCTTTACTCACTGAGCCATTGAGCTGCTCCTTCGCACTAAATAACTAGTTGATGAAAAAAATATGTACAGTATACACAGATGAAGTTAACTCACTATATAAAAAACCTACACAAATCCCAATAGAAATGAATGTATTGTATCCATGGCATACATACTATGTAATACCAATCACAAGGGTGGCCTTAGGGCAAGGTGAGCAAGGCGGCCACCTTGGGCGCCGTGCCTTTGAGGGCCCCGCACTTCCTGCTCTCTCCTGTAAGTGCCAGGCTTCCACTTTCACCTGACTGGAGGGGGAGCAGGAGGAAGGGGCCCCCCTCCTCCGGCTCAGCTGTCCGGTAAGAAATTGGATCCCGGCGCTGACAGGAAGAGGGAGGAGGAAGCACGGGGCATGCAGAGTGGAAGGTGTAAGAAGGGGGGGGGGGTGTAGGGGTTGGTAGTTTGTGTGGTCACTCTTAACTTCTCAGCAGTGAGCCGCCTCCTGCAGCATTGTGTTGCCATGGAAACGCGACATCATAGCATCATATGTTGTCATGTTGCCATGGTAAAGTGACATCATGATGCTGCAATGCTGTCGGAGGATGGCTGCTGGTCAAGGTAATTTTCCCTTTTTTTAACATAGGGGGCGCTGCTGCCAGCGTGACGCCTCAGGCCCCGTAAAGTCTAAGGCCGGCCATGCCATTACATACATTTTATTATGAGAATTCTCTGTGTGACAAAATTCATGTGCAACTAACATTAGATGCACATGAACTGACACAGGTGATTGTATCTAAATGAATCATAAAACATATTCAATGTTAATAATCATGTAAAAACATTATTTTTAAAGACCAATAACAGCATAAAAATTATTATTGAAAAGCAACTACAGTAGATCAAAATCCTCATTGAGACCTCCAGGGTTTAATGTTTAGAGTTTAAAAATCCATTATGTCTCTTGTTTTCGCAAACAAGAAAACCTGTCACCTCTGAGTTACCCAGCTTTAAAAGCAGCAGTCCAAGCTGACATTTTTTTTAGTTTGTATTATTTTTTTCCCTTTAATACTGTATGTGCATCTATACAATCCACACAATGATAAGTAATTTGCTAAGTTGCCGATCAAGCAGTTCTCTTATGATCGATCGGCGAAGATTCGGCTAGGGGGTTCTCTAAATGACAGTGTAGCAGAAGTGGACCAAAGATGCAAAGTTCTGTGGGAAAGATCATGTGAGCAGGCAGTCACTAGATACAGTTGTGTGAAAAAGAAAGTACAGCTTCTTTGAATTCTATGGTTTTACATATCAGGACATAATAACAATCATCTATTCCTTAGCAGGTCTAAAAATGAGGTAAATACAACCTCAGATGAACAACAACACATGACATATTATACCGTGTCATGATTTATTTAACATAAATAAAGCCAAAATGGAGAAGCCATGTGTGAAAATCTAAGTATACCTTATGATTCAATAGCTTGTAGAACCACCTTTAGCAGCAATAACTTGAAGTAATATTTTTCTGTATGACTTTATCAGTCTCTCACATCGTTGTGAAGGAATTTTGGCCCACTCTTCTTTACAAAGTTGCTTCAGTTCATTGAGGTTTGCAGGCATTTTTATATGCACAGCTCTCTTAAGGTCCAGCCACAGCATTTGAATCGGGTTGAGGTCTGGACTTTGACTGGGCCATTGCAACACCTTGATTCTTTTCTTTTTCCACGTTCTGTTGTAGATTTGCTGTTGTGCTTGGGATCATTGTCCTGTTGCATGACCCAATTCGGCCAAGCTTTAGCTGTCGGACAGATGACCTCACATTTGACTCAAGAATACTTTGGTATACAGAGGAGTTCATGGTCAACTCAATGACTGCAAGGTTCCCAGGTCCTGCTGCTGCAAAAGAAGCCCAAATCATCACCGCTCCACTACCATGCTTGACAATTGGTATGAGGTATTTATGCTGATATGCTGTGTTTGGTTTTCGCCAAACGTGGCGCTGTGCATTATGGCCAAACATCTCCACTTTGGTCTTGTCTGTCCAAAGGACATTGTTCCAGAAGTCTTGTGGTTTGTTCAGATGCAACTTTGCAAACCTAAGAAATTCTGCCATGTTCTTTTTAGAGAGAAGAGGCTTTCTCCTGGCAACCCTTCCAAACAAACCATACTTGTTCAGTCTTTTCTAATTGTACTGTCATGAACTTTAACATTTAACATGCTAACTGAGGCCTGTAGAGTCTGAAATGTAACTCTTGTTTTTTTTGCAATTTCTCTGAGCATTGCACGGTCTGATCTTGGGGTGAATTTGCTGGGACGTCCACTCCTGAGAAAATTGGCAACTGTCTTCAATGTTTTCCACTTTTGAATAATCTTTCTCACTGTAGAATGATGGACTTTAAATTGTTTGGAAATGGCCTTATAACCCTTCCCAGATTGATGGGCAGCAACAATTGCTTCTCTAAGATCATTGCTGATGTCTTTCCTCCTTGGCATTGTGTTAACACCAGAGACATAACATAAAACACAGACAAAGCTCAGTGCACATCCAGAAAAATTTATATACGGTACAGTGCCTAAATATACATGTATAAATAACTAATAAATAAAATGGTCTTTTAGTTGAACATTTTGGCCAAATTGTTGTAAGCCCTTGAGCCAAACTTCACGGCAGACCACGTTTCAAGGGTCCCTACACTAATATAAATTCTTAATAACCTGTGCATTGCCAGGAAGAATGATTTATAGTAAATCTGTCAATATAAGTTGCAAAAGTTCTAAGTCTGATTGAAGCTTTTATTAACCTGTACATTACCAGGAAAAGCACTCTGTAATAGATTTGTCACAATCACACTGCATGCAGGCAAGTTCCCCTGATAGTTGGAGATGCCATGGAGTGAGCTTTTAACCATTTAAATGTGGGAGGGAGTGAGCTTCAATTGGATAGGAGGTTGCCACCCTCCAAAACAGCCAAGACTAGCTGCACAAGAATTATAAAACATACAGAACTTTTAACCCCCAAAATACCCACAACATATATATAAGCATATAAGTTTCACAGAGGAGTGCTACTGAGCATGGCAATATGTATTTAAAACCAGAGACATAACATAAAACACAGACAAAGCTCAGTGCACATCCAGAAAAACTTATATACGGTACAGTGCCTAAATATACATGTATAAATAACTAATAAATAAAATGGTCTTTTAGTTTAACATTTTGGCCAAATTGTTGTAAGCCCTTGAGCCAAACTTCACGGCAGACCACGTTGTGTTAACACGCCTGGAAGCTGAAACGGCGTCCACACGAACAGTCCAAAGGCAGGGAATAACGTGGAGAGAACAAACCAAGGGCAAAACGCTGGGAACACAATTCTAAAAGCTCAATTTTATGGACGCTTGTGAGTAAGATTCTTTTATTGTTGTCATATAATAAACATTATTACACTATGCTTTTTTCTCTCTTTTTCTGAAGCCTATACTGAAGATCATCTGGAGAGACACACCAAGGGAGAGAAAGGCACAGGCAAGTGTCAATCTCTGTATTTATTATTTTTCTAAATTGGTAAATTTGTATTACACCATTGGTCTGTGTTCTGTTCTCTTTCTTCCCTATATACTGAGGAGAAGAGGATCAGAAGTCTATGCGCTGGAGGACTCTATCATTTTTTAGTGTTAACACACCTGAATGCTCCAGACCAGCAAACTGCTAAAACTTTGGCTTTTATAGAGGTGGTCACACTTGCTGATGATCAATTAATCAAGGGCATTTGATTAGCAGCACCTGTCTGCAACTTAGCATCTTAATTCCTATGGAAGCAGTAAGGGTGTACTTAGTTTTTCACACATGGCTTCTCCATTTTGGCTTTATTTTTGTTAAATAAATCATGACACGGTGTAATATGCCATGTGTTGTTGTTCATCTGAGGTTGTATTTACCTAATTTTAAGACCTGCTAAGGAACAGATGATTGTTATTATGTGCTGATATGTAAAAACATAGAATTCAAAGAGGGTGTACTTTCTTTTCACACAACTGTACAATTGGTGCACTGCTAGAGAGAGGGCAGTGCTAAAAAAAGGGTGTGCCAGAGCTTGTTTCAGAAGAGGAAGGGGATGTGACTTTGTAAATTGTCTCTATAGTAACCAAAAATGCCCTTCAGAGTTGTTTTTTTTTGTTTTTTTAAATGCTACAAATATTTTCTCATAGTACAGAACTGAGTTATGAAAAGAAAATGCACAAGTAGGATATTGCTTGGTCTGCAGCTTTAACCTGTTCAATCCCCATAGTGGAGATTTGCGTTGGGTCTTTATTGTGTACATTAAGGAAGTGGAGCGAAACACCATACCCTAAAAAGCCCTGCAACATGGTAAGTCCCTTCTATCTGTCTCTCCAATCTGTCACGTCAGTCCTAAGCAGTCTGGGCAGTGCAGGTTAATCTGTGTTCTTTTGACCCCCTCCTGCTCCCTTTTGAGTGACGAAGGTGGTGCTGACTCATGGCCTGGTAACAGCCTATCTTGTATAGGTACAGACCTTGAGCCTGGAATCTTCTGAGACCCTGTACCCGCTGTTATAACATCTATGTAGTGATGCAATAAAGTCCCTGTTCTATTAAATACCTGCCTGGACTGAGTCAGTGAGGAGGTGTATGGATAATGCTTCAGATGGAGACTGCCTCTAGTACTACCAAAGTTCCCTGAAGCTGGAGGATGGAGACACCGGAACAGATGACATCACAAGCCTGTCCTGACCCTCCACTACATGGCAGATCCACTCAGCTCTCCTGGACCAGCTGGTATGCCTCATCAATTAGCTGTGTATCTCCCAGAGGGGGGGGGGGGGGGGGGGGGTCATGTGCTACAGCCCTTTATAATGTTTTTTCTGTATTCTAGAGAACATTCTTTTAATGTTATTTTTGTGCGGCCAACTCTTATCCGCATGTGCATGATCATATAAACTACAAGAGTGGTATTACTATTAATAAAGCTTGCAATCTGACAAATCTCATTTGTAACATTTGATCTAAATAGTTTTGTCTTGTTCAGATGAGTACGTCAGATATCTAGTGTGTCCACATTTGAAACATCCTTAGGGCATATTTGGGAGCCACGTTCAGGGCCACCAACAGGGGGGGGGGGGGCTGGGATAATTATTCAGGGGCCCGGTTGGTGCTGGGGGCCCGACCGGTTTTTCTTTGGCCACCAGGTCCGGCTCTCCCCCATCTGCGGTTCTCCTACACTGACAGTCTCAGGTCAGGCTTCTGATGCAGGTGTGCGCTGGGCCTCTCTGATGTCGGTGCGCATCAGAAGAAAGCTGTGCTCAGCTTCCGGCACACCAGCATGAGAGAGAGGCCTGCGCACACTGGCGTCAGAAGCTTGGCGCAGTCAGTGAGGGAGGCCAGCAGCTGGTGGAGAGCCGGGACCTGGTGGCAACTAGAGAACCGGAGCCAGGCCCCCTCAGCAACTGGGCCCAGCTAGTGTGCTGAGACTATCCCCAAGGAAAGTCTGTATTTTATATGTATGTAGAAGAGTCCCTCCCTCATTACCTCTAGTGAGGGGGGAGTTGCTGGTTGCTGCCGGAGCTCCGCACAGGATCGGAAGTGAGGGGGCGGCCATCTTGGGTAGGTGCGCATGCGCAGTGTGCAGAGTGTGGCAGCCTGTTCAATCCCCATAGTGGAGATTTGCGTTGGGTCTTTATTGTGTACATTAAGGAAGTGGCGCGAAACACCATACCCTAAAAAGCCCTGCAACATGGTAAGTCCCTTCTATCTGTCTCTCCTATCTGTCACGTCAGTCCTAAGCAGTCTGGGCAGTGCAGGTTAATCTGTGGGCTTTTGACCCCCTCCTGCTCCCTTTTGAGTGACGAAGGTGGTGCTGACTCATGGCCTGGTAACAGCCTATCTGGTATAGGTACAGACCTTGAGCCTGTCCCTTCTGGTTCCTCTGAAGGGAAGAGTCAAAGGTTAGTGAGTTAGTCTGTTTCCCTCTTCTTTAGGAGGTGGATATGGGTTCCCTCTCTCCTGGCTGGGAAGGAGAGGCCAGCCAGGCCTCATAGCTAGCCTTTAAGTTCTGAAGGCTCCAGACTCAAGAGCATGCATCATCCAGAAGCCTGGAATCTTCTGAGACCCTGTACCCGCTGTTATAACATCTATGTAGTGATGCAATAAAGTCCCTGTTCTATTAAATACCTGCCTGGACTGAGTCAGTGAGGAGGTGTATGGATAATGCTTCAGATGGAGACTGCCTCTAGTACTACCAAAGTTCCCTGAAGCTGGAGGATGGAGACACCGGAACAGATGACATCACAAGCCTGTCCTGACCCTCCACTACATGGCAGATCCACTCAGCTCTCCTGGACCAACTGGTATGCCTCAGCAATTAGCTGTGTATCTCCCAGAGGGGGGGGTTCATGTGCTACAGCCCTTTATAATGTTTTTTCTGTATTCTAGAAAACATTCTTTTAATGTTATTTTTGTGCGGCCTACTCTTATCCGCATGTGCATGATCATATAAACTACAAGAGTGGTATTACTATTAATAAAGCTTGCAATCTGACAAATCTCATTTGTAACATTTGATCTAAATAGTTTTGTCTTGTTCAGATGAGTACGTCAGATATCTAGTGTGTCCACATTTGAAACATCCTTAGGGCATATTTGGGAGCCACGTTCAGGGCCACCAACCGGGGGGGAGGGGGGCGAGCTGGGATAATTATTCAGGGGCCCGGTTGGTGCTGGGGGCCCGACCGGTCTTTCTTTGGCCACCAGGTCCGGCTCTCCCCCATCTGCGGGTCTCCTACACTGACAGTCTCACGTCAGGCTTCTGATGCAGGTGTGCGCTGGGCCTCTCTGATGTCGGTTCGCATCAGAAGAAAGCTGTGCTCAGCTTCCGGCACACCAGCATGAGAGAGAGGCCCTGCGCACACTGGCGTCAGAAGCTTGGCGCAGTCAGTGAGGGAGGCCAGCAGCTGGTGGAGAGCCGGGGCCTGGTGGCAACTAGAGAACCGGAGCCAGGCCCCCTCAGCAACTGGGCCCAGCTAGTGTGCTGAGACTATCCCCAAGGAAAGTCTGTATTTTATATGTATGTAGAAGAGTCCCTCCCTCATTACCTCTAGTGAGGGGGGAGTTGCTGGTTGCTGCTGGAGCTCCGCACAGGATCGGAAGTGAGGGGGCGGCCATCTTGGGTAGGTGCGCATGCGCAGTGTGCAGAGTGTGGCAGCCTGTTCAATCCCCATAGTGGAGATTTGCGTTGGGTCTTTATTGTGTACATTAAGGAAGTGGCGCGAAACACCATACCCTAAAAAGCCCTGCAACATGGTAAGTCCCTTCTATCTGTCTCTCCTATCTGTCACGTCAGTCCTAAGCAGTCTGGGCAGTGCAGGTTAATCTGTGGGCTTTTGACCCCCTCCTGCAGAGTGTGGCAGCCATCTTGAGATAGCTCCGCAAGACTCAGCGCTAGAGTACGTCCCAGCGCTGGACTACAAGTCCCAGGATCCTCTGGGGGGAGGAAAATACCACATGAGGCTAGCCATCAAATAGGTGTCGTGCATAACCTCCGCCCGCAAAAAGCCTGCGAGTCAGTCGGACGGAGGGCAGCAAGATAGCAGGTAGTGTCCAGGGAGTAGTGCCCCGGGAATAAGCCTAAACTTGCCCCTGAGGCCCCAGCTAGGCCATGAGTCACCCAAGAGGAGTGTTGTAGGGAAGACCGCAGATAGGGTCTCTTCCCTATATTTGATATTGTTGCACCGGTGACAGGAAGGCCATGCGATGCCCTGCGGCCTGGGACCGAGTCACAGGATTCATAGACTTCCGGTGAGACCCTCCTGCTCTCGAGAGGAGATCATGACCCTAAGGAGTGAGGGGAAAGGTTTTGGAGGCCCCGTGGCGTGGGACGTGACTGTTTCTTATCCAACAGCTGCACCTGGGTACAGGAGTGCCCAGGAAGGTATACACGTGCACCAATGGTTCACAAGGGTAGCGCTACCTCGCACTTGGATGGGACTTGCTGGGAAGAAACTAGGGGTATTAGTGCCACCAATAGTACTTTGGGGAGAACCACCACATGTTGGGACATTGGGCGTACACTGTGGGTGCTGGAGTTCTGTTATTATACAGTATGTGGTTGTTATATGTTAGTGTGTGTACAGTAAAGACTAGTTATATACGGTACATTGTGTGTGTGTATTACTTATTACTGTGTATTGGTTCCTATGAGCGGTTATCCCGCCCATGTTGGGATCCCTCATAGGTGGAGCCGCTGCACTAAAAAGAAAGAAAGAGAGAGTTCACCCCAGGCTCCCAGCGGCGGAGGCTTAGACCTTCTGTGAGCAACAGGTGTAGCAGCATGTGTAGTTTCACTTAGACAAAACAAAAATAGCTGGGGCGCTCCCTAAAGTATAGGTGTGTAAATAAGTATAACCACGAAAATTAAATAAACCAGGAAAAGTAATAATATCCTGGCCCTTTAGAGGTGTTTTTTTAATGTATTTGGGGTAGAGTTTGGTATGTGTTTGGGGGGTGGAGGGATTTTCATGTAGCTGGGTGTGGGGGGTTGTATTTATTTGGGGTTAGGGTTTTTTGGTATGTATTTGGGGTGTGGAGGGTTTGTATGTATTTGGGGGGTTGGAGTTCATTGTATATATTTGGGAGTGGGAGTTTTTTTATGTATTGGGAGGTGGGAAGGCTTTTTGTATTAGGGGTGGCGTTTTTATTTATGTATTTTGTGGGGGCATTGTGTGAGGGGGGAGGGAATGAGTGAGGAGTGGGGTAATTGAAAGAGGAGATAGGGGGGGGAGTAAGAGAGAGAGTGATTGAGTCAGGGAGAAAAAGAGGGAGTAAGACTTAGACGAACGGGAGATAAATACATGCAAGGCGGGGAGGGATTAAGTGAGAGTGGGGTAATTGATGGAGAGCGGCGAGTGAGAGAGAGGGAATGAGACGGAGGGGAGAGAAATACATGGGAAGAGGGGTGGGAAATTGAGGGGGCTTGTGATGTTTGAAATGGGGGGGCTCGCAAGATTGCCGAAAGGGGGGGGCAGAGGGGGCGGTCGTAACTCAAGTCCTGAACCCCAGGAAATCTGTCTGCGGCCCTGGCTACGTTTCAATGTTATCTTTCTTCTTCATAGTATGTAACTCTGTCTTCAGCTAAAATATTCTTAAGGTTTCTTGCTCGCTTAAAGACTACTCTCGGTTCTTTTGTCAATTCATCTTTTTAGACCGGATCCTTCTCAAGAATCTACCAGTGTTTTAAAATAATACTCTGTATAGCGCTAGCTGCACCTTCATTTTCTCTACGAGGTTCAGTATTTATGAGTGTAAGTCTGTCCTTTTCTCTTGCTCTCTTCAGAGACACATTGGTATTATGGTTCTTGTACATTTTGTTTTTAAATGTATTCATTAAAAGCTCTGACTGTTCTTCAAAGTCACTATTTTTAGTACAATTTCATCTGAGTCTTAAGAATTGCCTGAATGGAATGTTCTTCATACATGCATACAAATGAATACTTTTGAAATCTAAGTAACTATGTGTCGACTGGCTTGAAATAGGTTATTATTATTATTATCCTATCATACTCATTAAAAAAAAGTATAAGATCCAAATACTCCGTAGTCTGCCATTTGCTCTGGCGAGTGAATTTCAAATTCATGTCATTTGTGGCCAGCAACTGGGCACGATTATGTAGGGGGGGCGCGGGCTGCTTGCAGGGAAACCTGGGGGCGGGCAGAGCTGTGCACGGGTGGCCAGAAGCTCCGTGCTGTTGCTTCTATGTGTCTGTGTCTTGCAGAAGGGGCGGGGCTTCTCTCTGCACACAGACAGCCAATCCTTCTCTTCCTGTCTGCTTCCCGCACCAGTATTCAGCAGCATTTGGGGTTGGGGGATCGGAGCATGTCGCCCCCCGCCCCCCCAGGTGAAATTGTGTAACTGATTGTGTGTGTGTGTGTATTGAGTGTTTGTGCGGTGATAGTGTGTGGGGGGGGGGTTGAGTGTGTGTGTGTGTGTGGGGGGTGAGGGAGGGAGTGTGTGTGTGGGGGGGGGGGATTGAGAGAGAGTGTGTGTGTGTGTGGGGGGGGGTATTGAGAGTGTGTGTGTGTGGGGGGGGATTGAGAGTGTGTGTGTGGGGGGGGATTGAGTGTGTGTGGGGGGGGGATTGAGTGTGTGTGTGGGGGGATTGAGTGTGTGTGTGGGGGGGGGATTGAGAGATAGTGTGTGTGTGGGGGGGATTGAGAGTGTGTGTGTGTGGGGGGGATTGAGAGTGTGTGTGTGTGTGGGGGGATTGAGTGTGTGTGGGGGGGGATTGAGTGTGTGTGTGTGGGGATTGTGTGTGTGGGGTGTGTGTGTGTGGGGTGTGTGTCTGTGAGGTGTGTGTGTGTGTGTGTGTGGGGGGGGTGTGTGCGTGTGTGTGTGTGTGGGGCGGGTGTTGAGTGTGTGGGGATTGAGTGTGTGTGTGTGGGGGGGGATTGAGTGTGTGTGTGTGGTGATTGATGAAGTGTATGTGGTGAGTGTTAGTGTGAGTGTGTGTGTGGGGGGGATTGAGTGTGTGTGTGGGGGGATTGAGTGTGTGGGGATTGAGTGTGTGTGTGCGTGTCGTGTGCGTGTGTGTGTGTGTGTGTGTGTGTGTGTGTGTGTGTGTGTGTGTGTGTGTGTGGAGTGTGTGTGGGGATTGAGTGTGTGGGGGGGATTGAGTGTGTGTGTGGGGGGGAGGGATTGAGTGTGTGTGGGGGGGGGTTGAGTGTGTGTGTGTGTGGGGGGGGATTGAGTGTGTATGTGTGTGTGGGGGGGATAGTGTGTGTGGTGATTAATGGAGTGTATGTGGTGAGTGTGAGTGTGTGTGTATGTGGTGATTGATTGATTGAGAGAGAGTGTGTTGTAATGCAGTGGTGCGCAAACTGGGGGGGGCAATGAGGCGCAAGATTATTTAGGGGGGCGCAGGCGGCGTGCAGCGAAAACTGGGTGCACGGGCCGGCAGACGCTGTGCGCGGAAGGACAAAAAAGCTGTGCACGAGGGGCGGCCAAGAAGATGTGCACGGGCGGGCAGCCGAAGATGTGTGTGGGTGGCTGAACAGGTTAGTGCAGGTGGCGGCCACGTGATGGTGTGTGCGCGCACGCGCAGGGGCTTCAGAGATACGGGGAGGAGCACGCCCGAGCTCGGTGAAGTCAAACGCCCCTCCTTCCGGTGTCTGCCCTGCAATAGCGCTGTGGTCCTGCTCTCCTCTGCTTGCAACCTGCTTCACTGCGATAATCTGCAAGTGAAAGTGTAGGCTGCATACTATGAATGTACAGAAATAATGTAAAAAATAAGTGAAAACACAACATTGAAAATGGAAAAAAAATAATAATACTGTAGGTAGGAGTGTGGATGACAATGGGGATAGCAAGAAAAAGAGCAGGAGGGGAAGGAAAAAAAAGGGGGGGGGAGAGGGAAGGGAGGTAGCAAAGAGGTGGATGAATGCCCCCCAAAAGTATTGCATTTGTGCACGTACGCTCTCCCAAGCTTGGCGCTTGGGGAGACAAACAAAATTGACTTTGAAGCGCGCTCAGCAGCAGTCAATGTACACACACAGCCACACACAAAAATAGCCCCGATCCACGCTTGCAAAATTATGCAGGACACCCTGTGCTCATGCTTGGAGAGTTGGTGATGTCACCGCTCTCAGCGGCAGCGTGGACACAGCCTAATTTTGCAAGCGCGAGATGTTGAAATATGTAAGTATTTAGACATATTTGGATTTATATTGTATACCGTTTAATAAAGGTTTTTTTTTTTTTTTTTTTCAATGTGATTTTGATTACATCAGGCAGGGGGGGGCCCGAGAAATTTTGTGGATGAAAAGGGGGGCTCAGCATAAAACGTTTGCTCACCCCTGCTCTAAGTCAATGATGGGTGTAAGCTAGAATACCTGGTTTATTGGGGCTAGAGGGGGTGGGTGAAGGGTGTACACCATAGCAGTAGTAACCGCTAAGGAAATGAAGGAGTTAACCCTCCCACTACCCACCAGAGAGGCCTAACCACTCACCCCGGGGCAACTGCCCCCTTTAACCAACCCCCCTACACCCAATAAAACCACATAAAAACATGTGTTTTCTTGCCTTTGCTGGGATGAACATTCACCCTCTTCATCCAACTGTGGCACCAACTCTTGTCCCACGACGCAATGATCCTCAACACCATGATGCGCAGAAGTCCATGATCCTCAGTTGATTGCAGAGGAGTCTCCGGTAAGTTATTTATTCTCTCCTTTCTTTTCTTCCTTCTTCTCTTCTTTGTAAACCAACAGGTCAGATCCAGCACAGGAGATGTTGATACGATGGTTTGGGGTCAAATGAGACATGACCAGCCTTATATACGGCCTGTGACATAGCATTTGACTGACAAATGGTACATCACCAATGCGATTGTGGATGTACCATGTGATTGCTTCCTTTTTTTTTCTTTGTGAAATGTTTAATTTCCTTCACTGACTTGATCAATCAGATATGAAACATCCTCTTTCAGGTTTTTGTTCTGTCTTGGGCCCTTTTGAGATTCTGCCATTCCCGGGACGAATCTGCCAGTCAATCTAGCCTGCAGGTCATCTCGGCCCCCTTCTGATACCGCAGGATCATCTGTGGATATGTCTGCAACTTGTACGGTAAGCTGAGAACTTGTTTTTCTTTTTCTATATCTTTGTACAGTAGCTCCTAAGGCATCAACAGTATCACACTCATTGTGTTAAATTTCTGCAGTTTCACTGCACCCACCATGCTTGCTTTGCAGTTGCGGCAGCTGGCAGAAATATTCGGCATTCAGCTGGTCCTGCTCTTGCTGCCGCTTTTCAAATGCATGGTTGTAGGGTGTGACGATGCTTGTCTCCGATCCCGTACGGCTGAGGTAGGGATGCCAATTAACCAACAAGAGCCCAGGGACCGAGTCTTGTTGAGTATCCGTGGTCGGTAAGCAGACAAAAGGTCAGGGCAGGCAGTAGGCAGCGAGGTCAGGGTCATGGTCCGGGGTCAGCAACAGGATTTCCAAATGTACAGGGAAGCCACAGGGATAGGCAAGTCACAGCAACAGGATAGCCTCTGGAACAGGGAACCCACAGGGATAGTCAAGTCACAGCAACAGGCTAGCCTCTGGAACAGGGAAGCCACAGGGATAAGCAAGCCACAGGGAGAGGCAAGCTACATGGAAGGCTCAGGAACTAGGATGGCTCAGGAACTAGAGCTCAGGGTGGCCAGGAACACAATGAAAAGTATACAATGCTCAGGCCGGGACTGGAAGTCACTGGCTGCTATTTAAGCCCTTGAACAGATACAATATAGCCAATACAGCCAATATAGCAGGCCGCTAGTAATCAAAATGTCCACAGCAGCCAGGTAAGGGCAGGTTCCAGCCAAAGCCTGGACTGGAACCCTTACATAGGGACTTGACTCGTCCAGGTGAGGCTCACCACAGCCAAAATATACAGATATTTTGGTGTTGCTTCTTGTTTCTGGGAACAAATAAGAGACAACCTCATTCTCATCATAAGGCCTGAATGTACAGGCTTTCGTGTGGTCGGTTTCTTTACAGATAATAAACATTTTACTCTGCATTCTAGCACCTTCGTTGTATTGTTCACACTGACTTCGGGAGGTGCTATAACATCAATAATCTCTGTATATCCTAGGGCTACAGTTTGTAGTTATACATGTGGGGCAGACTTCACAGCTTTCACAGGCATCTGTTGACTTTTTTTTCTGAGTTACTATTTTAAAAACCCATTTTGTTTATGTTTATATCCCTGTGCACATAATGGAGTCAACTTTGTTCACAGAATCAGTACCTTCAGTCACCACCACTCGCAGTTTCCCTGGTCAGACTGTGGCATTTGTGGCTTTATCTAGCACATTGTAGCTTGGTTTTCTGCCTGGATTTGTTGCACTTTATTGCTGATCACCTCTGCACGTTTTTCCTCAGTCCTCAGTTGTGCAAGCAATTGCAGGAACTGTTGCAAACAAAAGTACAAAATCTACGGGTAAAAGGGGACGATAGACAGCACTCTGATAGTGTTAAATTTATGCAATTGCAGGGTGCACGGAACAAAAGGGGACCCTTATTCCCCTGTATAGTACTAACAAATCTATGTAGTACCAGCACTCACTGGCTAAATGATGAAAACAGTTGTAATGCAGAATAAACATTTAATAATAAAACGAACCAGAAATAAATCAAATGTGTTTGCAGAAACCAGTATCCCAAATGGGCATGTCACAAAGTGAGGCATGGGAGGGGGGGGGGGGGAAGGAAAAGGGGAAAAAGGGGGACTGTTGTGGACTCCCGGTGCTTCTTTGCAAGCTGCTTTCTTGCGAGATGTGTTCAGCCTTTACTGTACCATTGCCCACAGTTTCTTGTGGTACTTGAACTACTGGCATTGACTTTAGTGGATTCTTGCTGCCCTGCTATTAGCTGTTAAGCTGTATTTAGCCTACACTATATGTTTGTTATCTATTTTCAGGGGTGTCTGATTTGACAGTTATAGGGGAAGGGAGGCTTAGGGAAGTACCTCTGGGACCTTTTGGACCAGGGGGAATGGGCCAGATGAAGAGGTAGTCTCTCGAAACGTCGCCCCCCTAGCATTCTTTCCGTTCTCCGTTTTTTGTGTATATTCCTTGTGTTTCATGTTTTTTCCCCTTTTCCTTTCCCCCCCACCCCTCACTTTGTGACATGCCCATTTGTGATACTGGTTTCTGCAAACACATTTGATTTATTTCTGGTTCGTTTTATTATTAATGTTTATTCCGCATTACAACTGTTTTCATTATTTAGCTATTAGACAGTGAGTGCTGGTACTTACGTAGATTTAAAAGTACAAAATATTTCCCTAACGGTGGGCAGAGGTTTGTTTAGAACAGGAGACATTTTTAAGAGGAAATAAAATAAGCTTTTATTAGCCACAACTTTCAGAACAAAAACAGCTTGTGATCAGCAAAAATAGGGTTAAAGAAAAACAAAACAGACCTAGTGTTACGATTATGCTCGCCACAAACCGGGGCCGGACCACGTGGCTGAGGCTGGGTTATGAAATCACCGACCTTAGACCACGAAGACTGGTCCGGAGTGCGAAGTTCGTAGTCAAACAGGCCGGGTTCAGGACGGGAGAGAACAGCGTCGGGAGAGGAGATATCCGGGTTTTCGTAGCCCAAGCAGGGAGTTGGCAACAGGAGATCAAGCAGGTCCTTCTGCTTCAGCGTAATCGCTGCAGGTCAGGAACGGGGTTTGTGCGAGTGGCATCCACGGCCCATGGCGCCGGTCTAGGAGAGGGAAGACTGACCGGAGTGGGCACACTACCAGGCAACACTGGTAAACCAGTGCTTCAGCGCAGGAGTTCAAGCTGGCCTCTGTGAATGAGAAAGAGCAGCAGGCCACGGGGTGAAAGCAGCAACCTCTGCAAGAGGTGTATGCTGCAGGTTGCAGGGACAAGTGCTGGCAAACCAATGGTTCAGCACAGGAGTCTGGGACAGGCCTCTGCGTGGAGAGTAACAGCAGGCCTCAGGATACTCAGGAACTAATAACGAAAACTAGAAAGATTAGTACACAAACGAGACAAGCCAGGAGGCATGTGGCTGAACACAGTAACGTCCAGAGAACGATTATGCTCCGCACTGGATCAGTGCCAAAGCATAGTATATAAAGGGCGGAGATCCAATCACAGGAGGGAGGTGTGTGAGAATTCCTCCAATGACGGAGCACGAGCTATGGCAGCAGTGAGAGGCAGCACATGTGCCATTGATTGCCAGAGGGAGAATCTCTAAACTGCAGAGATCTGCAAGGCTAGAATCAAAGCCAGGAGCGGATTCCTTACACCTAGCTCCTATTAGGAGCGCTAACTAAAACACAGCATGTCACCCTGGTTTGGGGGGCTTAGCCCCTTACCATCACAAACATAAAACGGAGTGGAGGCCTTCGGCTGGGGTAGAGGTCTGAAAGTCCTTGTGCAGGCGAATCTCCACAGCAGTCCAGTAGCCAGTACCTTCCTGGGCCAGAGAGATCTAAGACTGCTGTCATGCAGGCTTTTAAACTCTGTTAATGGGCCAGGTGGAAGCTGGTTAATTGCTTCCTGCTGTTCTCATGCTGAAATTAACTAGCTCCCTGCTGGATTTAACAGCTAGAGACAGGCTTTTCTTGTTAATCCTTTAGACAGGGCAATGTCCCTATCACAACCCCCTCCTATATTCACCTTGAATTTTTGTAGTCTCTCCTTAATTGTTTTTGCTCCCTTGTGCTGTATACTCCATAGCATCACATTTGTGGATAAGTATAATCTCTTTTGCAACTTAATGTTCTCTTTTTACGCAGTTTGATTTTCAGTTGTATGTGTATAACGGTGTTTCCCCCACCCTGATCGCAGATAGGGGCCATTACAGGGTGTATGGTGCATAAACCTGCTGGCAACAGGAGGGCTGAGTGCTAAAGCAAGCACACTCCTGACGAAGCCGGAAGCAGTCTACCAAGACTGGGCAAAAAGTGTTGCTTTCTGTACCTGTGGACGATCCGTAGTTTTCCAGCTAAACAGACGTGACGTCACACGCCCATACGGACGCTGCGAGAGGAGCTCCGACATCAGACTGCAGGTGAAGGAGACTTGGTGAATCCAGGGGAGGTGGTGAGAGCTGCGGTGAACCCATGATACTCACATAATATTGTGACAAATGCTTATTTTAATCTTGCACATTGTAAGTGCGCACTTTTATACTCATTTTTTATAAAGTTTATATTATCAGCCTGATCGCGCTATGTAGTGCTTTCTTATCTCTTTTATACACTATCATCGTATTGGTGAGGCACGCCTTGAGGGAGATCCACACAACATCTACAACATATGGGTAGCAGCCCTATCTGCTAACTGCACTCTAATCTTCTACATCTTGTGAGTAGGCTGAACATCAGAGCCAAGATTACATCCTATAATTTACCACATTGTTAATACATCTGCACTTAAATTTTGTATCTTTATCTTTCTCTTTGTCCCATATATACTCCTCCTTGATTGTTTGAGTGGGGACACAGGAACAGGCTTCTGGGGTTCATACCTCAGATATCTCTTTAGCAGTGCAACGCCTCCATCTGCCGTAGGCTCCAGAAACTGAAGGTGATCTCCCACGGTAGAACTTCTTACCTCCCCCCCAGTAAGGTCACGCACCAGGCAGGAGGTATATAATAACAGGAACGGTTTATTCACTCTGTACAGCACAGTTACACGGCAGGATTCTGCCCGATGCAGTACTCTCAGCTCTCACTGAACGATGGTCCCTCATCACTACAGGCCAAGGGCACCCGCAGCCGTCCTAGCTCTTCCCCACCTCCCTAGCAGAGGCAGAGGTATGGTCCACACTCACTCTTCCCTGGAGGGGAAAGCACATGGGAAGGCCCAATCTCAGGCTCCCAGTTGTGTGACCTGCCTTCCTCAGAGGGGGAAGGAAATACTAACTTTAGGGCGGTCCTGCCCTTAAGTACAGTCAGGAGGCGGGCACCCCATTGTCCCAGCTACAATAGGATGTACCACCCCCTGCTGTCACTCAAGTGCAATACCAAAGGGAAGGGGGAAAACTACTGGAAGACAATAGGAAACTGTTGGTGTCCAATTTTGAAAAAAAGTTTTAGTGTTAATGTTCAGACCAGTTCTAGACTCCAAATAGAGATCTAAAAAATGAATTTCATTAACATTTGTTTCAGCAGTAAAACTCAAATTGAAGTCATTTCCATTAAGGTATGTTTTAAATGAGTCCAGAGAGCACTCATCACCTTCCCAAATACACAAAATATCGTCAATATATCTTTGCCAGATAATAACATGGTTAGAAAAAGGATTATTATTCCAAATGAATTGGTCCTCCCATGTTCCCATGTAAATATTGGCGTAGCTAGGGGCAAAACGTTCCCCATAGCTGTACCACATAGCTGGATGAAGAATTGGTTCATAAAAAGAAAATAATTATGTGACAATATATATTTTATGGCATCGACAATGAAATCACAATTCAATGGATGTAGATCAGGATCTCGCATTAGAGTCTCACTAACAGCTTCTATACCCTTATCATGGGGAATACAGGTGTATAACGACTGAACGTCGAAAGTAGCCCATCTGTAACTATCTTGCCATTTAATTGTTTTTACTAGATTTAAAACGGCTGTTGTATCTTTAGTATACGATGGTAGTACTTTTACATACTTTTGTAAAAAATAGTCTACATATTGAGACAAATTGGCTGTCAGTGAGCTAATGCCAGAAAATATCGGTCTGCCAGGTGGATTAGTTAATGACTTGTGTATTTTTGGAAGGTGATAGTACACCGAAGTTTTAGGAAATTGAACATATAGAAACTGAAATTCAGCCTTAGTAATCACTGTGGACTCAACAGCTTCATCAAGGAGGGCTTTCAGTTCTGTTAGGAACTGACTGGTAGGATCCTGAGGAAGTTTACCATAATAAATGGGATCATTCAGTATACGTGATGCCTCAGTTTCATAATCCTTTCTATTTTGAAGTACCACCCCCCCACCTTTGTCTGCTTGTCTTATGATTAATTCACTCTTGTCTTGTAGTTCTTTTAGAACTAAATGCTCATTATAGTTTAGATTATGTTGGATGTCTGATGGTTTAAAGTTCTTAACTAATTTAGTGAACTCATTATTGACTACGTTAAAAAATGAATCTATAAAACTGCCTTTACTATTGGCAGGATAAAATCTAGATGGTAGTTTAAAATTCGTATGTTGACAAAGCATATTGCTATCGTCCTCAATTACAGAATCCTGATCGGCCTCAATAATAGGCTGATCTATACATGTTTCTTTCTTTAGAAAGTGTCTTTTCAGGGTGAGATTTCTCGTGAATTTATGTAAATCAGAAAACAACTGAAAGCCATTCGGGCCACTAGATTTAGAAAATTTTAAGCCTTTATTCAGGACTTGTTTTTGACAAGAGGATAATGTAATTGAGGATAGATTGAAAATACCATCCATTCCTTCGTTTCTAGAATCTAATTGGATTCCCTTCTTTGTTTGGGATTTCCACCCTCCCCTTGTCCCTCTTCGGGTGAATGGTGTCTTTTTTGTGATTTTGGTGTTTCTTGACGCCATTTCTCTTTTTCTCTCTCTGGTTTTCCCTTTTCTGTTGGACCCAAATAACGTGATTTGAGTGCCTCCAGAAAAAGGGAACGTTGAGGAGATTGGCGCTCTGAATCCATTCTGGGGGGTGTATTTGCCCTTTTATGATAATCTTGATGTTTCTCTCTATGGTAAGAATCTCTATATTGAGTCTCTTTGTGGGGATGCTCTGATCTATTATTAGAACTATCCCTCCTTTTATTCTTATATTGTTTATCCTGAGTTTTTTTAGGATAATGCTTATATGGTTTCTGACATTCTTTATGTCACTCACCCTGGTCTTTATTCCCTTCAATACGGTAACTACCATATCTTTGTTTTTTATGATGTCCATTTTGATATTTTTGGGGGGGATTTTGACCAGTATTAGTCAAATACTTTCTCCTTTTCAAATCTATTCAAATCTTTTTGTCTACGTTATCGTAATCATATTTGTCACGATAAAATTTATTTTGTTTGTTTAACATAATTTCCTCCGTAGTTGACTCTAAGTTCATTTTGAGTTCGCATTCCAATTTAGAACAATCATTATTAATTATTAAAGGTTCTAAAATTAAAAAAAAATTGCCAATATCTTTTTCCAATTCAGCAATAGATTTACTACGCTCATAGATAATTAGCCTCATCAATTCTCTAGAGCACTCCTCTAGGATCCTATCTCATTCTTTCATAAAGTAAACATTGTCTCTCCCAAAAGTGGGATTTTTGTGGAAACGTAACCCACGTGGTACTCTATCACAATCCAAATATCTTTGGAGGGTGTTACGTTCCAACCACAGTTTGCTTTCAACCAGCAGTAGGTTCTCTAATTGTTTAAAGTGAGATTCAATAGGGGCTTCAGATTTATTTTCATCATCGAAAACATTGTTTTCATCTTTAAACATAGAGTTAAAAAGTGCTGCCCTTTTTTCCCTACAGCTGGACAAAGTCCATGCCATGATAAAAAGCTGCAGTGCAAATACAACAATAAAACAATCAATATGCCGCAGTCGTGACCAGGATAGGTAAAGTGAAAAAAGAAGTGATCTGCGCTCATATAATCGTGATAATTGTGCTCAATAAATGCATATAATATAGATATATAAAACAATTTGAAACCTGTTATATATGCTAGAGATTATGCTGCTGTGCTCGTGGTATGGCTCCACAAACCGAACTAGTGCAAAAACAAAAAGAGAAACAGCGCAAAAAACCTCATGGTGTAGTAAATAAACAGGATGAAGCCGTGAGTTATACGGAGAAACGCGTAGAGTGTTTCAGCCCACACCAGAGAGGAAGAACACTGAGGATCCACCCTTACCATCAGATCCGGTGGTTCCTACTGCACCGGAAGTGATGTGACGGGTGCCCCGGCGTGGACGCGAGTGTTTCCGGTAAAGGCGGAGGAGAGCGAGGAACTCAGGGGATCGCGACCAACTGAGCACCCGTTATCCGCAATTCATTACTGCCTACTCTGACCATACGAAGTGTATGTCTTCATTCTTGTATTCCCTGTTTTAATATAATACCATCTGCACTATATGGTCTCTTTTTCTTTCCTTGGAAGTTGGGGGCTGGTGGCTGCTGCATATACACAGGGTACATCCACCCCTTAAGTTGGATGACTGCTTGATTTTGATTGCTTCAATGTGAGTAGTCATTTTTGAACCTTTTTTACACCAAATCACTGATTTAAAACATTATTGCACTATGTAATGTTTTCTTTATTTTATGGCTACGAGACACACTCCCCTGATTTTTTGGAAGGGCAGCCAGAAGCACTCACAACTCACCGGATGGGGCGGGGGCGGATTAAAAATATTTATTAAGACTACATAAAAAACATGTGAAACATGACAAGGACACAAAACAAAAAGGGGTTTCTTCTCCCACGCGTTTCACGCTGTAGTAGCACTTGCCCCCTGCCTCCGCTGCCACTTGCAGCCGCGCCGGGAGTTAAGGGGACAGAAAGTGGACCAGGGGGGAACAGGGGGGACTCAGGCTATATACCTTTTCTCATATCTGTTGCAGTATTTGTTATACTGCCTGCATGTTGTAAAACACGCCTTCTCAATTGTCTGGAGGTCATGCTAATATATAATAAGCTGCAAGAACATACCAGACCATAGATCACATTTTTAGTTAAACAATTAATTTAGTCACTAATTATAAACTCCCTTTTCTGGGCACTGTCAGAGGTAACCTTTTTTACTTTCATGAAAGAGCACGCTTTACATGATCCACAGTTATATGACCCTTTAATTGTAGGACCCTTAGATTTATCAAGCATAAAGTGGCTGTGTTCTAAAATATCCTTAAGATTTGTTGATCTTTTAGCAGTCGTATCAACTCTAGAATCTAGTAAAAACCTTAAATCATAATCATTATGCAGAATATGCATAATGTCTCTGCAATACATTCCTCACATCCTGCTATTGTAAATTATTGGTGGAGATAAACCGGACCACCTGTTCTCTGTTATCACTATTCTTCTTGAGCTTTGGGGTTAATAGGATGTCATGTTTAGAATTACATGTCTTTTTTATGCCTTTTTAATTCCACCTCTATTAGAGCCACTTTGGCCAAACAACTCTAAAAGCTCTCTGGCTCTGATCTGAAACAATTCTTCATTAGAGCAATTACGTTTGAGATGCAAAAAGTGTCCCACTGGAATACCTTTCTTAAGGCTTGTAGGATATGAACTGTAACATGTATTAAATTGTTTACGTAGAGCAAAAAAGAGGACTAACACTGCTCAATAGGTAACAAAGTATAATTAATACAAATAAATATAAGGTTATCTAATATTGTAATGCCCAATTTCCACTGCTATGGCAATGTGATACCTATGTACTAAGTGGAATGATAAATAAAAACAGGAAAATCATATGGACCAAAGTCACAGATTTTCATGGAAGAAAGTACATTTGTGGAGCATACCCTGGGCTGTTAATACTTAATGTTTAATTCAGCTTTAACATAATTAATCACAATAAATTACAAAATTAATGACATGTGTGAAGACATACAAAATACATTCTAATTAAAACCCTGGAAAGTGTGGCTAATAGGTTTAATGTTTGTTGAGAAGAACAATTATTGGTTCTATTGGCCTGAGGGACACAAAAATACAACTAATTGGTTGATATTTTTCACTGGTAGTGCTGGTGAATATACAGTACTGCTGCGGAAATGTATGGAAACAGCAGTGATAACTATATACATGTAGACAGGTCACGTGATGGCTACTATTATGCCCTTAGGCTGGCAGTAAACCCTGGTACAATCAGGTTGCCAGTAGTTGGTATGGGGTTTTCCCCCCTCCTTGTTGGTTCTGCACTTGAGTGACAGCGGGAGGTGGTACATCCTGTTGTAGCTGGGACAATGGGGTGCTCACCTCCTGGATGCACTTAAGGGCAGGACCGCCCTAAAGTTAGCAGTGCCTTCCCCCACTTGAGGAAGGCAGGTCACACATTGGAGAGGCTGCATATTGGGCCTACTCTATTCCTCTTCCCCTTGGGGGAGAGTGAATGTGTACCTTACCTCTGCCTCAACTTTGGAGGTGGGGAAGAGCTAGGACGGCTGCGGGTGCCCTTGGTGTAGATCTCCGGAGCCTGAGGAAGCCCGCAAAGTGGCGAAACGCGTTGCTCTTTCTTGTCAGTATTTTTGGACAATCTCAGCCACCGTCGAGTAATAGGCAACGGAGTAACGCAGCAGCATATCCGGACGCGGAGTCAGCTAGCTGCGTGCATCGATCACTACGATTTATCATCCTAAAGACTTGCTGCATCACTTTATTTGTTTTTATCCGTTTTTTACACTTTATGTTCTATTTTTAATGTTAAATAAAAGATAGGTATTCTTTATCCGAGACTACACTTTGTCTCAATACCAAAGGGGAGGAGCGTTTAGCCTTTCTCCCCCTGCCTGTATACCAACATTGAAGCTTCTAGAGATACCCATGGGCGTCCGCAGGGGAGGGGCAAGGGTCGGCGCTTGCCCCCCCCTGGATCCAGGGCCGCAAACAGGGGGGGCACAGGGGGGACAAAGGGTACTGCTTCCCGGGCCCCGTGGGTCAGGCCGGGCCCCCTGCGCGGCCAAGCAACAGTTAATTAAATAAATTTAAAAAAAAAAAGTTTAAAAAAATGGCGCTGATTCCCCGCGGTCCCGGCGCGCAGGCGCAGGGCAAGCAGGGCCCGCTTCCCCCCGCTCCCAAAGTGGGACGGAGGGGGAAGTACAAGCCAAGCTCCTCTGCGGCCCGCTCCCCCTCCCGCTTCCAACGTGGGATGGAGGGGGAAGTACCAGCTCCTCTGCGGCCCGCTCCCCCTCCCGCTCCCAACGTGGGATGGAGGGGGAAGTACCAGCTCCTCTGCGGCCCGCTTCCCCCCCTTGGCCAGCTTCCCGCGCACCCACCTCCCACATGCCCCCCGGCCCACCTCCCGTGGCCTTGCCCCCCCCGAGCCCACCTCCCGTGCCCCCCCGAGCCCTCCTCCCGCGCCCCCTCCCCAAACCCACCTCCCGTCCCTGGCAGCTGCCACGGGGATATCGGGAGCAGAAGGGGATATCAGGGGCAGGAGGGGGAAGCGTCCGGCGACAAGCTGCACCCACCCGGTCAAGGTAAGTCACCCCATCCAGTCACTGTCACCCACTGGCTCTGTCACCCACTGTCACCATAACCCACTGTCACTGTCATCCACTGTCACCGTTACCCACTGTCACCATTACCCACTGTCAACGTCAACCACTGCACTGTCACCCACCCACTCACTGACTGTCACTCACCAAGTCACTGTCACCCACCCAGTCACTGTCAAGTCACTGTCCCACCCAGTCACTGTCACTCACTCAGTGACCCAGTCATTGTCTCCCACCCACCCAGTCACTGTCTCCCACCCACCCAGTCACTGTCTCCCACCCACCCAGTCACTGTCTCCCACCCACCCAGTCACTGTCACCCACCCACCCAGTCACTGTCACCCAGTCACTCTCTCCCACCATCATTCACCCACCCACATTCAACATTCACCCACCCACCCACCCACTGTCATTCACCCACTGTCATTCACCCATCCACCCACTCACTCACTGTCATTTACCCACCCACCCACCATCATTCATCCACCCACCCACCATCATTCATCCACCCACCGTCATTATCCAACCCACCCACCGTCATTCAACCGTCATTCACCCACCCACCCACTGTCATTCACCCACCCACCCACTGTCATTCAAACTGTCATTCACCCACTCACCCACTCACCCACTCACCCACTGTCATTCTACTGTCATTCACCCACCCCCCCACCCAGGCAGGCAGACACATGTCTTTTGTTGAAAATATAAAAATAAACAGGTTGCATTGTAATGTTTTATTCTGTATCACAATAAGAAAACAGTTAAGTAAAAGTTGCGCTCTAAAAGATATTTTTTCGTGGTAGGTGCGCTATGGGTTCGGGGGGGGGGGCGCTATGGGTTCGGGGAGGCCTGCTCCTTTCATTTGTCCTGGGCCCCATGATTTCTGTTGGCGGCTCTGCCTGGATCACTCGCAGTCCTGGGCTGTTTTTGGCATTTATGGCGCCGTACAGTACGTTTACGGCGCTATAAACGCCAAAAACATACTCTGGGTGGACCGGGACGGAGGTGGGTGGACCGGGACGGAGGTGGGTGGGTGCCCCTGGCGCCGCGGCAGGCAGCTAGTGGTAGGCTAGCCTATGCTGCTACGCAGGAGGAAGCGCAGCGCACTGTCATTGGTAGCACTCGGGAGTGATGCGGCTCTCATTGGTAACACTACCTACCAATGAAAGCCGTCTCACTCCCAAGTCGGGACCAATCTGTGCCGCAGCCGGAACCGCCATTGCACTGTGGTTATAAATTATGCCCCCCCCCCTGAAAAAATTTCTGTGGACGCCCATGGAGATACCCTTATGTGTGTTTGCTCACACGAGGCCGTGTGAGTATCATCCTTTATATTTATTATTACCTATCATTACCCACAATTTACGTGCTCATAAGACATTGGATACGGTCACCATACGTGTGACAAAGAAAAGATATCTCCCCCACTAGTTGCACTCACACTTGGCCGTGTGAGTGACTGCATTTATCTGTTGTTTTATATTATAGCTGGTCACTCCATATTATTATTATCTGCAATTTATCTTCAATATTGTTCATATATATGTATATTTGTTTGCCTTGAGGGTGATGCCTGAAGGGAAAGTCGTCGGCGAACCTAAGAACATACCTTGACCTGAGAAGAAAGAAAAACACTACAACAGAGGAAAAAGAAAGAGGAGAAGAAAATAAAGAAGACCACAAAGAAACCTTGATGTGATAGCATTTACACAAGGCCGTGTAATTGTGTTTCCATTTTTTATTACTCCCACCACCTTTTATTAGAGATTCTACACATTACAACATTATACATTACAATATTATCACTCTACCTGTGCTCCCCCTTTCTTTCTGTATCCCTGTACTAACAAGGATCCTGGATAGATCCTATTGGGGTCAGAGCCATAGGAGAGACGACGACACTGAGGGGACCCTTGTATAACAGTTTCAAGGTTGTAAACCATTTATTATATTCACCCCATTTAATATTTTCTTCGGAGGGAGCGCCCGGGTTTTCTCTGTCCTACTATGTGAGTAGGTCAGACTCATTCCTTGTAGTAGTGGACCGTGTCCTTGCTCCGTCGTCATCGCATGTGGATACAAAATCCGGGTAACCCTCTGTAAGGAACATCAGGGAATCCTCCTGTCACTTCTGTGGCTCCTCCCACCTCTACATCACGGGCTGGTGTACATCTGACATCATCAGTATATCTGATTCTCACTCAGGTGCTATGGGTGCAACAAAGAAGGGGGGGGGTCAAATCAGCATATCAGATAATGATTGTCCTTATTGTAAACATAAAACCTAACTGTGTCAAATGTGAATTAAAAATGAGCAATGATAACTCACAGAATAAACATAATGTTGTCATTGAATACCACATATAGTGAGGTAAGCTAAGCTAGAAACCAACTTTAGAATTCGAATGAATGCAGGCAGTGGCAGCAACCTAGAAAAACTACAAATTGAAAAATGTTATCGTTCTTCTAGGAAACAGTTTAATGATAAAAAATAATTAATTCCATTTGGATTAACAGTATCCAGGGTGTGAATCCAGTAGCACTCTCTTTGGAGTAATAAAATATCTCTATCTATTCCTGGTCTAGAAGTGCGAAGGTGCCCAATGACCATTAATTTTAAGGATCACACTGCATGATTAAACTCAGAACAATGTTTTATAAGTACAGTCTCTTCATTGCTATGGCTGATCTTGCTTTTGTGCTCTATGGGGGATATACACTAAGCAGTGATAAGTCGTTTTAAGAGCACAAAGTTGCTTTTAAGGCTGATACAGGCTGCTGCACGATTCACTAAGCAGTGATAACAGCGCTTTATCAGCCTTAAAAGGCATTTTTTCTGGCCTGCAAGCAAAACACGTCCGATCAGGCAAAAAAAGGCAAACGCACCGATTTTTGCCAGTCCGCTGGATTCTCTAAACAGCGCTAACTGAATCGTGCTTTAAAAACGCGTCGGAAGAGAGGCGCATGCGCGATGGTGAGGTGGGTAGCTGCTTAGGCTGAGAGCTCCTACCCCCGCCGCAAGAATAAAGCATTAATACCTGCAATTAAGTCTAATTTTGCCTTCGCAATTCCCCTGCATAAGCCGGAGAACCAGTCGAGATGGCCCCGCAGTCCTGAAAAAAGAAAACTACCGGCGATCTGAGGAAATATTTGAGCCGAGCGACGACACGGGGAGCCGGAGCAGAAATGGCGCCGGGCTCTGCTGTGGGCTCGGAGTCAAAGCGAGAAGAGGACGCGGACGAGGCACCGGAGCAGCTACCCGTGCGGAGGTGCGACTTTGATCGCCTCTACAACGGCATGAAGACGCTCTTCCGCGCGGAGATCCAGGAACTTAAGAAGGAGGTTCAGGGCCTGGGAGAGCGCACGGGAGTGCTAGAGGATAAGATGGCGGCTGTCACTACCACCGTCCGAAAAGCGGAGAAGCGGTCCACCTACCTACAGGCCCAGATCTCGGAGCTTGCGGACCGGCAGGAGGACTCTGAGAACCGGGATCGCCGCAGTAATATTCGCATACGTGGCATCTCAAAGGAGGTCACAGAAATAGTGGACTTCATAACCCGTTGGATGACCACCTTGCTCCCGGATGTTCCCACAACGGAGCTAACGATTGATCGCTGCCACCGGGCCCTCCGGAGCCGGCCGGCGGCTAATGATCAACCACGGGACGTCATTGCCTGCATGCACTACTTCCGCACGCGGGAAGCAATCTTCCAAACAGCTAGAGGGGAGGGGGCCTGCAAGTTTGAGGGGGCCTCCCTCCAGCTGTACCAGGACTTGTCTCCCATAACCCTGGCCCGGCGCAAGAAACTGCAGCCCATTACCAAACTTCTACCAGACAGGGCCATCCACTACCGGTGGACCTTCCCATTCGGCCTGCTGGTCCTAAGGAATGGGAAGGCCATCTCCATGAAGGAACCCGAGGAGGGCCCTGACTTCCTCCGAAAACTAGGAGTGGAGGAGGGTCAGGCATCTGCTCCCCGACGAGACCCAGAGCCAGACACAGATTGGCAGCAAGCCTCCACCTCCAAAAAAAACAGGGGAAGAGCGGAAGTGGAGAAGGAGTGAAGAAATAATAAACTTTTACATAAACCAATAAAATGACTGTTACCCCAGTTTAGTTGCCGCAGTTGCGGCGCAAGTTACTCCCAAAATGGCGCTACTACCCCTCGATGATGAGGGCGATGGAACATACGGTTCTAGCCAGTCCCCGGCGACCCCCTGGGGGCCCCAACAATGTCACAATGCACGGCGAAGCTTGCGGTGCCCTTCGCGGCGATGCCACCCTTGTGCTTACCTTAAAAGCAAGTTGACGGAAAAAGACGGGACCCCGGAAGCACGCCGTGGAACGCACGCACCAGAAAATGGAGATGCCAGGAGGTTTGGCGGGCTTGCTGTCTCCCGCCGGATGAAGAAGCACTCTGCGCGGGAAGACTGGACCAGAAGACATCCGCTTCTGTCGATGCGATGCGATGCTTCCGTCGGCCGAATGAAGACAACCGGATGGACGTCACCGATGTAGCAAGACGGCCATCTTGGTTGGGGCGAACTATACCCGACACCGGAAGTGATGACTGGAGGAGGCAGAGCGGCCGGGTCACCGGCAACCACGAGGGGGGGAATGACATGCGCACTACCGAAGGGGGCCAAGGACAAGACGCAGCGCAGTTACAGTGAGGCATAAGGCCCTACGGCCGGAGCGATAGATCAGGTCCCAAGTACACGTAAATTAAGGCCACACATCGCTCCCCCCCTAGGGTCGAACAACAGGGGCCTCCCAAGTATAGGGGATAATAGGGCACGCAGACGAGCAGGGTACAGCCTCCCCCATAGATCTGGCAAGGGATACCGATCAGCTGGATAGCGAAAATTAGTGGGAGGACCGCAGCTGGGTCCTAGCCAAATTTGCACACTGAAAAACACACTAGGACAGAATGAGAAGGGACAGAGGGGTGGACCAATCACGGGCAGATATTGAGGGTTGGCTGAAAGGAAAGAAATGAAAAGAGGGACAGGCAAATCTGTCAATATTAGTGCAAAAGTTCTAAGTCTGATTGAAGCTTTTATTAACCTGTACATTACCAGGAAAAGCACTCTGTAATAGATTTGTCACAATCACACTGTAAGCAGGCAAGTTCCCCTGAGAGTGGGAGATGCCATGGAGTGAGCTTTTAACCATTTAAATGTGGGAGGGAGTGCGCTTCAATAAGGTAGGAGATTGCCACCCTCCAATCAGCTAAGACTAGCTGAACAAGAATTATAAAACATACAGAACACCTACAAGCTCATATTGAACCCCCAAAATACCCACAACATATATATAAGCATATAAGTTCCACTTAGATTGTCGCTTTTTATTCTGTATTGTTTGCAGCACCGGAGGGCTTGGACGCGATGAGGATGAGGGCGGCCTTCATCGTGGCAGCCTGGCAAGGGTGAGTGCAATATTTATTTATTTTATATATGCTGGTTTATGTATTTTAAATGGGCAATTGCACTATTATCCTTATGTGGATAATAGTAATTTTGTCCATAATTGTACTGTATGTGTTAGGGGCGGGGGGGGGGAGGGGGTGTGTTTATTTAAAAGTATTTATGTTTTTTTAATTTATTTTTGTGGGGCACATGATTGGAACTGAAGGCAAGAGGGGACCCCCGGACACCTGCGGGACCACCCGAGGGCCACCGGCGGCCTATAATATAATTTCTATGCATCCAAAAAAAATTAAGCTATTTGATGTATGTTAGGGGGGTATAGGGGTTTTTGGGGGCACAGGGGTTGTTGGGGGCACAGGGGGTGGGTGTGTTGTTGAGGCACTTGTCCCCAATAAACATGCTATTGTGCCTTAACCCCTTCATTGCCTTAGGGGATAGCCGATAAGGCAATGCAGCTGCTTTAATGTATTTGTTTTAATAGTTTGCGGGAGCAGGGGGTCTCCTGAGCTGAACTGCATTGATTTCTGGCTCAGGGACCCCCTGCTTCCCATGTTACAGGCCCCGGTATTGGGCATCGGATGCCAGTGTCGCCGCTATCTTTATAGCGTCCACGTTGCGTGATGTGTGACATGTAAATAATGGGATATTCACCCCATATCTGGGCCTGTAACTCGGAAAGCAGGGGATTCCCATGGCTGAAATCAATGCGATTCAGCTCAGGAGACCCCTTGCTCCCGCCGAGTATTAATAAAAATGACATTAATGCAGCTTCATACCATAGCGGCTCTCCTCTAAGGTAATTAATTATTTTTTTATTTTGATGTGTGTTTTGATACTACTGTACATGTAGTGTTGCCAGGTGGCTTGTCCAAAAATACTGGACACAATACTGGACACCCATGCCCCCCGAACACATATAAAAACACCCGCACGCCCATTCCCCCCAATACATTTAAAATATACCCCCACCTTCATAATACATATAAAAAATATCCCCACCTCCCCAATACATTTTAAAAATACCCCCCCTCATCATCTAATCCCACCCTGGCCAAGCATCACCATGATCTCATCTCATCTCCCCAGTCTGGCCCCCATCACCATCTTACTCCCCCCTATTTTCATCTTATTCCCCCCCATCATCATCATCTCACCCTCCCCCCCATCATCTCACCCTGCCCCCCTAATCATCTCACCCTGCCCCACCCATCATCTCACCCTGCCCCCCATCATCATCTTACCCCCCCATCATCTCACCCTGGCCCTCCATCATCATCATATCCCCCCCAATCATCTCACCCTGCCCCCCCATCATCTCACCCTGCCCCCCATCATCTCACCCTGCCCCCCACTCATCTCACCCTGCCCCCCCACCATCATCTCACCCTAGCTCCCCATAATCATATCCCCCTACCCCCCCCCCCCCCAATATTGTGCCCTTATCTTATTTCCTGCAGGACGCAGACATCACAGGACCTGTCTTTGGGCTGCTCAGGTGTGGGCTCCGCCACCGCTGTCCTCCGATTGGCTGTCCTCTCCTCCAGTCAAGACACAACTCACGAGTCCTCCAGTCCTAACTGCGCCCGTCCACCGTCCACTCCAGCCTCAGCACAGGCTGGCTTCCAGCAGCCCTCGCGCTCGGCGCTCCCCGCCTTCTAGCCTCGCTCACGTTTCTATCCTCGCGCTCGCAGCTGCCCGCCTTCCTGCCGCCCTCGCGCTTCCACCTTCGCACTTGCGCTGCCAGCCCTAAGCCACCGCCGCAATTTATAATGGTAATACCGGACACATAGGTATTACCTCCAATTTTATACTGGATAGACATCGGAATTATCGGCTTGTCCGGGTGAAAACCGGACACCTGCAACCCTGTGTACATGAGCAGTGGGTCTCCTGTGCTGAACCACATTGGTTTCAGCTTCGGGGACCCCCTACTTCATGAGATACAGGCCCCGTTATGGGGTGCCAGTATCCCCCTGCAGGATTTAAATCCCCCGGTCACATAACGGGGGAGATGTAAAAGCACAGGGGGATACCGGCACCCCATAACGAGGCCTTTATCTCAGAAATTAGGGGGTCCCCGAGGCTGAAACAATGCGGTTAAGCTCAGGAGACCCCCTGCATATGTACACTAGCATTAAAATGTATATTTATACTGTACAATCGCCTGTAAGAGTCGTGCATGGAGAAGCAGCGTCTCCATGCAGTTCTTGCAGGCGTTTTTTCTATCAGCTATCGCGCTTTACAAATATAAGCGCGATAGCAGAGAGGGGGGGGGGGAAGCAGCTCAAGCGATCTGGTGATGTTTTTGCACGGCCGGAACAAAATGCCCTGAACTTGCTTGTGAATCACGCCTTTGGCTTCACTTTTTAATGGCCGAGCAAAAACTTTCCAATCGGTCGCGGAGCTTAGTGCATAGCCCCCTATGAATCTAATTTTGAGCATCCTATTTGATTTTCCTATGTAGCAAAGTCCACATGGACATTTTATCATATCAATTATATTTCAAGTAGTGCAAATTATACATTCCTTGATTTTGAAAGGCTTTCCATTTCTAGGATGGTAAAATGAGCCCCTGTATTTAGACTGTTGCAAACACTACAATTGTAACATTTACAGTATAGCAACCTGGTTTGAGGTTACTAAGAAAATGTGAGGTAGAATAATGATTTTTGTCATCAACCTTGATCAGAATATACTGAAGATTTTCACCGCTTTTGTGGGCGAATCTTGGGTACTACTTACATACTTCATGCAAAATGTCATCTGTCTGGAGAATTTTCCAGTGTTTTTTTATGACTGTTTTGACAAATGAACTAGCTGTTGTACAGTATATTTGCTTACAGAAGTTATCCTGTCACCTGCCTGTGTAGTACAGGGATCTGTTACCGGCATGTTAAGGGTTGTGTGAACGATTGATATTTTGTGTCCCCTATCAGTGAACCGTGTCACAATGTCTTTGATAGTTTGCTCTAATTGTGTAGAGGATAATGAACACAGGGTGTTGTGGGTTCGTGAGGGGTATTTAAGGAATCACGTATGACTTTTTCACTATGCCATTCTACCTCACTTGATAAAGACTGAAACGTTGTGTTTCTTTTGGCTTAATAAATTAGATTACTTCTCAAAATCTGCTGTGATATGTGTTGCCTCTCTCCTTGTGCTGCCTGATCCGTTGGTTGAAAGCGCCTCCACCTGTGCGGGATTCTAACAGTGTGGGATAACCCCATGCAGGACATAACAGGTTTACTGAACATATTTGACTAATAATAACAATAATACGGAACCACTCAGGACTCGCAGGGCCGTACCCCTTCGCTGTGCCTCCCCAACACTGTGTCCATACCCTGGTGGGGATTACCCCAAAGTAATGAGGTGCCCCTGCGAACCTAAGCTCCCCGGTGTCCACAGGAACCAACCCACCCAAATGTGTGAGACAGCGCTGCACTACTAGAACAGAAGTGTAGAGTTGGTGCACGTGTTGAGGTGCGGTACCTGCCGGGTGCTCCCAGCACCGAGGCACGCCGATGCTGCAAGATGGGATCCACGGATCCAGTGTCATTACCTGTGAAGCCTCCGCCTCTACGTTGGGTGGTATCCCGTGTGGACAGTGCCACCATGCAGAGGGTCTCTGTATTGTAGGTGGTGGTCTGGTCCCAGACCACGTGATGCCAGGATACAGCCATGTCCGGTCTGTGCCCCTCACATTGGCACTACAGGGCAGTGTCCCTATCTATGGGCTTGTCCCTGCAGCAACCACAAGCTGAGGGGAGTCGGGCCTAGCTGGAGCCTAAGGGGGTCTCTGGCATAGTGCAGCAGTCACTAACACCCTGCACACGCACATCTTACCCTTCTGCTGTCCCAGCTCCGACAGCCAAATATATCAATACCTGAGCAGGGAAATGCTGCAGCCCTATTGGCTGTCTTGCCTCACATGTCATCTGCAGCCCCTGTGACTTCTGGGGCTTGTAGTTCCCCTGCAGAGCTGTCTATATTGTGGTTGCGGCTCTGTGCCGTCTGCGTATGCGCGTCTATCTCCTCTAATGGCCGCCGAACTATGAGGCGCATGCGCGATCATTCTAAAATGGCGACGCCCAGCAAAGGGAGCTGCCGGGAGCCTCTGGTGACTAGGTCATCGTCTCAATCGCCTCACGCCCCGCACTCCTCACTGCCTCCTCCCCACCTGCCCGGCGGGTCCTCCGACAACTCCAATGGTACCCGCATATCCCGCAGTTCCGCCTGCTGCAGCGGAGGTGAGCAGGGAAGCAAAGGGGCCGAGGGGGAGGAGACTTGGCCACATATATATATATATATATGACAAACACACAAAAAGAATGTTGCTCACACTACATATATATGTGGAAAAAACAGACCCAATAAGTAATATTGACTATCTTGGAATAAAAAATAAACCAAGTAAGCCTAAAAAATAAACCACGTAAGACTAAGACAATCCCTGAAAGCAGCACTCTAAATATACCAAACAATATAAATGGTATATTTCAGGGAATGTCTTAGTCTTTTGTGTGTTCAACATATATATATATATATATATATATATATATATATATATATATATATATATATATATAATGTAAATGTAAATACAACTGTATGCTCATCTGCATGTCTTAGGCAGGTCTGCAACCCCGCCTTTCCCCATTATCACCCAGAACACAGCACTACCACTGCAGCAAGGGATTCTGGGAAATGACATGCAAATGAGCACACAGTGCCACTTTTTGCTTCAAAAAGCATTTTTAACATGGTTCCCTATAGGCTTAAGCTTGCTGCATGGTCACAGCTTTGAGCACAGCCAGGGTTAAGGTGCATACCCAGAAAACCACCCACAGACAGCTGTTTCGACCTTAATGGGTCTCATCAGTGTGGGGTTGATTAACTGGGTATGCAAAGAAGCTAAAGGATGGGCAAACCATAATACTGAGAAGTTATGGTGAGTAAAAAAAGTGACAAAAACCCTCCACAGCAAAGCAAATATGCAAATGTAAATACAACTGTATGCTCATCTGCATGTCTTAGGCAGGTCTGCAACCCCGCCTTTCCCCATTATCACCCAGCACACAGCACTTCCACTGCAGCAAGGGATTCTGGGAAATGACATGCAAATGAGCACACAGTGCCACTTTTTGCTTCAAAAACCATTTTTAACATGGTTCCCTATAGGCTTAGGCTTGCTGCATGGTCACAGCTTTGAGCACAGCCAGGGTTAAGGTGCATACCCAGAAAACCACCCACAGACAGCTGTTTCGACCTTAATGGGTCTCATCAGTGTGGGGTTGATTACAGTTGTATTTACATTTGCATATTTGCTTTGCTGTGGAGGGTTTTTGTCACTTTTTTTACTTACCATAACTTAACTCAATAATATATATATATATACACGGGGTTAATCCAAAAGATTGTATTCAAGACATAAACACACGTAAGCCGACGTTTCGGTCTCACAGAGAGACCTTCCTCAGGGCCGCGCACGGCTGATGCTGCATCACTCAAACAATCCCATATGGTATAGGGCCGCAGACAGATTTCCCAAGGCCCAGGACTAGAGTTACATCCGCCCCCTACCCCCTTGGCGTCGGCGATCTTGCGAGCCCCCCCTCATTTCACAGCACATGAGCCCCTCTATTTCCCCCCCCTCTTCCCATTTATTTCTCTCCCCTCCATCTCACTCCCTCTTCCTCAATCCCCGCGCCTCGCATGTATTTCTCTCCCGCCTCTCTTACTCCCTGTTTTCATCATTCACTCCCTCACCCTCTCTTACACTCCCTCTATCCTGTCACTCGCCCCCACATCTGTCAATTACCCCACTCTCACTCAATACCCCCTCACACAATCCATGCCAAAAAAAACTACCCCACCAAAAACAAAAAACTTCCCACCCCCCTAAATACATACCAAACTTCCACCCATCCCAATACATACATAAAAAATACACCCACCCCCCAATATATTTAAAAAAATACACCCACCACCAATACACATAAAAAAATACACCCCCCCCCCCAATACATATAAAAAAATACACCCTCCCAAATACATATTAAAAAATGGGGCTGGGGAGAGGGTGGTTATAATGTATGGGCCTGGTGGTGTGGGGTTGAAAGGTATGGGCCTGGGAGGAGTTAAAAGTTATGGTCTCGGGGGGGGGGGGGTTTAAAGTTATTGGCGGCCGAGGGGGGATGTTGATAGGTATACATCAGTGGGGGTGGGGGGGTTGTAAGGTATGGGCCAGGGGTGGGGGGGTTGAAAGGGTTAGGCTGGGGGGTTGAAAGGTATAGGCCTGGGGTGGGTTGGGCTGAAAGATATGGGCCTGGGGTGGCAGGGGGGGGTTGAAAGGTATAGGCCTGGGGTGGGGGTGGGGGTTGAAAGGTATGGGCCAGGGGGGAGGGTTGAAAGGGAGGGGTTCCCTTTCAACCCCCACATGCAGCAGAGGTTTTTCCCTCTGGATGGTACCTACTGCTGCGGCGCATCTTATTCTAACACATCACCGTTTTTTCCCTGGCTTTTTCCTGGAATGCGACGCACATCACCGGGAGCATGCCGCATTCATTTTGCGTTCTCAGCCACGGGTCATGCGCGGGTCATGCGCGGTTGACGCGCGGTTGATGCGTTTATTGAGAATGGTTCGGATTTAATAGGTTGCAATTTTTCGCGTGTCCGCCAGAAGGCAGATATTCATGAATTGTAATGCGCATGCGCTTCAGTAATGTGTCGACTTGCAGGTGTTTCATTTAAAAAAGATACCACAGTGTGCTATTGTAAATTGGCCTTGAGACTGAAGGAAGAGGTTGCAAAAATGTATAAATTTAGGATTTTCATATTAAATAAAGACAAAGACCAGTTTCTGTTACAGTATTCTCCAGAGAGCCGTCGCCATGAGTGTTCAAGTGCAGCCCGTTTTCCAAAAACCCGACAGAAGTTATGGGCCGCGATTAATGCAACAGATGATAAGATGGCAACAGTTGTTCAAATGTATCAGTATTTTAGCGAAAACTATGACTTTTACAAATTTTCGCCAGCTCCTCATACGTGGAAGCGTGCAATAAGGAAAAGGTTATGTAGTGATCCCTGTTTTTATCGTATTGAGCCACAATTTGTTGGAGGGTATTGGTGTGTATCACCGGCTTTTTCCTGTATCTACAGTATGATCATGCAGACGGCAAAAGGCGAAAGGTCGTGTTAAAACCAACTAAGAAACGACTGTCGCTGCCAAGCAATGCACCAGCACAGGCTTCAAATAACGGTCCCACCGTCAGTGACAACCCTTGCTGTCTATCCCGCAAGCCTGAGCCGGATTTCGCGTGCAGTTTCGATCAAGCTTGCATGTACCTAAGCAATTTCCAGCCTCATCAGCTCACTACAGGTGGACTAGTCCCGCTGCAAACTATCGACGTGGATGATCAAGAACACTGGACTGGCAGTGGCCCGGCACCAGCTGAATGGGAAATTCTATGGTGAGTATTGTTGCCGTATTATTTTCTGTGTTTTTTTTATTTTGACAATACAGTATCAATATCGGCGCGATTCAAAAGTCAAGCGATTCTCCTGTAAGCAATATTATTGGCTGAGCGGCTTCTCCAGTACTGTGCTGCAGATACTGAACAATTGGTGGAACACTAGGCGCATGCGCATTGGAACCTTCTTGAAACGCATATGTGTGTCATTACATCGACGGTAGGCGCCTGCGCATGTGAACAGGAGACGCCCCCCGAGAAAATTATTGGTGGGACTGGCTGGGAACTTCTTTAGGGGGCTGACCATTACAGTAAAACTTTTCTTTTTGTTTTTCCTCAGAAAAGAAAACGGCTAATGGAGGGATTTCGATGGATAATATCGCTTTGTGTAACAATGCCTGCACATTGCTGAATCGGATTTAAAAACCCACGTACCGGAGTCTACAGTTTAGTGGCCGTCGTTATTGATTAGGATAGAATACTGTAGCTGAACAGTATGCTGATGTTTTCCGGACGTACAATATACAATACCTTTTTATATACAGTATACTGTGTAATAAACCCGAAAAAATAAAAACTATGCATTTATTCTACATGTATTACAGTACTGTACATACAGTATGTGTTTTCTATACAGTGCCAGTACATAGAGTACAGTACAGTACTGTATGTGTCTTCTATTTTTTTTAATACTCTTGTACTGAGCATGCCTACAGTATATAGCACAGTATGCCTGGACAGTAGTGTACATTCTAGAAACACTGCATTTTGTTAGAGTAGCAAAGGAGCCAATGGAACAATGTAAAACAAATCAACATATTCTTTTATTGGTGGAGTAAGTACAAAAACATTTATTTACAAATACTGTACAATGTAGAAACATTTTAAGTGCACAGCAATTCAAAACATCAACAGGTGTATGGTTTACTGCTACAGTAGTGAAAACATTTATGTATAGAAAGTAAAAACATTTACAGTCAGTCAGCATGGTTTACAGTCACATGTTATAAAAACAAATTCTTTATTCATAAAATATACAAAACGCAACATCTCCTTTATTAAAGAACGGCAAGTCAAAACATGTACATTGGGATGGTGTGCAAAACATTCTGCACCAGTACAGTCCTCGAGGGCAGCAAACAGGCCTGGTTTTCAGGGTAACCTTTTAAAACCGTGCCTGTTTGCGGCCCTCAGGGACTGGAATTGTGCAGGTCCTGTGTGTATGTATAGCAAGTGAAAACATTTCTGTATAAATACAAGTTAATAAAGACACAACAACATTTCCTTTATTTAAGTACAGCAGGTCAAAACATGTACATTACAATACAGTTCAGCACAACAGTATGGTCTTACCTGTAATTAAAAAAAATCTTTATTCATAAAATACAGTATACAAAATGCAACATCTCCTTTATTCAAGAAACATATACAGTACAGTGGGATGGTGTGCAAAACAGTCAGTCAGGCCTGCACCACTACAGTCCTCGAAGGCAGCAAACAGGCCAGGTTTTCAGGACAACCTTGAAAACCGGGTCTGTTTGCGGCCCTCCGGGACTGGAATTGTGCAGGTCCTGTGTGTGTGTACAGCAAGTTAAAACATTTCTGTATAAATTCAAGTTAAAAAACACACAACAACATCTCCTTTATTTAAGTACAGCAGGTCAAAACATGTACAGTACAGTTCAGTACAACAGTATGGTATTACAGTACCCGTGATTAAACCAGAAAGTCCACCAGATTGTCCTTCCATGGCCGATTCCTTGCATGGCGCAAAACGCCATTAATGCAGTCTCGAACGCCTTTCATTACAGGATCTGTAATTGTATAAAAGCGCCGCAATTCCCCCAGAATGGTCTTTCTTAAATTGGCAGGAAGGGCCTTTTTTACGCGATTTCCTTCGTAGTTCACTCTGAAGGCCCAGTCGCAGTACAAAGAGTAGGGCACATAGTGCTTAAAAAGTAACAAGGCATATTTGTGGGGTGCACCAGCACTCATCACCCTATACTTCTCCCTGAGCGCCGGTGGCAGATCGCACAGGGTGATGTCGGGCACCATATCGATACGAGCGAATGTAGGTCTTCTGGGAGCGGGTGTGCTTGAGGCGACAGGCGATGGTAGGTTATCCGGGAGGAAGCTTTCCTCCGGTCTTGGTTGCCGTGTTGTCTCCTGGCGTGGTCTTGACGGGGTTGTCATGTCCTCCTCAACAGCATACATGTACTGGTAAACACTAGGGTAGAGTGGGGGGAGGGGAAGGGGAAGGGAACCCTCGCAACTGCTAAATCTATATTCTCCGAGGTGCTACTATCTGGGGTGAGTAATGAATTGATACTGTGGGTAGAATAGAACCCCAATGGAGAGCACTCTGCAGATGCACATTTATACAGGGGACAGGAATAAGGGTGTGTATAGTGAGGAGTGAATTGTGCGCGTTAAAACACTTTATTGGAGTCTTGACTCAAGGTTAAAATACAGACGCTAAATACCAAAATAAGTGAGACTCATGTGAGCCAAAAAAGCGCAGCGAAAGTAAAATATATGTGCCAGGTCTCACGTTGGAGTGTAAGCTAATATCCCTGATGATATGTGCGGGTTACAGCTTGGTGGTAACAAAACCCTATTGGAATCTGTGAGTGTAGTGTTCAAACACAGACACAGCCACTAGTGGCTGAATATATACACGTTCCGGGTAGTGGTATGTGTGATAGTAGTCTTAATCACACAATATACACAGGTTGGTACACCAAGTGAGTGTGATAATCGTCTTAATCACACAATATACACAGGTAGGTACATCAGGTAGGTGCACATATAGTATACACGGTGGAGTATAGCAGGTAAGTATACCTGCTTCTGTGCTCCTGATCAACAGGTCACTTCTGTGTTGCCTGTGTAATGCTGCAAGTCTAAATGCTGCAGCAATATTAAGAGCACTCACACATACTCTCTAACCACTACCGTTTTGCAGCTGTCATAGGGGGTGTATCTGCAACAAATTAGGAGGTCGTGCATCCAATTGGTAGAAAAAATAGTAAAATTGTAGTACACAAGTAGTGTCTACATACACTCAGAACCATAAAAAACGTGAGGAACTGGTCACATACAAAACGAACAGAGATCGTGGTAATGCCCTGTGACTATGCATACATGGGCTAATGCTCCGTTGCTCAATAAACCCACAGTCTCTGCTCGCATGAATTAGGTAGAGATACAGTCTTTCATGCTAACTCTCTGTATGGGAGTTAGTTTGGGTGCAAGACACGCTCCGATCACGAGCGTTGGTCCCGCCCCCTTGACGTAATGACGTCACTGCCGACGTACGTTTCGCTTAGGCAAAAGCTTTCTCAAGGCTGGGCGGGGCATAGGTACTGCCCCCACCTTTTATTAAGGAGCGTGAGCTCTGATAGGTTACTCATGTCCCTATTCTGGTATGCCAGTTAGGTACTTAGCGTATGTAGGATAGAGGTTAGGTTCAAGTCCTGAGTAAAAATAGACTGCTGCCCCTAGTGTCCATGACGGTAATGGGATATGGTGAGTGAATCCCTTTATCTTAATAGACTCTGTGTCTTGCTTAAAGGGGCTGCATAGGCTGGCAGTTGTACACACAGGGGTGTGGAGGATGACAGTAAGGAGTTGTGGGGTACTTCAATATGATCAATGATCACTGAATTGTGGAAATGCCCTCAAAGCATGGCACTTGTGGACCTAGGGGCTGCTTCTACACTCTATATAAATGGACTATAGACAAAGCCCTCATTTAGCCCCCTTGGGCTCAGGGTCTGTAGGGTGTAGATCCACCGGGACTCTTTTTTTAAAAGCTCTTGGTCCCAGTTCCCTTTACGGATGCCCATGGACAGTTGGTCTATGCCCTTGAAGGTGAGTACCGTGTGGTCTCCCTGGTGCTGCTCGTTGACGTGCCTCGCCACCGGGGTGTCCACACCATTTCTGATGTTACCCAAATGTTCAAGGACCCTGATCCTGAATGGGCGCCTGGTTTTCCCTATGTATTTCATAGAGCAAACGCACTCTGCCATATAGATGACTCCTGGGGTTTTGCAGTTAATAAACTTGCGTATATTGAATTGTCGTGTGTTATCCCAGTTTTTGAATGTTTTCGCATTAACTATGACCGAGCAAGCTTTGCAATTCTTACAGCTAAAGTTGCCTGCTGGTCTCATAGGGAGCCAGGTGGGGTTGACCGGGGCCTCAAAGTGGCTGTTAACCAACCTATCTCGTAAGTTTTTAGACCGACGGCTGGTCATTTCCGGATATGGTTTAAGCACTTCCTTGAGGTCCTCGTCAGCTCTAAGGATGTGCCAATGTCTGTTAAATGCACTCCTTGCTTTGGTCCACTGTTCATTATACGTGCCTATAAATCTGATAGTTTTTTCAGAAGTGATCTCCATTTTTTCTTTCAATAGATCCACCCTAGGGGTGTTTTTAGCTCTTTTATACGCCTTGTGGATCATATTCTTAGAGTACCCTCGTTCGAGGAATCTCTCCTTCATCAGTGAGGCCTGGTTTTCAAATTCCATGTTGTCTGTGCAGTTTTGTTTTATTCGCAGGAACTGTCCCACGGGGATGCCTTTAATAAGGTTTGGTGGGTGATGGCTGGTAGCCCTTAGTATACTGTTTGTCGCAGTACTCTTTCTATAAATGGTACTGCCAATCAACCCATTTTCTCCAATTTGCACTGTGAGGTCAAGAAAATTAATTCTGTCAGGACCAATCTCATACGTCAATTTGAGATTGTGTGTGTTATTGTTCAGGCCATCGATGAAGGTCTTGAGGAGATCTAACGATCCTCTCCACATCAAGAACACATCATCGATGAACCTGTACCACATCTCAATATGGTCCGCAAAAATCTCATTCTGTTCACCAAAAACCACTTCTGCCTCCCACCAGCCCAGGTACAGATTGGCATAGGACGGGGCACATTTGGTCCCCATCGCTGTGCCCTGGGTCTGGTGGTACAGTTTATTATTGAAAATGAAGTAGTTCTTGGTGAGGACAAACTCCAGGAGTTTGACCAAAAAAGTGCTATGGTCCTTAAATGGCATCCCTCTCGCTCTCAAGAAATATGTAACAGCCTCTAGGCCCTTCGTGTGTGGTATGGAGGTGTATAGGCCCTCCACATCTAGTGACACTAGGATAGTATCTTGGGTCACCACAATATCATTCAGTTTATTCAGGATATCCTTCGTATCCCTGAGGTGGGATGGGAGGGCTGTTACAAATGGTCTTAAGACCTGGTCGATGTAGTTACTGGCATTTTCGGTTAAATTCCCAATGCCAGACACAATAGGGCGTCCTGGGGGTGGGTTCTGTTTCTTATGTATTTTGGGTAATGAATAGAAGGTCGCAATCTTAGGGAACTGGACGAAGATAAAGTCCATCTCACTTTTCGTAATTAAATTACTCTGGAAAGCATCTGACAGAATCTTGTAGAGTGCTTTCTGATACTCTGGGGTGGGGTCACTTGTAAGTACCTCATAACAAGTCCTGTCAGAGAGTAGGCGTAAGTTCTCCGTAACATAATCCTCACTCCTCAGAATAACAAGATTACCCCCCTTGTCCGAGGGTTTTATAATGATTTCCCTATCTTTTTCCAGTTCCTTGAGGGCCATTTCCTCAGCTAGTGTTAGATTGCGGCTATCTATTGTCTGGGGGTGTCTAAATGTTTCTAGTTCTTTTGTGACTAAATCCACAAATACCGCTATGTTGGAATTTGCTTCCAGGGGTGGCATGAATTTCGATCTAGGCCTTAGTGAGGTGAAAGGACCCTCACCCTCTATCTGTTCCGATTCTTCTGCCAGGTCTGTAAGTAGCCTCAGATTTTCCACATCCAGTTCAGTAAGAGGATCTATGCCCAAGTTGGTGGTCATGCGCAGATCCCTTCTCTTGAAAAGTTTGTGTAGTAACAATTTTCTTGCGAACAGGTTTAAATCTTTAACCCATTCGAAGGTATCAAACCTGGATGTTGGAGAGAATGACAGACCTTTGAGCAGTACGTTTATATGGTCTGTATTTAGAATACGGTTAGACAGGTTGACAATTTGACCCTGATTCATGCCTTGTGTTAAGTTAGTAGCGGTATGGAGTGGACTGGTCGGGGTTAATAACGTTTGTAACCTCTCGGCCTCCTGTATTCCCCAGCGTGCCTTCCCCTTCCCTGACCTCTTTTGCCCCCTTCTTGTCGGCCTCTTCCTCTCTGAAAGTAACCTGTCCTTGTCTCCTCTAAAAAAGGAGGAGGTGGAGCTCCCTGTGTGCGTGTTAACATGTGGTGTTTTTTCTGTGTTTTTGTTTGTTCCTCCTCCAAATCGGAGTTTTCATATTCAGTAGAAGACTCAGTAATGTCTAGTTGTGTGGTTGGTTTTCTGAGGTGGAACTTATAAATCTTGCCCTCATCAAAGTCTTTCCTGTCTCTAAGGTATTTTCGGTGTTTTCTATCCTTGAGTTCTTTTTTAAATTTATTGATGTTGGTTTGTAAGAGGGTTTCCAGATTCTCAAATTCTGTCTCTTTATTCCATTTAACCACCTCAGTTAATAGTACATCCAGTTTGTTACTCTGTAACTGCAATTGGGTGGTCTGGTAGTCAACCAAATGTTTCATTAAGTCCCTGGAGCATTGGGTAATAATGGTTTCCCATGTCTTAATAAACCCCTCATCCGTGATGTTATGAGCAGGGGCTAGATTGCTCCTGAGGCCTCGGGGGATGAGTTTCTCTTTAGTATAGGTCTCTAGACTAAAGACTTCCCAGTATACTCTCATATATTTTTTATAGTTGACGTTCAAGTCATTAAAAAAGTCTTGTACCTTAATTGTGGGTGGATCAACTGTGGTTTGTATAATTGTGCTATTAGAAAAACATTCCTGGGCTTCAGTTTGCCAGTCTTCTAAATTAGGCTTCCTAGATAGAAAGCCGGCCATCATATGGTTGCGTGCAGAGGGTAGAGGGAGCAAGAGGCACTCCAATCAATAGGTAAACACTAGGGTAGAGTGGGGGGAGGGGAAGGGGAAGGGAACCCTCGCAACTGCTAAATCTATATTCTCCGAGGTGCTACTATCTGGGGTGAGTAATGAATTGATACTGTGGGTAGAATAGAACCCCAATGGAGAGCACTCTGCAGATGCACATTTATACAGGGGACAGGAATAAGGGTGTGTATAGTGATGAGTGAATTGTGCGCGTTAAAACACTTTATTGGAGTCTTGACTCAAGGTTAAAATACAGACGCTAAATACCAAAATAAGTGAGACTCATGTGAGCCAAAAAAGCGCAGCGAAAGTAAAATATATGTGCCAGGTCTCACGTTGGAGTGTAAGCTAATATCCCTGATGATATGTGCGGGTTACAGCTTGGTGGTAACAAAACCCTATTGGAATCTGTGAGTGTAGTGTTCAAACACAGACACAGCCACTAGTGGCTGAATATATACACGTTCCGGGTAGTGGTATGTGTGATAGTAGTCTTAATCACACAATATACACAGGTTGGTACACCAAGTGAGTGTGATAATCGTCTTAATCACACAATATACACAAGTAGGTACATCAGGTAGGTGCACATATAGTATACACGGTGGAGTATAGCAGGTAAGTATACCTGCTTCTGTGCTCCTGATCAACAGGTCACTTCTGTGTTGCCTGTGTAATGCTGCAAGTCTAAATGCTGCAGCAATATTAAGAGCACTCACACATACTCTCTAACCACTACCGTTTTGCAGCTGTCATAGGGGGTGTATCTGCAACAAATTAGGAGGTCGTGCATCCAATTGGTAGAAAAAATAGTAAAATTGTAGTACACAAGTAGTGTCTACATACACTCAGAACCATAAAAAACGTGAGGAACTGGTCACATACAAAACGAACAGAGATCGTGGTAATGCTCAGTGGCTATGCATACATGGGCTAATGCTCCGTTGCTCAATAAACCCACAGTCTCTGCTCGCATGAATTAGGTAGAGATACAGTCTTTCATGCTAACTCTCTGTATGGGAGTTAGTTTGGGTGCAGGACACGCTCCGATCACGAGCGTTGGTCCCGCCCCCTTGACGTAATGACGTCACTGCCGACGGTAGTTTCACTCATCACTATACACACCCTTATTCCTGTCCCCTGTATAAATGTGCATCTGCAGAGTGCTCTCCATTGGGGTTCTATTCTACCCACAGTATCAATACATGTACTGGTACACTACATCTTCTGGTGGAGGGGGTGCGCTTGGTGATGGAAGGGGGTCGATGCTCCCATTCAGCACATCCATGCCACCCTCCTGCTCCGGCGTCGGGGAAACAGGGGCATCGACACCGAGCAAATGATGTATACCCGCTATGTCAGCCTCTATCTTCTCCATCCGTCGATCCATCCGTTGATCCATATTTTGCATCCATTGATCCATATGTAGCATCCGTTGCTCCACATTTAGCATGGTCTCCAGAAGCAGATCTATCTTTGCCAGCACAATACAGTTCCCGGGGATATCCACAGTTATCCCACGCAGCATCCGGTCTAACGAGCTGCTTCTTGTGCATGGCATGTGGACATCTGGGTGGATGGGTGCAACGGAGCATGAGATGGGGGTTCCATGGAGAGAAGCGGCAGCGACGAAGAAGGGTGGAGGAGGTGACCTGTGGATATCCGGTAGAGGAGAAGCGGCAGCGTCATCAAAGAGGGATGGAGAAAGTGACCTTTGGATTTCCGGGCGAGAAGCAGAGTCTCTAATATTTTTACTTACCGGATTGTTTTTCTTTACATTGTAGGGACACAACTCTTCTGGTGGACAAAATAAGTGAGGATAATGATGAGAAGAGTGCATTAAGGGTCAAAGACACTCTGCAGGCAAATCACAATCTCACTGTATCCGAGACCAGCATAAAGAAGATGAGACGCAGCATTGGATGGAAATATGGACGTGTGAGGTTAGTACTGGACAGTACAGGAGGTAAAAGTCTTGCTTAGGAAACTGTACTGTACCACTAAAATTATTTATTCCTTGTCATTACAGAGCATACCCCATGATACGGGACGTAAACAAAAATAAAAAGAGTGGTCCAGGCCCAGGCATGGATCGACAGTGGAGAAACTTTCCAGGATTGCATCTTCACTGACGAGTCTACTGTGTCGCTGGAGAGATTTGCAACCTTTACATTCCACAAAAAAGGCCGCATATCTTTGAAGCCGCGCCCAAAATACCCCATAAAGCTGCATGTGTGGGGTGCCATCTCTAGGCGTGGACCAGGATGCATTGTCATCTTTGAAGGTAAAATATATAAAATATAATGTAGCCTTATGCACTGTACTTTCCTAATGTAGCCTCACTGTATGCACTGTACTGTACTGATGTGCAGTTTTTTGAGCACTTTTCTTTTCTTGCTATAGGAATCATGAATAAAGCTTACTTCCAAGACAACATTGTCCCTGAGATAGTGCAATACATCACATGCGAGTTCCCGGATGGTCACTGTTTCTACCAGGACAACGATCCGAAGCACACAGCGTCAACAGTGCATATCCTTGAGCGCGGTATCAACTGGGTGAAGACGCCAGCGGAGTAAGTGCGGTAACCGTGTCTCATTTTTTCCCACTGTTTTTACTGTGTACTGTATCTCTTAAGCTAATTGTCCTTTTTTTCCAATGACAGATCGCCAGACTTAAATCCGATCGAAATGGTCTGGCATCAGCTGAAGGACCATATCTGGAAAGTGGTAAAACCCTCCAAAAAGGACGAGTTGTTAAAAGGCATAATGAGTTTTTGGAACGATGTACTCACCGTGGAACGCTGCAATAAATATATAGACCATATTGTCGACTGTGTTGCCCATTGTGATCGCGCGTAATGGGCAAGCATCAGGAAAGTAGTACTGTACTGTAGTATTGTAAGTACAGTATGATACAGGTAAGTATGGCACAGATTTTTTTGTTCCTAATAGTCAGAGAATACAGTAGTTACAGTTTTTTCTTTACAGATAGAGCAGCACCAGCCATCTGGTTACATAGTATTTAACAGTAGTCAGAGTATACAGTCGTTCCAGTATACACTAGTTTGACAGTAGTACAGTAACTGCCTACTAACTGCTCAATTTTTTTCTTTCCAGAGAAAGCAGCACCAGCCATCTACAGTACAGTAGTACTACATATCACACAATACCATAATACAGTACGCACATAACTGCACTAATTTTTTGTTTTCTTGTCGTTTCAGGAAAAAAGGGTGGCCTGGGGGGAGGTGGGGTGTTGTGTCCAGTCTAATCTGTTTGTACAGTCAAATGTACAGCATATAAACAGCAGTAATAATCTACACAAAACCTCTCCTCTCTCAATGAACTACTGTACTGTACACAGAATCAGGAACAAGATAAAGACAGAAAAAATATATTATACATTACAGTATATATTATTAAATAATATTCTTATAAATGTGCATTATTCATGTTTATCCATGCTTTACAAATGTTTTCTAAATGTGTATCCTATTTCAATCTGCCAGAAGAACTTAATAAAGACTGCATTATGTATTATTTGTATTTTTTGGTTCCTGATAAAATAAATATTTATTTACATTCCTGCTATTCAATTCATTGACAACACCCCCACCACACCCACAGTACACCAATGAATAAGAATGAATGACAAAACAACATGAATCAGTTAATGTTTTTTTTAACTCTCAATTCTCACAATGCTGTGCAAATCAGATTTACATTTCAAATTCGAGAAGGGATTTTCCAAAGCGTTACCGTAAACAAAGCCTCAAAGGGTTGGGGGGGGGGGGGTTGAGTCATATGCAGTAATCAGCTAGCTCCATCTCAAAAAGGATTACACGCAGGCGCAGTGAGGCTTTGTAGCTCGGCTATGGACGGATTAAGAACACAATGTCAAGATTCAGAAAATTAACGATACTGTGGAGGGGGGGTTGGGTGACACATGCGCAGTAAGCAGCAAGCTCCCATCTCAAAGAGGATTAGAGTACACGTAGGTGCAGTGAGGCGATTGACGCTCGGCTAGGGACGGATTAAAAACAGAATGACTAACTTCAGAAAATTAATGACTCTGTGGAGGTGTCTGTCGATAAGAGTTTGTGTGTGCGTGGGGGAGGGATGAAGGATTAGTTGTGCAGCAGTTCAAAGAAATTACATAGAGTAAAGTACAGTACAGTAATTTCAAAAGGCAGTTCATCATAATACTGTAATTTGATCCCTTCACCCCCAAATACAGTACATAAAAAGCACACAAATCAACCATGTGCAGGAAAACGCACAGATTGAATATCATAATATCAAGATTGTTTTTGCAGGCTTGTGGATAAAATAACAGTTAAAAAATCATAATTAATTTTTTTTGAGGGGGCACTCAAGCAAGCAGTGGTGGGTGAAGTTACAGGCGCATGAGCAGGAATCAACTAGCTCCCATCCGAAAGAGGATTACACACAGGCGCATAGAGAGGTGCAAATCAAATTCGAGAAGGGACTTTCCAAAGTGTTGCCGTAAACAAAGACTCAAAGTTCCCATCTCAAAGAGAATTACACGCAGGCACCGTGAGGCTTTGTAGCTCGGCTATGGACGGATTAACAACACAATGTCAAGATTCAGAAAATTAACGACTCTGTGGAGGGGGGTTGGGTGAGTCATGCGCAGTAAGCAGTTAGCTCCCATCTCAAAAAGGATTACACGCAGGCGCAGTGAGGCTTTGTAGCTCGGCTATGGACGGATTAACAACACAATGTCAAGATTCAGAAAATTAACGACTCTGTGGAGGGGGGTTGGGTGAGTCATGTGCAGTAAGCAGTTAGCTCCCATCTCAAAAAGGATTACACGCAGGCACAGTGAGGCTTTGTAGCTCGGCTATGGACGGATTAAGAACACAATGACAAGATTCAGAAAATTAACGACTCCGTGGAATTTCAAATCCTTGAGCTAGCCTTGTGTGTGTTCGTGGGGGGGGGGGGGGCTACAGGGTATAGCTGCATGAAGTTCAAAGATAAAGACATACTTTAATTTCAAAAGACAGTTCCTCATAATAATACACCCCCAAATACAGTACGTAAAAAGCACACAATTCAACCATGTGCAGTCAAACGCACAGGGTCGCAGTCAAAAGCTACAGCAGAGATTGAATATCGTAATACAGTAAGATGGTTTTTGCAGGCTTGTGGAGAAAATACAAATAAAAAAATTACAATAAAAAACATTTAAAAAAATTTTTTTGGTCACTCTCTCAAGCAAGCAAGCAAGCAGTGGTGGGCGAAGTAACAGGCGCATGCGTAGTAATCACCTGGTGTCAAGCAGGAATGTGATTGAAACCAGACACATGTTCAAAGGAATTGTGTGGGAGAGATGTACTGCATTGTAGAAAAGATAAGAAGTTGAAATACCCTGCAGTGCAGTTAATTATCCTGAGCGAGGGGAGAGCACTGTATATGACGAAATGTGACACTGTTACAGTACTGTACACGCCTATGCGTTTCAACAATTTTCAAATGAGACATACTGTACAGCAGCACAGCACTGCAAATGCATGTATACTTAAATATGCAAATTTACAATTACTGCGCGCGCACACACAGACTGTGTACTGACGTAGGTTGAACCGCGAAGGTATTAGACTTCCAAGAAAAACAGCTCGCAAACGCCCCCCTGAGTTTTTACACGGCATTGCAGTATTGCAGACGGCGAGAATAAAATGCTAAAATCAAGAGCGCTAAAATAACGCAGTTCACTCCAGGCGAAACAAACAGAAAATCGCACCTAACCGGGATAATCTGAGAGCTGGGGATCTAGCCGACTTAGACTCAGGTCGGCCGCCACTGTAATTTAAATTTCTGATTGCGAAAGTACCAAAAGCAGCCAATTTTGGTGGGTGATCTGATTTGCTTAATCTAACATGGATTTTATCCAGAAACAGGCTAATGAAAATGTAAGATTCCTCTGATACCATCCAGAGCAAGGTGTATATAGGTAAGTTATTCCTTATGGAAACAGGCTATGAATGTATTTAAAGAAGTTCATGAAAAGATTTTTTTTAAAAATGTCAACTTTTGCCAAAATTGTTTTAATCTATGAGCAACACATATCCCAGAGATCAAGTACAAATCTGCTCTCAAGTTCCCAGAGCAGCACAGTCCATGATCCCGCACAATGATAAGAAAGGTTATAGGGAAAGATCTCCATGTCCCAATTCCATCCCCCCTATGTAACCCTTTTAAATATGTAGCAGGGTACCCCCTGGCTACTATTCTACCCAATGGGCTGACAGTAAACCCTGGTATTACTGGCTTGCCAGTAGTTGGGGTATGGGGTTTTCCCCTTCACCTTTGGTACTGTACGTGAGTGACAGCAGGGGGTGGTACATTGTGTTGTAGCTTGGACAACGGGGTGCTCGCCTTCTGGCTGTACTTAAGGGCAGGGCCGCCCTAAATTTGGAGGTTGTTCCTTCCCTCTGAGGAAGGCAGGTCACATGACTGGGAGCCTAAGATTGGGGCCTTCCCATGTGCTCTTCCCTGTGGGGAGGAGTGAGTGTGGACCATACCTCTGCTTCCGCGATGCAGGTGGGGAAGATCTAAGACGGCTGCGGGTGCCCTTGGCCTGTAGTGGCGGTCCAGATAACCATCTCCAGTGAGAGCTGATCTAAAGAGACTGTACCCGGCAAAAGACTGCTGCGTAGCTGTTATGTTACTGCAAAGTGTGTAGTAATAAACCGTTCCTGTTTTGCAATATACCTCCGGCCTGGTGTGTGATCTAACTGAGGGGAGATGTTCAAGTTCTACCGTGGGAGATCATCTCCATATCCCTGGAGCCTACGGCATATGGAGGCACTGCACTGCTAAATATTATGTGGGTTATGGACCCCAGAAGCCTGTTCCTGTGTCCCAAAGTCATCACGGACGACTCAGCCCTCTTGTTACCAGCAGGTATGCACCACACACACACCCTGTAATGGCCCCTACCTGCGATTGGGGGAGGGAACACCATTACATTTGGAGGCTCTGCTGTGATGCGATAACAGGACAGGCTAACAGCGAAACAAAGCTGGAAGTACAGTAACAAGGTACGCTTCCAGAGCAAGTACTGAATGAAGGAGGGAAGCTAGGTGTAGTTAGGAGGAGAGTAACCTCGCACAGATGACCTAGATGGCCCTATCGGGTGAACGGTCTGGAAACCCAAAGGCTAGTGCTGTTCTAAGTCGCCCTAAGGTGGGTAGTCGAGATACCTAGAAGGGGATGTACATGGAAACCCCAGGAGCCACCGAAGGAAGGGTCTGCGATGCTGGAAGCATAGAGGGAGTATCTTAGGAGGGGTGTCTGATGTACTAGGTGCCTGAACCTGTGCTAGAAGAAGCCCAGAGTACCACTAGCCAGTAGCCAGACTAAAGAACCACACAGTGCTTGTAATGGACTAAGGGGGCTATGCACTAAACTCCGATAAGTGGCTTTAAGAGCGCGAAGTGCTTTTAGAACGTTTTATTGAGCTCAGCGCGATTCACAGAGCTGTGATAACAGGGACTTTGCACTCTTAAACAGGCTTTTTTAAAGCTACGATAAGTGATCGTGCTTTAAAAATGCGCCGAAAAAAGCACGCCAGCTCAAGGCAGGTGCAAAAGTAGCAGGACTTAGAAAAATTTCTTTGTTTACATTTTTGCAGGCACACCATCCATACAACAGGCTGGCGGGTGTCCCCGGCTGACCTCGCGGGAGTCCCCGGGTGATCCCCGCGGACATGCGGTACCAATTGTGTGAACCCCAAAAATAAACAATATTTGTAAATAAATACACCCCCCTCCCCCTGACCCCTAACACATACAGTATAGTAATAGGCAAATTTACTATTATCCACATATGGATAATAGTGCATTTGCCCATTAAAAATACATTAATCACAATAAAAACAGTAAATACATATTGCACTTACCTTTTCCAGGCACCCATGATGAAGGCTGTCTTCATCCTCATCTTGCTCATGTCCCCCTCCTGTGCTACAAAACATACACAAGAATAAAAAGAGCCAATGTAATGTCCCCTAAACCCTTACTCACCTAAGCGGTCATTAACTGCTATAGTCATTAAGGGGTTAACCCACCCTCACCCACCACTAGGGAGGCCTAAACACCCTCCCCCACTACCCATCCTGTGAGGCCTAACCACCCTCACCCACTACCCACCCTGGCTTGGGGACAATACCCCCTTCCCCCACCACCGCTACCCACAATAAACATCACTATATTTAATAAACAATACATAACCCTGCCACCCCCTGTGCCCCCCCATAAATACATGATTTATTCTTTTACATATAGGGTTAATACCCCAGGCCCACGGGAGTCCTCGGTGGTCCTGGCGGCTGTCCTCAGGCCCCACATGTACCAGTACTCCAGGGTCTGGAGGCCTACGGGTGGTCCCCGCCAGGCGCCGTGGGCATCCATGTGGTCCCCGCAGGTCAACGTGGGCGCCAAATGGGGTATCCAGCCCAGAGAGGGACTTCCACGGTCAGATCTGCCCTTGTCACCAGAGGAACAGTAGCAGAGGGACATCAGTTTAATTAGGTGTACTTAAGACAACACATATTCTTACCTATATACAGTCCCCATTTCACGCTTAAACCACATTATGCTTGCGTGCCTGAGGCCCGTTGCACCGACTTGACACTCCCCCAATGCCTTCATAAATGTAAAAAAATCAGCATGATGTCTAGGGCAATTTTTCCCAACTCCGGTCCTCAGGGAACTCTAACAGGTCAGGTCTCAAAGATATCCTTGCACCAGCACAGGTGGGTCAATCAGCGGCTCAGTCATTTTGACCGAGCCATCTGTGCTGGAGCAGGGATATCCTTAAGACCTTACCTGTTGGGGTTCCCTGAGGACTGGAGTTGGGAAACACTGGTCTGGGGCATTACGACAAAAACATATTTTTTCAGTAACACTATGTTAGCAACCCTCATAGCCTAACATTGTACTACTTTAATTATTAATCCTTCACATACCAATGTCTTACTAGTGCGTAGCTAGTACAGTTGTACAGTATAGTGTGAGGGCAATACTAAGCCCTTTGTAGCCCTTAGTGGCCAACTAAGCATAGATGTGAAAATATATATCTATTGTTCTAGATCCTCTCTCTGTACAAAATCAAATTAAATAGCCGAAGACAGATCTCTTGGCAGTTCCAATATTTATTAATTAGAGGCAAATAACAAGCTTCAGGTGTACAGGTATTAAATAGGCATACAGTTTTGAACGTAGAAATGAGCTTTGAGCTGTTGTTTATTAGTTCTGACGTATTTACTCTCAAGCAGGCTTTATATTGCTATTTCCTTTCTTCAAGTTAACTTAGACATGGCTTCTTATCATGAAACAATAATGAAAGGCAATAATAAGAGAAAAACAATCTTTTGTCCTTGAAGGTTGTTTATCAGACATCTAGGCAAATGCCTATCTATGGGCCTCATGTACTAAGCGCCGAAAAGGCTTTTTTCACCATTTTCTCGCCAAAAATGCCTTCCCGATTCAGTAAGCGCCGATAAGTTGGAAAAATCGGCAATTTTTGTTCCCGATAAAAAATTATCGGCATGCGTGTGCCGATAAGCCACTTTTCGGCACTTTTCGCCACTTTTTCAAATCGGCTGTATTCTAGTAGGCCCGATCAGCTTATCGGTGCTGATCGGCACTCTCGAATTGAGATTTTTACGCCAATTCGTCCCGCCAACTAAAGTTGGCAAGTTGGAGGGGAGAAGGATTGGCAAGGTTGCCGGGACGGCACTTAGAAAAAATAGCTCATCTCAACATCTATGGAGTCAATGGTGCGGAGACTTATAACATTATAGGAGTGTTTACGTGCTATTGCTCAAAATAAAACTTCACTTGCCATTTCAGTGTCGATGTTATTCACTTCATCGTGTCACCCCTTACGTTCATTATTGGCAGAACATCTTACCTGTGAATGTTTTGCGTGTCACATGACTGTTTATGTTATGCTGTGTCAAGGGAAAGTCCTATAGTAAACTCTTAAAGGAACAGTTCACATCATCTGAAACATGTTAGTTTTGTGTCCTGGATTTGATTATATGTGAAAGATTTGACACATAGCACCGATCATGCGTTTAGTAATGTTGGTATACATTATATAATGCTTTTAATGGTTAACGCATGATCCAACTAAGATATAGCTGTTGTTCGTAATGTTTACATGTTGTTTGTGACATCCCTCTTTTTATGACGTCAGAAATTGCACACTCAATAACATTGCATGATTACATTTTACACAATGCAGTGTAATCTTTTCATGTTAAGTGCTACACAGATCTATAATAGGACATCTTTTACGATTATTTTAACATAATCAATTGCAAATCTCCAGATGCCTTTTAATGATGCATATGCACAATTATAATTAGTTCATGTGAACTTGTGACAATACCATGCAAACTTCTACATGTAGCAACATTGTTTGTAAACGTTTATTTCATGGTTGGATCCAAATGAGATTACTGAGTGTTGCGTAAATAAGTGGTATATGCATTTAACATTCCATAAAGACTTTGTATTAATTATTAGTATAAAGCTTACCGTCACATCATAATCAAATATCATTATTGCCTGATGAACACACACAATGAATCCGTATTATTTGTACTGGATACACGTTGGGAGTTCACAAGTGCTATATGTTTATTTTACACCTTGCAAGTAATCAAGTCACGTGACATCATCACATAGGTATTTAAAGGAGGGCAATTACCTGCGCATTGACAGCTACAGACCAGAAGATGCTACGATTGTTTATGAGAAGGCGGAGAATTCTATTGGAGGAGAGGATAGCAGAGGGGCAGGATTTCCGAGGGCCAGGAGAGGACAGGGACAGGGACAGGGACAGGGGAGCGGAGTGGAGAGGGAGAGGGAGAGGGGGAGGGAGAGGACAAGGAGACGAGAAGAGAGAGTAGAGAAGTGGTGCCTCGTCCACGTGTGTACAGGGAGCGGACGATTTTAGATGGGATGAGTGAGGAGATCATGAGTCGTTATCATTTGAGTTCAACAGCAATCTTATCTCTTTATGAAGAGATACGCTTAGATTTAGATTATATAACAGCCAGAGGTCGTGCAGTCCCTGGTCTTGTTAAAATGCTGTGCTCATTATATTATCTTGCTTCCGCTTCATTCTAGACAACTGTGGGCATAGTGGGCGGGGTCTCGCAATCGACATTCTCGCGGCACTTTACCCAGTTTTTATGTGCACTGAATAGACGCGCTAGGAATTATATTCATTTTCCTAGAGAGCAGACAGAGTGGCTGGAAGTGAGAAATGGCTTTTATACCATAGCAGGGGTACCATGTGTGATGGGTGCAATCGATTGCACCCATGTTGCCTTGATCCCACCTAGTCAGAGTGAGCATGCTTACCGCAATCATAAGCACTACCATTCCCTGAATGTCCAGGTGGTATGCGATGCTACGATGAAGATTATGCATGTGGTAGCCAGATTCCCTGGTTCCAGCCACGATTCCTCTATCCTGAGAAACTCATCAGTTTTCCATGCTTTCGAACAAGGCTATTTTGGAGCTTGTTGGCTGGTAGGTGAGTACATATTATGAACTGTTAAGAAACCACAATAGTGTATTTGTTAAATGTTGCATGTAATAATGTTTATACATTGTGTAATGTTTCTGCACGATGGATTATAGGTGACTCAGGATACGGAATTAGGCCTTGACTTTTGACACCGGTGCCTAACCCTCAATCTGAAGCAGAGGACCGGTATAATGTAGCACACATATCTACAAGATCGGTCATTGAGCGGACATTTGGCTTGCTCAAAACAAGGTTCAGGTGCTTAGATCGAACTGGTGGGGCACTCCAATACAAGCCTGATAAAGTGTCAGAAATCCTTATTGCTTGCTGCATTTTGCACAATCTGGCACTCCACCATAATATGGAAAGCGATATACGTCAGGGCTTGGAGGAGGAGCATCCCGTCAATGTAGCAGGTGATAGTGAGCAAACAGGCTGTGGTGTGGAGACACATCATAATGTGATCAACACATATTTTTCATGTAAGCAACTACCTATATGTTCATAGTACTACATATATGTATTCATTCATGTTTCTGAGAAATACATGTGTCCAAATATCATTCGCATAGGAAACGGATGCATATCGTACTCCCACCTTTCTCTTCTCTGCTGTGTGGACAATTACATCTGGCACCGGTGTGTCATTCATCAACAGGTTGGGTAAAAATTGTTACCACAAAACAGTTTTGTGTTTACCTGAGGGTATAATGTAGCAAATCTATATTGTCTGTCACATGTTTTTTTGTTTATGCATTAAATACATTTAAAATATGTTGATAGCCAATAGTTACTGCTATCTTTTTATATACAAATGTTCACTTGGAGTGTGACATGTGTGTGACAATGATGTGTAGCATATTGTGTTTTTGAGCTCACATTGCTCAGATATCTTGTCGTTTTTTATATCACATTGTAAAGTATAACATATGTTTTTGAATAAGCTGAATTAACATGTGATTAAAATTATTAATATTTTTATTCTCAATTTTATTTTTCAGTCATATTACTCCAATGACTGCTCATGGTATTTCTTTAACTTAACATCTGTAATAAGAGGGACAAACATCGCGACAGGTATTGTGAGAGGATGTTTAAGCATTACTTGATGAAGAAGTTGTGAGCTTGGAAATATGTCCTTCGTGTATTGTGTCTGTGTGGTTGTATTGACGTTTGGGTTATTGGATAGTGTCTTGAAATGTTATGAACTACATTAGAGAACCTGTCATTATTATGAGTTGACTACATAAATATTTCATGCACATGAGCGATGGTAACACACAATGCATGTTTGTATCCAAGAACCAACATGTGCCAAACATCATTACCATTGCAATGTAGGTCATTAGTTCTTCTCTCTCTTCATCTTCATTAATACATTGTCACATGTGTATTTAGAACTTAAAGATGTGTGTTGATTTGCCGTACATCTAAGTTTGTTAGAAATGTTTCCACCATTCCAAAGTATTGTAGTCTATATTCACATATTTTGATTGCTTCGTAAACACAATGATAATGTTATCAAGAACATGTTTATTTGATCTACTCGACTTATGAATAATGATCATCATCCTTTATAACAACTGTAAACATAGTAATATTAATGAAGTTCAAATGTTGATACGCACACATTTCATCTAAATTTAATGTGTTTGTGTGTGTGTGTGTGTGTGTGTGTGTGTGTGTTTCTGTGTTTCTGTGTTTCTGTGTTTAAGAGTAATGCATGTATTTGTAAAGCAATTAATATTTACATACATTATTGAGTCTTAACATCCTAGCCTTCACTTAGCTATGTATGTGTTTAACGTGTAATAATAACACTAAACTATTGTTCATCATGTCTTTTAAATGTAAACACAAATGTTATTGTGTTAATGATGTCTACATAACATTAATGAACTAATGCATGTTAGGTTGGCACTACAATGTAGGTGATAATATTAGATTTACACCACATGTTTTTCAAAATAAGCTCACTATTGTTATTGTGTACTTTGAAATATACAATGTTTACGAGTTATAATGTTCAATTTAGATGATTTTACAGTTAACATTACAGATTACAA